>NC_050576.1:252719873-253054321 GCF_011100635.1 Trichosurus vulpecula | reverse complement strand
ATGAGCAACTTTTCTGAAGCTCGTAGTCTTAGAGAATCGTCTGTAGCACTGACAGTCTAGGTACCTTGTTTGGGGTCACACAGCCAGTGTGTGTCAGAGGCAGAACTTAAATGCAGGTCTTCCTGACTCAAGACATCAGCTCCGTTATGCCTCTTTCTGTTCAACTTAGTTTTGGTTTTAAGTGATTTTTCAGTCGTGTCTGACTCTTCATGACCCCATTTGGGGTTTTCTTGGTGGAGGTACTGGGGTAGTGTGCCATTTCCTTCTCCAGCTCATTTTACAGATGAGGAAACTGAGGCAAACAGGGTCAATTGACTTGCCCAAGATCATACAACTAGTAAGTGTCTGAGGCTGGATTTGAACTCACAAAAACGAGTCTTCATGACTCCATGCCTGGTGCTCTGTGCACTTCGGCACCATCTAGTTGTCATATGGCAAATATAAAACTGGGGACAATAGAAAGACTTGAGAGTCAGAGGAATTGGATTCAAATCCTACCTCTGATGTTTACTATCTGTGCAACCTTGGGCAAGCTCCTTGTTTTATTTACTCTATTTGCATCCCTAGTGCCAACCAAACTACCTGGAACATAGTAGGTGTTTAATAAATCCTTGTTGATTGACTTAACCATCCTGTGCTTCAGTTTCCTCATCTCTAGGATGATATGGTTGGACTACTTGGCCTTTATGATCCCTTTTGGCTCTAGACTGACGAGCCTGTCTATGGTGGTTAGAATCCTGGTTTTGGTCTTGGATTGTTGGGTAGAATGGTTGACTGTGAGTCTTGGGAAAAGGGAAGAATGGTCAGAAAAGAAATATAAAGGAATGTGGAGCCGATTAACCAGATATTTCTGAATAACATTGAAAGTTACCTTTGCATGTATGAACGGAGGAGCGTGATTCCTAGCAGAAAGTACATCATGATGGCACAGACCATCATGGCCAGTCCCAGGAGAATGGCCCGGTCCTCTCCAGCTTTCAGAGCAGTGACTGTTTTCCTCTTGTCCAGAAGGTCGTGGTCCCTGATTTTTTGGTAAATATTTCTGAGGTTGAAAATAATAATTCTCATGTGAACATCACATTTTATCAATTTACCCATAGAGGGTGCACTGCCATATCTTTGGGAGCAGGGAGGGCTTAGGGAGGCCCATTAAACCTTTCTGCAGTGGCCAGCATACTTGGACTCTTGTGGACACAGCAGCCCTTCTATCCCCAGGGAGTGCTTAAAAGCACAGCGGAGCACAGAAAAAGCACTGCCTCCCGGTCTGTCAAATCTGTGTGCCAATTTATAGTTTTTTCTAAAATTTACTTTTTTTCTTCTTCACCCTTTAAACAATTTCCTGAGTTTATCTTGGGCCACTGATCCCTGAGCTTTGCTCTCCCTGCTCTCGAGAAATTGGCAGATTTCAATAGCCATCCATCTATTTACAATTTCTAATGACCAAAGAAAAACATTCATCAGAACAAATGTCAATACACAGTCTGGATCTGTCAGCTTTGTCACTGAGTTGCTTCATGGTATGCAAATGGTGGAACCTTTGTGGGTAAGCTCTGGACCATAGCATTGTTCTTGCTTTGGGTGGTGATGGATTGGGAGGTGTCTGTTGATTTAAGATTAATGAGGAAGGTGATAAGACAGTAATGACCTGGAGTTCTGTTTCACACTAATGCTTGGCGGGTTAGAAATGTGTTGACAGAGTTCAGGTTAGAATTCACTCTGTTCTTCCTCAAATCTTTTTCCATTGGTGGTACTTTTTGTGCTTGTTTTTAAAGAAAATTTTTTCATAGAGCATGGGGAAGCAATATCTTGGTTATGTTACTAGAGCATTCCTCAAAAGTTTTCCTGTTCTCCTAAGATTACAATGACAAGTGAAGGTGATGAATAGGACAAAAGATTTGGATGTTGAGAAGAGGGAAAACAACCCCCTCCCAAAAAAGCCCACTAGACAAAATGGAGGATGAGGAAAACATTTCATAGTTGGGAGACAGCTTAGTGGAGAGAGCATAGGACCTATATCTGGGAAGACTGCATCTGTTGCTATTTACCATATTAGAAATGAAAACATCTTAGTATTATTATTATGAAAGTAGTTTTGACATTGCAGACCTCTTGAAAGGGCCTTAATGACCCCAGGGATTCACAGACCACACTTTTAGAACCTTTAACATACACATGTGCTTAGAAAAAATTTAAAGTGGTATAAAATGGCAGCTATTATTATTATTGGTATGAATGGCAAGGAAAGTAGAGAAGTTAAGTACTTAGTAGGAAAGAAGAGAGAATGGGGAAATTCAGAGTGATCCAAAGTCTAGTTAGGGAAGAAATGGGCTTGAAGGGAATGAGGCTTGGCTTTGGAAACAGAGAGAAAGATGAAGAGGGCTCTGAAAATGGGAGTTACAGATATTTTGCATTCATCACTTTCATATAACAGCTCATTTGCAGCGCAGTATCTTTCGACTTTTTCCTAGTCTTTGACATGGGTCACTGATGGGCACTGGACCCTGGATTTAATGGATTCTTGGGACTATCCTCGTCTAATAGCTTTCTGCTTTGGACACATAAAGCCAAAGTAATAAACCTGACATGGAATATTCTGGAGAGAGAGAGGGTGTGCTAGGTCTGCCAGTGAGAGCATGTGTATGGATTTTGTATAATTAGAAAAAAATGCCTCAATCTAGAAACCACTCAGCTTGGTTTGCAACTGAAAATGTTTTTTTTTTTGGTGGGGAGGGGGGAACAGGGGTGGGAGGTGGGGACTGGACCTATGATTTCATTGGTGCATGGAAATTTCTGGTAAGGAAATTTTCTCTACCAATGATTCTCTGCAGTGTATAGTCTTAGAGATTTGCTTGGGGGCACTGAAAGATTAAGTGACTTGCTGTCAGAGGGTGTTGACCCAGGTCTTCCTCATTCTGAGTTCAGCTCTCCACTATGCCACACTCCCTCTCCTTTTTGCTATGGTCTTTTACCTCTTGGAGTTGCTTTTGATATGACTGAAAGTAACAGGCTTGTTTTTAAATATTTCTGCATAATATAATTGAACACAATCCTATCCTTCCCATGTGGGATTGATACTTTGGTTTAATGAGAGTTTGGGGTATTTAATGGGACCTTCTGTCTCCAGTCTCTAACTGTTGCCACCCTTATGTTGTGCTTGTCCGTCCTGATGCCTTTATGACCCCTGAGACCCCTGGTTGCTCCTATATCTTTGACAGACGTTACCTTGATTCATTTCCCACTGTCCCAAGGCATGCTTCCATATCCTTTATCATGTTTTCTCCATTTTTTGTGTCACGGATCCCTTGGGTAGTCTGGTGAAGTCTATGTAACCACTTACAAAATTATGTTTTTGAATGCATAAAATAAAATACATAGGATTATGAAGGAAATTAATCATATTGAAATAAAGTTATCCAAATAGTAAAAAAAGTTCATGGACCCGAGGTTAAGAACCTTTACTAGATATATTGTGTCCCCAGTGCCTAGTGCAGTGCTTGGCATATAGAGACTTTTATATTTGTACCCCTGATGCCTAGGATGGTGCCTGCAACATAAAAGATGCTTAAGTGCTTGTTGATTGATTGATTGGGTCCTCTTCCCTAATTGCTGCCCAGTGCCCACAGAATGGTGAGACTGTCTTCCATATGGTTCTAATTGGACAGGGGAAGGCCACCTCCAGTTATCCTGATCTATATCTTGCCACTAGGCCCAGATGGCTCTGGAGGAGAAAGTGAGGCTGGTGACTTTGCATGGCCTCCCTCACTTAAATCCATTCATCTGCATGTCGTGGCATCACCTCCCTGATGTCATGGTCGAGAATGAAGGACAAACAACAACAACTGGGAAGGGGACAGTTTGCCTTCTTGAGGTCTCCCTTTCACTTCTAGGCCCTTCCTCTGAATGTGTCCTTGGCACTTAACTTTTGATGTATTTTAGTATTTTTCTTTCTTTCTTTCTCTCTTTCTTTCCTTCTTTCTTTCTATCTATCTATCTACCTACCTACCTACCTACCTACCTACCTATCTATTTATCGATCTAGTCTATCATCTGTCTATCATCTATCTATCTATCTATCTATTTCTTTATCTATCTATCTAGTCTATCATATGTCTGCCTGTCTATCTATCTATCTATCTATCTATCTATCTATCTATCTATCTATCTATCTATCTATCTATCTATCCTGTCTGTCTATCTGTCTGTCTGTCTATCCATCTATCTATCTGTCTGTCTATCCATCTATCATCTTCATCATCCACATCATCATCAGTACAAATCTCCAGCTAACCCAGCTAGGTGGGAAGCCTTTGCAAGCATTAAGTGACAGCCTAACTCTTCCGGGCTTCAACCGCCTGCTGTAAAGTAATAATCTGATGTTGCTTTCCTATTATTATTTATCAAACTGTATTTAAGGCTGATAGCTGCTATTGAGATTTGCATGTTTCCCAGATGAAAGCAGGCAGGCAGGCAGGCAGCAGCAGCAGCAGCCTGGCAGTCCCAGAACATTAGTCCATCCCATGGCATAACTTATGTCAAGCTCTAGATATAAAAGAGACACAGTGCAATCAGTCAGGAATGTCACCAGAACAACCAGCATATAAAAATGATTCAAACGGGTGATTTGAAAACAAATAGCAATTTGGAAATGGTTATAAATGCTCTTCATATTCTCTGCAATGTGCAGAGGAGGCAAAAATTATAGACTCCTGCAGAACCAGAGGCACCAGGGGGATGCAGATGTGACCTGGTGGATGGAAGGTGGGGGGGGGAATGGCTGGGATTGATGACCTAGGTGGGGAGGGGGGAGTTTGCCATGGAGAAGGCAGCCAGGGGAGGGGCAGAGTGGACCAGCATTCCTCTATTCCTATTCTTGAAAATCCCCAGGGAAAATGTTTGGAAGAACAAAGGGCAAACTGAGGGAAAGTTTCCAAGCTCATTGATGTCAGCAGTGATGGCGATGATGCACCCCATGCTCTGTGAGGCAGGGCGGTGTAGTGACTAGAGGGCCAGCCTTGAGGTCAGCGTGGGCTCCGGTGCTGTTTCTGATGCAGACTGTTTGGGTGAGCTTGGGCAAATCAGTGAGCTTTTTAGTAACTTCAAGCAACTTGCCAAGACTATCAATTGTAGATAAGCTGTAGATCTCTACTGGTGAAAGGAGTTTCCACACTGGAGAGCCACACACAGATGAAATCATTGGTCTGGACCAAACATGCACATGTATGCGCATTCATGTATGTGTATATGCACATATATGTATTTGCACATGTATATGCATATATTTATATATAAGTGGTGCATATGTATATACATACAGGTATATGTGTATGTTGATATGTATTCATGAATATGTAAGTATGTGCATGTATATGTTTGGGGCAGCTAGGTGACTCAGTGGATAGAGTGCCAGGCCTAGAGTCAGGAGGACCTGAATTAAAATCTGGCTTCAGGTATTTACCAGCTGTGTGACCTTGGGCAAGTCACTTCACCCTGTTTCCCTCAGTTTGCTCATCTGCAAAATAAGCTGGAGAAGGAAATGGCAAATCCCTCCAGTATCCCTGCCAGTGCTCCCCTCCACCCTAAGGGGGGTCACGAAGAGTCAGACATGACTGAAATGACTGAACAACAACAACAAAACTTACATGCATATGTATGTGTACACGTGTATGTGCACATGTGTGTATGTACGTGTATGCATATATGTATATATACACATGTGTGTATACACACATATACATACACCTATTTCTGATAGAATGACACAATGTGATACTTGGCAGGGATGTCAGCAGGTATCCAACCCATACACAAAAGGAATCCCTTCTGTCACATACCTGACAAGTGGTTGTCCAGCCTCTGCTTAAAGACCTCCAAGAAGATACAATCCCCAGCCTCTCAAGGTGGCCCCACCCCACTTTTGGATAGCTCACATTGTTGGGAAATTTTGTGACTTCTACCCACAGGGTGTGTGTGTGTGTGTGTGTGTGTGTGTGTGTGTGTGTGTGTGTGTGTGAGAGAGAGAGAGAGAGAGAGAGAGTGAGAGAGAGAGAGAGAAAGCGAGCGAGCTTGGGCAAGTCAATGTACCTCTGAGTGCCTTAGCTTCCCCATTCAAAATGATGGATTGGATTAGAAAATATTACTAGCTCACATTTATCTAGAACTTTAAATGTTTCTTAAATGTTTTATACATATCTGCTCATCAGGGGCCTTCACAACCACCCTGGAAGGAAAGTGCTGTTATTGACTCCTTAGGCAGATTAAGAAACTGAGGCATAGTGAGGTTTTGGAATTTGCCCAGGGTCTGACAGAGGGAGGATTTGAACCCAGGTCTTCCTGTAACTAGGCCCTGTATTTTTTTTAAACAACACTGTGGGGCTTCTCTTCTGAGCTGCTCTTTAAGGTTCTTTCTAGTTTTCAGTATTCTGATTCTACAAATTTTATTATAAATAACACTTCAGTACAACAAAATATGTCTAAGACCCCTATCTATCTTTCTTTTTCTCTTTCTTTCTTTCTTTCTCTCTTTCTCTTTCTCTCTCTTTCTCTCTCTTCCTTCCTTCCTCTCTGTCTCTCTTTCTTTCTCTTCTTTCTTTCTTTCTTTCTTTCTTTCTTTCTTTCTTTCTTTCTTTCTTTCTTTCTTTCTTTCTTTCTTTCTTTCTTTCTTCCTTCCTTCTTCCTTCTTTCCTTCTTTCTTTCTTTCTTTCTTTCTTTCTTTCTTTCTTTCTTTCTTTCTTTCTTTCTTTCTTTCTTTTCCTTCCTTCCTTCCTTTCTTCCTTTCTTCCTGCCTTCCCTCCTTTCTTTCTTTCTTTCTTTCTTTCTTTCTTTCTTTCTTTCTTTCTTTCTTTCTTTCTTTCTTTCTTTCTTTCTTTCTTTCTTCCCAAATTGAGAGCAACCCATGGAGTCCATTTTAGTGGATTTTCAGCATGTTATTCTGATATTAATTAAGCACACACACACATACAGGGACAGATGCAGCCTAGAGGGTCATAGTGGCAGTAAAAAAGGTATTTTTCCTTTTTGACCTTACAACCATTACAACCATTTGACCTTACAACCAGGTTTACTGGCCGTAACATATTCCTATTAGAGAAATGGAAGGAAAGAAGCCAAGATTAGCTTTCAATTGATAGAGCAGTGTTCTCTCATACCCAACTTTCTCCATATCCTTTTTAAGAAGAGAAGACCCTGCTACTATCAGTCTTAGTTGGAAGATGGAGGCACATGGTACCTTGCAGTCGCTGCTTAATAAATGTCTTCTGGACTGAAGGTTTGTTGAATGCAGAGGCTAACTTGCCTCTTGGTGGTGAGTCAGGAGTGATGTGGGTAGGGAGATGGATTTGGAATGAGGATAAACCTGGGCTTGGATCCCACAGTGGACATTAGCTACGTGACCTGGGACTAAATGACCACTGAGATCCCACCCACCCCTTAAATTCTGTGATTCAGTGAGTCTGCCCTCAACAACATTTTTATCATCATCTGGTTCTTCTCATCTTTTCCAATGGAATTCAGAAAGAAATGGTCCTTGGATAAGTTACTATTCTGCTTCTGGTCTTTTATATTTAATGTTCTCTGTACAAGTGGATGAAATAATTGCTTTTTGTACCTGAATAAAAATATTCACATGTCAGGTCATCATCTGTAGGTTTAGTGAGAGCACCCTTGGGATGCCAGTAGCAGACTGGACCACAGGTATTAAACGTATCTCATCATGGCCCCACAGGATTTTGATCTCCTTTGCCAGGTCTCTGTATTTGGAAAAATTTTCAGCCCATGTAGCTTGGAGATTATGAGTATTTGAGATGACAAAATCTATGAAAGACATTGTTCTTAAGTTTTTACGGATCACTGCTTTGTGTGGGGTATTGTGGGCAGCAGTTTGGCCTGTGATAATAATCTAGTTTCAGAAAAATTTACTGGTTGACTTCTCCAGGATATTTTGAGGTCTGCAACTGAATGAAATTTTTTATCAATTTGAACTTACTAATGGATCAATTAAAGATGAAATTATCACAGATTTCATTGGGAAATTGCTTGTCCTCATAGATTAAGCCTTAGGCCAAGAGACAAGAGCTCCATTTTGGAAGCATGGAGCAATGGAAAACATGAGAGATTTGGAGTCCAAGGAACTGAGTTCAAATCCCTTATCTACTATTTACTAACATGAAATCACAGCTAGAACCAAGGTCTTTATGACTGTAATGATCTGACTAGTTCTCACTAACATAGCTAATGTTTCTCTCTGAAATATTAAAAATGAAGCTCAGCAAGGGCTTTGGGTCTAAGAGTTCTAGCTTCCAGGCTGCAATGAAAAGTGCCCTTCTGCTAGTTCCTCCGAGGGCAAACCCATGGGGCCCAAGATTGCTGAATGCCAGCTAAGCAGAAAATAAATGGAGTTGCTACATCTTTTAGCCCCAGGAGAACACAAACTGTTAACTCAGATGGCAGGAGCAGGGGCCGCTGGATTGTTTCCTCCTTTAGGGATGTCTCTGCTGTGATGACAAAAGTGACCCTCGTTTTACCTTTGTCTAACAGAGCCTTCCATGGAATTAACTCTGACTCAATGATGCTCTGGTTTATATGGACTTTGCCTTCTACCATATTGATTTTTCAATTTCTTTGACCAATTACCATTTGTGGTTTTATGGTCTATATTTCTTGGTCTGGTTCTCCTAGTAGAGTGTATGCTATTTGTGGGGAGCAGCTGTCTGGCATTTCTTTCATTTTCAGTCTCTGTATCTCCCCAACCACTCCGCCCCTCCCCCCCGGAGAATGTAAGCTTCTTGGGGGCAGGGACTACGTATCTCACTTTTGTCTGTGTCCCCCGAGCCTAGCACTATGCCTGGCACATAGAAGGCACTTGCTAAATGCTTGTTGATTGACTTGTATTCCCAACACTTAGTACCTGGCGCATTGGATGCCCTGAACAAATGCTTGTTGGATTGAATTGAATCGAAATGCATTGAATTTAATCCCTCATTTCATTCCGGGCTCATCTCAAGTATTACCTGCTGTACAGAGCCTTTTCTAATCCCTCTAGTTATTACTGCTTCTCGCCTTAAACTAAACACTTATAATCTGTTCATATTTTATATTGCCTCAATAGAGTGTAAACTGCTTGAAGGCAGGGCTATTTTCATTTTGTATCCCCCAGCACTGGGCACTGTGACTTGTACCTCTTTTTGGACAGGGCCTGTGATTTCACTGGTATAGGGAACTCCCAATGAGGAAAATTTCGTTCAGTACAAGTTGACACTTGCTTTGCAATTTGAATCCTGGCAGAGCCACTGGGGACAGTGAGAGGTTATGTGAGCGTCCCCAGACGCTCCTACATCCTACATCTGGTCTATGTCAGAGGGGACCTGAACTTGACACTTCCTGACTGAGGCCAGCTCTCTCTCTCCATGCCTGGCTGCTTCTCACCTTGTACATGATTTGTACATGATAACATATGAGTATATATATATATTTATTTATTTATTATACTGGATGGCAAATTAATTGACTACGCCGTAGTAACTGAGTCCTCCATTTGAAATAGTGAACGATGGTGTCATGCAATACTGAAACCATTTTATTCACAAATGTGTAAAAATTATTAATTAATCTACATGACCTTTTTTGGTCAAATGATATCTTGGTCCACTTTCTATTAATGTGAAGTAGCTTAAAGAGAGTACCAAGATCATGGTCATGTGGTCCAATGCCCTTACTTTATAGAGAAGAAAAATGAGGCTTAGATAGGTGATGTAACTTGCCCAGGATAACATGGTTAGTAAGTGGTAGATAAGGGATTTGAACTCAGTTCCTTGGACTCCAAATCTCACAGGCTTTCCATTGCTCCATGCTTCCAAAATGGTGCTCTTCTCTTTTGGCCCAAGGCTTAATCTATGAGGTCAAGCAATTTCCCAAGGAAATTGATAATTTCATCTTTAATTGATCCACTATTAAGTTCAAGCTGATAAAAGAATCTCATTCAAATGACCAGGTAAGAGAAGAGGATTAAATCTCTGAAGGCTTCAGGTAAATCCGAATCAATTGATTTCCCAAAGAGTCCCCAGGATAATAATAGTAATAATGATATATCATAATTGTATATGGTAAGGTTTGCAAAGCACTTTACATATATTATCTCAATTGATCTCACAGTATTTTACAGCCAGCCTGCAATTTTCTTAGCTCAGGGGTTTGTCTTTTCTGTAAGTTCTAAATTAAGGTTTTTCATTTTGCAATTAGAAATTCTGGGCTTCAAGAAAGCTCAATTAAAGAGGAGATTTTTCCAGAAGGGGAAAAATGTATTTTCAATTCAAAAATAAAAAAAATCATTAAGTTCATAAGACTGAAATGAAAGATAGAAACCAGTGGGGATGGGCGGGAGGGATAGGCAGTGAAAGATCTAAAAGTGACTAGGCATGACTCTCTGCCCAATAGAAACAGAAATGAAATCATATTTGTAAAGCACTTAACACAGTGCCTGGTACACAGTAGATCAGAGGTTCCCAAACTTATGTCGCCTACCACCCCCTTTAAAAAATGTACTCAATGCCCTCTGGGAAATCTACTTTCTTTAACCCTTTAATGTTTATTTTCGAAATCTGCATCATTTAAAAAATAATATAAATATTTTTTTAAAATGACACATGTTAAATTTAATTATTTAGTGTAAATTTGTGGGTTTATTCCTGTATTGAAATTTTGATGATGAAATATTGCATTATGTAGCCATATAGTATTGTAAACAAGTCATTACACACACATATTCCTGCTGATGCATGCTGGACTTTCTGACAATGCGGTACATGCTTGCCTGCCAACACTTGCCTGTTAAGATCTGTTGGCAGACTTGACCACTGACCGGCCATAACTTGCATTTTGTGTGTTTAAAAATAATGTAATCGCTATGACTTTAACTCTGTTACACAACAGATGAAACATGTAAGAATGGTTTTTCAAAATTTTCTTCTCTTCTTTCGTTATGTTTTCACTAGCCCTTTATTTTTATTTAATGCCCCCCAATTGCACCTGAGGCTACTACCAACCCCCCTGGATCATTCCAGGGCACCCCGGGGGCAGTATCACCCACTTTGGGAACCTATACGTCATGCTTAATAAATGCTTATTCCTTCTTCCCTTCCCTTCCTTTCCCTTTCCCTTTCCCTTCTTCTCCTCCTTTCACTTTCCTTTTTCATTTCCCTTCTCCTTTCAATTTCTTTTCCATTTCCCTCCCCTTTCCCCTTCCCCTTCCCTTTTCCCCTTCCCCTTTTCCTTCCCTATCCTTTTTCCTTCCCCTTCCCATTTCACTTTCTCTTTTCCTCTTCCTCCTTTTCCTTCCCCTTTCCCCTTTCTTTCCCTCTTTTCCTTTGGGATTTGTTGAGGTGAAATTTATTTTCAATCCTATATCTTCGCCTAAGCAGTTGTGGTACATGCTGCAATGCTCTGGTGTCTCAACTCTGAATATCTGTGGAGGAATCTAAACTCCAGGAGTCATTTGGCTCTTGTAGACAAAACAATGTAGGATGGCTAGAAAAGGCAGTTAGGTGATGCAGTGGATAGAATGCTGGACCTAGAACTACATCTCACCTCAGACACTTACTAGACATGTGATCCTGGACAAGTCCCTCAACCTGTCAGCCTCAGTTGCCTCATCTGTAAAATAAAGATAATAATAGCATCTATCTCCCAGAGTTGTTAGGACAAAATGAGATACTTGTAAAGCATTTTGTAAACCTTAAGGCACTATTATATGAATGCTAGACTTACACCGCCCTCTACCTCCAGGCTTTCTTCCTTTTCTCTTTTTCTGTCTTTCCTTCTTTTTTCCTCCTTTCTTTCTTTCCTTTTTTCTTCCTTCCTTCTTTCTTTCTCTTTCTTTCTTTCTTTCTTTCTTTCTTTCTTTCTTTCTTTCTCTTTCTTTCTTTCTTTCTTTCTTTCTTTTTCTTTCTTTCCTTTACCAGAATGTAACTCTTTTAAATTAGATTTTTTATTTTTAGTTTACAACACTCAGTTCTACATGTTTGTGAGTTTCAAATTTTCTTCCCTTCCCACCCTTCCCTCCTCCCCCCCAAGACGGCATGTAGTTTGATATAGATTCTCTATATACCTTCGCATTAAACTTATTTACACAATAGTCAAGTTGTAAAGAAGAATTATGACCAATGGAATGAATCATGAGACAGAAGAAACAAAAAGAAGAGAAAAAAGAGTAAATAGTTTGCCTCAATCTGCATTCAGACTCCACAGTTCTTTCTCTGTGTGTAGCTAGCTCTCCCCCTCATGAGTCCTTTGGAGCTGCATTGCTGAGGAGAGCCAAGTCTAAGTTAGTCATCACAGAATCAATATGTCTGTGGTTGTGTACAATGTTCTCCTAGTTCTGCTCCTCTCACTCAGCATCAGATCATGTAGGTCTTTCCAGGTTATTATGAAGTCTGTATCTTCCCCATTTCTTATAGAACAATAGTATTCCATTACATTCACATACCACAACTTGTTCAGCCATTCCCCAATTGATGGGAATCCCCTTGATTTCCAATTCTTTGCCACCACAAAAAGAGCTGCTATAAATATTTTTGTACATACAGGTCCCTTTCCCACTTGTGTGATCTCTTTGAGATATAGCCCTAGGAGTGGTATTGCTGGGTCAAAGGGTATGCACATTTTTATATCCCTTTGGGCATAACTCCAAATTGCTCTCCAGAATGGCTAGATCTGTTCACAGCTCCACCAACAATGTATTAATGCCTGATAATAAGCTTGAATTTATCCCTCTGCCACTGCCACACTTTGCTTATGATTCTGCTGTCTAGGCTCAAGCATGACAAATTCAACTCTTCTATATGACAGTCCTTTGATTCGGTAGGATCATAGCTTCATTGATTAGGAGCTGGAAAGGACCCTTGAGATAACTTACTCTAACCTGCTCATTTTATGGATGAGCAAACTGAGGTCAGGAGAGATGAAGTGACTTGCCCAAGGTCACATGGGTTGTAAGTGGAATTTGAACCTGGCTCATCTGACTGTGACTCTAGTGCTCCCCACCCCCACCCCAATGGCTTTCTTATTCATGTATATACCTGAGGTGTGTTTAATTAAAGGAAAGTAAATGCAAGGAGTAGCCACTGTACACAGATCTTCACCTGATCTTATCAAATCTTCAGGAACATGCAGGACACTGTAATGTATAGAGCCAAAGTAGTGGCTGGGGAGAAACATATTCTCATGTTCTGCAGTGGAGGGGTGCTGGAGCTGACTGCACCTAGAGAAATGTGTCCTCTTAATCTCCCTCTATATCTCCATTAAAGCTGCAAAATAGGTTCCAAAGAAGGGAGACAGTCTGTGAGTAAATATGGTACTTAGAGAAACTGGGTAGAATTGTAGCATCTTGCATCTGGAGCACATAAAAGGCTATCCTTCACAGAACTGAAAAGTCACTTTGCTTTAAACCTTTAGAAAGAGATATGAAAGTCTAGCTATTAAAAACAAAAGGATAAGTGAATGTTTATAAACAGCCACAGGTGTTTGAGAGTTGGTTTTCCTTGGACCCACAGAGCTTTGCTTCAAAAATCTGCCTCCTTCCTGGAATTCAGTGGATGTTAATAGGGAAAAGAAAAAAGGGACTTAATTTCTTCCTGCACCCCACTCAGATGATCAGAGCTGAGATTCTATGAGTCACTATCAGACTTAAAACTTCCCTTAACCTGCAGTATATTTATTTGGCATTTCAAATTCGATTTCTTTAAATGCAGGGAAATGGCACCCAGTGAATGAGAGACACAAAAGAATAAAAGAGAGGGTGAGAAGACAAACTTTTTTCCTGGGGGTGGGGGTGGGAGTTGATGAGAGGCTCTCTAGACTATTATGAAATAAATGACCACATCTGGGTAGAAAGTGAGACTGGAAGGTGGGATGGGCTGTGTGGCTGACATTTTCTCTTTCATCCACATTGCCCTCTACCTCCAGGCTTTCTTCCCTTGCTCTTTCTTTCTTTCTTGTCCCTTTTCCTCTTCTGTGACCCTTATTTCTCTGGGGATGCTGGTAGCTCAAGAAACAGGTTTCTCTCCTTTTGGTCTTCCTTAGAGGCTGTCATTTCTTAGCCTACCTACTTAAACTTGAGTAACTAATGCTGGTATGTGTACTGCACACATACACACAGACACAGAGATGCAGATATGTACACATATTGTAGTTACTATAGGCACAGCTCCATTACCTGATGTTGTCTGGTTGGCTTCTTCTCTGGGTGACCTGATAAGAGAAGTATAAAGGGGTACCAAAGCATTTACCTTTTTTCATCATGCCTATAAGATGAGGAGGTCCGGCCACTGGTCCATATAAACATCTTAGAGGGTGTTTGTCCAGAAGACCCTTTCCTTATGGTGGAAGTCTGTGAGTAATGGCGCGAGGACCTAGGAAGAGGAAAATAGTCTTCAGTATATGTTGGATTCCCCCTGTGAAAAGTCAAGTCCATTGCTCTAGGTGTTCTGTGATGTATCCTATCAGACATCAATAACACTCAGTAGTTTTCCTTCAAATGAGATGGCTTCTGATGACTAAGGGTAATATGTAAAAAAACAAAACAAAAAACAAAGCAAGAGAATTTTCTTTTTCCTTCCAAGTTTGGTAATTGACATTAAATTATCTTTTTTTCTCCCTGTGATTTCCCTTTTCTGTTGTCCAGAGAAGTGATCAAAGATGAGGTTATAGCTATTTCCTATAGTGTTGTTTCATTCTCTCTCTCTCTCTCTCTCTCTCTCTCTCTCTCTCTCTCTCTCTCTCTCTTCCTCTCTCTCTCCTTCTCTCTCCTCCTCTTCCTCCTCCTTCTCTCTCTATGGTTCCCTCTCCTTTTCTCTCCTCTGTCTCTCCTCCTCCTCCTTCTCCTTTCCTTTGCTTTTTCTCCTTCCCTTTCCTCTCCTCTGTCTATGTCTCTCTGTTTTTGTCTTTCTCTCTCTCCTTCCTGTCTATCTATATGTATATATTAATTTGCCCTTGCAATGCCAAGACTTGTACTGGAAAAATCCCCTTGAGATGGCCCCCATTCCAGTTAAGTGCCATACAAAACCCTTATGTTTGGCAAATTTATTTGCTCAATTTTGGGTGCTAAAGCTGATTCCTTTGCAGTTTCCCTTATACCTGGCATGTGTGACTTTTTTGGTCCACTCCATGGTACATTCCAAATGCACCCTCCGGCTGCCCAGACTGTAATTAAAGGCTGAATGTAGCTAACTTTCCCTGCTTGAGAGAACCATAGCAGCTTGGCCAGGTGTGCCTTACAGCCCTCAGCCGCCAGCCATATTGCAGAGTAAATGTTAAAGTTTGCTTTCCTTTGTATATGGCCAGCTTAGGGATTAACTCCTTCCCCTCCAAGATGTTCTTATCTGTTCCCATTTATCCTCTTATGGATTTAGTTCCCCATCCAAGGCTGAAAGTTGAACTACTCTGGAGGTGCTAAACTCTTACCAAATGCAAAATCATTTCCTAAGCCACAGCAAGGAAGAGAGGAAAACAGAGCAGCCTGGTGTGATGGGAAGCAAGCTGAATGTGAGTCAGAGGACCTAGGGTCACAGATTTAGCACAGAAAGAGATTTTAGGGGTCAGTCAGCTCAACCTTGTTATTTTCAGATGAGAAAACTAAGGCCTAGAAAATAAAGTGACTAGGTCAAGGTCACATAGGAAAGAAGCTAAAATTCTATTTCTCTCACTTAAAAACTGGGTGAATTTGGACAGGTCACTGCTTCTGTAGGCTTCAGTTTCCCCATCTGTAAATTGAGAGGATTGCACTAGATAACTGTCTAGCTCCATGTTGATTACCCTATGATCCATGGGTTACAACACTTTAAGTCATGTACTTAGGGTTTACAAGTAGTTAGTCTTCAGCTGACCACCATACTGAGGGTGAGTGGGATGGGTTTGGGAAGAAAAACTAGAGAGAGACCAAGTGAGTGTTGGGAGATCTGGGTTCTGGTCTTAACTTCACCATTTAAAGAGTTGTGTGATTCTCAGCAAGTCATTTAACCCTTCTTGGCTTCAAGAAAGCTCAAGTGTTATAGAACCTTACCCGAACATTGAAGAAAGTGGACCTGTGTCCAATTGTGTGACCTTTGGCCTGTCCATTAACCTTTCTGGGCTTCAGTTTCCTCATCTAAAACTCTAGGGGTGGGACAGTGACCTCAGCTGTTAGTGCACGTCTTCACTCCTCCTCCTTTGAAATTAGTTTATATTCACTTTGTATATATTTTCAGTCAAGTAGTAAACATCTATTAAGCACCTACTATGCACTGGGCTTTGCACTAAGTATTTCCCACCCAGTTGCTCTCCTGAACTTCATGATCCTTCGTGACTCTGAAACCCTCATCTCCTCAGAGCCCCTTGCCCCTGGGGCCCCTCCCTCTCTTGGATTGGAGAGGGTGGACATTGGAGCCTCCATTCAAGGAGGGCAGCACCCATAGCAGCCCTTCCATCATTTCCCATTCTGCTGAAGGACTGCATCATGCCTCTGTCCCAGATGCCCTCTTCCCTTTTTATTTAATGTGCGGTCTCCTCCATTAGATTGTGAGCTCCTTGAACATAGGGACTGTCTTTTGCATTTCCTTATATTCCCAAAGCTTAGCACAGTGCCTGGCATGTAGTAAGCACTTAATAAATTTTTATTGACTGATTGATTAAATACTGGGGATATAAAGAAAGACAAAATAGTCTCTGCTCTCAAGAAGCTCCTGGTCTAATGGGGGAGACAGCACTACGTACAAGTCTATGCATGAAGATAGTATATACAGGATAAATGGAAATAATTAAGAGAGGGAAGGTGATAGAATTAAGAGGGATTGGGAAGGGCTTCCTGTATAAGGTGGGATTTTAGCTGGTCCATGAAGGAATCCAGGGAAGCTAGAAGCAAAGATGAGGAGGGAGAGCTTTCCAGGCATGGGGGCAGTCAGTGAAAATATCTGCAGTGGGGAAATGGAGTTTCCTCTTTGAGCAACGGCAAGGAGGTCACTGTCATTGGATGGCAGAGAATGGAGGGGATGAGATTTAAGGTGAAAGAACACTGGAAAGGTGTGTGTATGGGGCAGGTTATGAAGGTCTGAATGCTAAGAAGATTTTATATTCAATCTTGAAGGTGACAAGGAGCCACTGGAGTTTGTGGAGTGTGTGTGCGTGCATGTACATATGCATGTGTGTGTGCATGCATGCGCGCGCGCGCGCGTGTGTGTGTGTGTGTGTGTGTGTGTGTGTGTGTGTGGTGCGGTGATATGGTCAGACCTGCTGTTAGGAAGAGCACTTTGACAGGTGAGTGGAGGATGGACTGGAGAGGGAGGGAAGGGGCTTGTGCAGGGAGGTCAAGCCATTCCATCTTATCTTCTCCCCCAGATCAACCTTTCTATTATCCCCACTCTGATTCATTTTCAGTCTCTCCCATCTACTGACTGTTTTCTCACTGTTTACAAGCATGCCTGTGTCATTCTATCCTCAAAAAAACTCTCACTTGATCGATCTATCCTCACTAGCTATCACTTCATATCTCTCCTCTCTTTTGTGGCTGACCTCCTTGAGAAGGCCAGTTGCAACTGATATCTCACCTTTCTGTCCTCTCAATTTTTTTAAAACTCTACAGTCTAGTTTTCAGCTTCATCATTCAACTGAAACTGCTTCCTACAAAGTTACTAGCAATTTCTTAATTGCCAAAACAAATGGGCTTTCCTCAGTCCTTATCCACCTTGTCCTCTCTGTAGCCTTCAACACTATCAATCATCCCCCTTTCCTCTACCTTCTATCTGGGTTTTTGAGGCACCACTCTTTCCTTGTTCTCCACCTACCAGTCTGGCCTACTTTTTACCTGACTGCTCTTTCTCAGTCTCTTTAATTGAATCTTCATCCAGTTCACATCTGCTAACAGTGGGTGGGCCACAGGGTTCCTGTCCCTGGCTCCCTTCCCTTCCCTTCCCTTCCCTTCCCTTCCCTTCCCTTCCCTTCCCTTCCCTTCCCTTCCCTTCCCTTCCCCTCCCCTCCCCTCCCCTCCCCTCCCCTCCCCTCCCCTTCCCTTCCCTTCCCTTCCCTTCCCTTCCCTTCCCTTCCCTTCCCTTCCCTTCCCTTCCCTTCCCTTCCCTTCCCTTCCCTTCCCTTCCCTTCCCTTCCCTTCCCTTCCCTTCCCTTCCCTTCCCTTCCCTTCCCTCTCTTCTCTTCTCTTCTTCTCTTCTCCTCCTATACTTCTTCACTTGGTGATCTCATCAGCTTCCATACATTCAATTATTATCTCTATGCTGATGGTCCTCAAATCTACTTATCCAGACCTGATCTCTCTTCTGACCTCCACTCTCCCATTTCCAACTTCCTATTAGACGTCTCAGACTAGGTGTCTTGTAAACATTTTAAACTCAACATATTCAAAACTGATTTGTTCTTTCTTTTCCCCCAAACCCTTCTCTCTTCCTAACTTCCATATTACTCTTGAGGGTACCACCATCCTCCCAGTCATCCAGGCTCACAACTTAGGATCATTCTCCTCATCCTCTCTCACCCCCACCCCCATATCCAGTCTGTTGCCAAGACCTATCAGTTTTACCTTCATAACATCTCTCGTGTGTGCCCCTATCTTTCCTCTGACACTGCCACCACCCTAGTGCAGGTACTTGTCACCTCATATTTAGATATTGTTTCCCCCTACTAAAATGTAAGCTCCTTGAGGGCAGGGACTGTTTTGTTTATATTTTTTATCCCCTTAAAACGTTACCTGGCACAGAGTAGGCACTTAATGTAGGTGGCACAGTAGATAGAGCACTAGGGCTGGAGTCAGGAAGACCTGAGTTCAGATCTGAAATCAGATACTTATTAGCTGTGTGACCCTGGGCAAATCACTTAACCTTTGTCTGACTCAGTTTCTTCACCTATAAAGTGGAGTTAATAATTGCACCTACTCCCCAGGGTTATTGTGAGGATCAAATGAGATAATATTGGAAAGTGCTTAGCACAGTGCCTAGCATATAGTAGGAACTTAATAAAATCTTGTTTCTTTCCTCCCTCCCTTCCTCCCTCCCTCCTTCCTTCCTTCCTTCCTTCCTTCCTGTTCTAAATCATGATCCTATGATTTAATGTCCTCAGCTCTAAGATTCTACATTTTAGAGAGCTCAGTGCTAAAGATAACAGCCTTAGGGAGCAAAATGGGGAGGGGTGAATTAATAAAATGTGTCGTTAAGGGTGAGGATGGGGTTCTTAGGCAGAGATTAGAATCGGCAGCTAAAGGTATTCAAAGCCTTCTGGTTGGGTCTCTACTGAGTAGCTCTTGGAGTCAACAGGACAGCAGTGAGGCAATGAAGAAAGACAAAGATGTGATAGAGATTTCTTGGTCAAAATAAGGGGGAAGAGACCCTTTTCCCATTTGTTTTTGAGGATCATAGTTGGAATAAGACTATGGAACTGAAAAGGGCATCTGGCAAGTCCTGCAAATAACCACGGAAAGGATCTTGATGACCAAAGAGCTCGCTTTGCCAGGAGGGGAAGAAATATTGCTTCTGCTAGCTTTTAAAAGTGACTTTGGAAAACTACTTGAAAAAGTACAATCAAATGGAACAGTGATTAAGTCAGACATTAAATCAACCCATTAGTCGACACTGAGGAAACAAGGAAAGTCTTTAAATAGAATCACCCTTTCCCAAAGAATTGGTTTGACAATCTTTGAGGATAATATTTCACCATTGACACTGGCAAAAACTGCACGCTCCCCCCACCCCATTGACTGGCATTATGGGACAATCTGCATTTCCTCAGGCAGCAAATCACTTTGGCTCTCTAGCCATACTCGTGACCTGCCCTTGCAGGCTAGCCTCCACCTCCAACTGCACCCTAGTTCCTTTTTGATTGGTGAGAGTTCACCATACCTAACCTGATCTGGACCCAGCACATCCCCCTTCCTTCCTGATTTCCCCTATTTGTTACTGCAATAGTTTCTCCTGACATACTATTTCTTGTCTGTCTGTATTCTAGCATTTAGCACAGTGCCTAGTATCTTGATGGAATATTTTGTATACATTGTATATTAACTTATCTGTAAACATACTTTTTCCCTCAGTAGAATGTAAGCTCCTTGAGGGCAAGAACTGTTTCTTGTTTGTATTCCTAGAACCCAATACAGTTCCTGGCACATATTAAGCATTTACTAAATGTGTTGATTGACTGGGAGATTATTTATTTTGTATGCATTTGTATTTAACTATCTGTGTATATGTATATGTTGTTTTCTCTCAGTAGGATGGGAACTTCTTGATAGCAGGCACTGTTTCCTATTTGTCTCTGTATTCCTGGCACCTACCAAAGGCTCTGGCCCCATATCAGGCAGTTAGCAAATGCTTGTTGAATTGAATTAAATTGAATATAGTGGGGATCATTTATTTCTACCTGGGTGTCACGTGTAACATCATAGACTCCCTCTTGTTGTTCAAGACAATATAGAGAAAGGAAGATGAACGATATCCTTATTCCAATTAATTGTCTTTTACTTAAGCCTTTAGGAGAAAGCTTAGCATCTCCTCAGCCTATTCTAATAAATGGATTTAAAGCCAATTTCTTTTCATGATGACAAACTACTGTTGAAAACTTGAGAAGTTGGTGGTTAATTAAAATGAGAGAGAGAGCTGCTCTCAGAAGGGTACGTAGATTTTGTGTGTGTGTGTATGTGTGGGTATTTTTTTAAAACCAACAATTTGGGCTTCAAAGAAATCCTTAGGATTCAGAATATGGTAATGGAAACCTGTTTGGAAGCCCGTCTTAGCTCAAAGGCAGCCTTCCTGAACTCTCTGAGTAATTAACTCCACTCTTCAAGCTTTAGGAGACAAGGCGCCTGTGCACATTGGATTATGAAAAAAGGATTCAGAGAAAAAGAAAGTAAAGACATTTTTTTTATTTGAATTTCAAAATCTCTGCACACAACCGAGGAATGCAGTCAATTTTTGGTGTTTAAAGCGGTGGACTGGGAATGAGGATGTCTAGTGCTGCCTTCACCCTGCAAGTGACCTTGACCTTGGAGTGAGTTTGGGAAGGTTACTTAAGACAGGGTTGCTGTGGGTAAGTTTGGGTCATCAGTGAAAGTAAAATGAGTGTAAGAACTTTATTTCCCTTCAACCAGTTTCTATTGTGTGGTTACTGAGCAATGGGCCCCAACAAGTATTTATTTATTAATTAAGAGTTTACCATGTTCCAGGCTCTATGCTAGTTGCTGGGGCTATAAAGACAAACATAAGACAGTCCCGGCCCTCCAGGAGCTTACATTCAAAAACAGGACAGATAGAGTTGCAACTGATTGGCCGAAGGTTTTCAGTGCGTCTTTCTTTCAGCTCTGTGTCCTGAGCTTCTCTTCTTTCTCTCGGGGAGCACTGGGCAGAAACAGTCAAAGCAACTGGCATATCCACAAAGTGAAAGCCCAAGACACCAAAGGAATTATGTGTTCTTGCTCATCTCCTGGTGTGATGACCTGTGGTCACACTGACACCCTCTGTGCTGGACGTCAGCACTGCCTAGCAGCCTCCCCCACTTCTACCCCCGTCCTTAACTTGTTTTTGCCTCAGGTGAAAGAAATGATTTGAGGTTATAGCTTTGCCCAAAGCACCTTGGAAATAATCACCGCCCTCCTACCCCGGCCCCCTTTTCTATAGTGGATTAAGATTTACAGACTGCTTAGGTAAGGGCTTTTGGGCAAAATGGATGAAATTGACCCTACCTGCCTGCCGGTCTGATCGACCTTAAAGCAAAATTATGAAGTAGGATAGGAACAGGGATAGCAACTGCACCTGTGATTTCATTGAGATCAGAACTCCCAGATGAGAACTCTCCCTCCGGAAAAAAAGGTTTGTACCTTTTTTGGAAACTTGTCTTTGTGGTCTAGACTCTGGCGTATTGTTCAGGGCTCCAGAAGACCCCATTCTGCTTTCTCCTCTCCTCTCCCAGGTGTTCAGCTTGTCCTGCGCTATTCCTCTACCCCACAACCAGCCAGGCTTGACTTCCTACTTCCATCAGAACCTGTTTATTCTATGTTCTCATCCCTCATGTCTCCTGTTCTCTCAAGGCTAATCTGATGAATTCATTAGTGCCAAGTGTCCAAAGCTGATAACAGCTTAATATGTTACATCCTGCATGGTTACTCTTCCATGCCTTAACCCAAAGGAGTGAATAATGATGGGAAGTTCATGAGTCAACAAGGGAGGATTTGGCAAGCAGAAGCCTCCCTTTTGGAACCCCTCACTTCATAATAGCTGACATTTATATAGTGCTATTTGGAAAAGTGCTTTCTATACATTATATCACTGAGCCTCACAAGAACCCTGTAGATAAGGAGTTTTATGCTTAGAAAAGTTAAATACCTTGGCTATTGAAAAGGAATAAAGCACTTTTCTTAAGAGATCTGAGTCCTGAAAGGACAAAGTATATTTTCTCATTTGCTACCCATTTCCTTCCAAAAAGAAAAGCGGTTGTGAAGCTATATTGCATTTCTGAAGAAAGGAATATGCTGTCGAAGGACCCACTTTGCCTCCTTTCCAAAGCTGTATCACCCCAAACCTGACCTCTCCCCCTAGAAAAGGGCTATCTTTCTGCTGGGCAACAGCCACAGCCTGTGTTTGGCTGTTGTTCTGACCATGGTGATGCCACCAGCTTTAGTCTGTAAGGATTTAGCATGATAATTTGTACAATTTCCTTTGTTGGTTACCTGGTCCAGTGGGATAAGCAATGAGCTGGAAAGAAGATGCCCATGTTTTAACTTCAATTCTGTCATCAAAGATATGTCTCTATGGGCATCCATTCAACAAGCAATTATTGTCTATTGTGTACCGAGGGAAACACCGCCCCCCCCAACAAATCAGTCTCTGTCCTCAAGGACAGAGGGGGAACACAGCATGCATGGTATTTAATAAATATATAAAGTACAAAGCAATAAGAGCTAGCATTTATATAGAATTATACAAATTATCTCATTTGATCCTCACAATAACCCTCGGAGATAGGTGCTATTATTACACTCATTTTACAGATGAAGAAACTGAGGCTAAAAGAAATTAAGTGACTTCAAAGTCAACTTGTATTTATTTGGGTATTTGCTCCTGCATATGTGTGTGTATACTATATGCATGCTATATGTATTCATATATATATGTCCACATACAGTGTATGTGTTTGTATCCATACACATATTCATGCACACACACCCCCAAATAAAATACAAGTTGACTTTGAAGGACAAGTCATTGGTAGTTATGAAGACTAATAAAAATTTCATACGGAAAGTGATGCTTGACTTGAGTATTGAAGGGAACCAGGGATTCCAAGGGACAAGACAAAGAAGGATTATGTTTCAGCATTTTGGATAGCCAATGTAAAGGCCCAGAGATGGGACTTTGTGAATGAGAAATGGCAAGTCAGAAAATGGAGACCATGGAAAGAAGGCATGCATAAATAGACTGGAAAAGGACCAGGTTGTGAAACAAATTTGAGTCACTTGAGTTTATGGGGTGTGTGTGACATGGTCAGATCCGAACTTTACAAAAATCACTTCGGCAGTTGTGTGGAAGGTGGAGAGAGACTTGATTTGGGGAGTCCAATCATGAGGTTGTTACATTAGTCTAGGTGGGAGTAGATGGATGCCTGAACTAGGGTAGTAGTTGTGCAAATGGAGAGAAAAAAGCATAATTTAGAGATACTATAAAGATAGTAACAAGATTTAATAACTGGATATGTGGAGTGAATAAGAGGGAGGAGTTGAGAATGATCCCAATGTTGTGAATCTGGGTGACCAGTGATGCCTTCAACAGAAATAGGTAAGTTTGGAAGAGGTGTGAGTTTGGGAATTATGTGTTGGACATGTTGAATTGGAGTTGTCTATGGCATACCTAGGTCAAAATGTGAGGGTGTGAACTAGGGTAAACCAAGTATACTGCTCATGACTCAGTTTCCTCATTTGGAAAATGGAGCTATACTTCAGAGGCTTTGGTTATGAGGAAGTATGGTACAATGGAATCAGTACTGACTCTGGAGTCAGAGGACTTGGGTTCAAATCCTGCCCCCGATGCTTACTGCCCATGTAAAGTAGGGCATGTCACAACATTAATGGGGCTCACCTTCCTTATCTGTAAAATAGACAGTTTGGGCTAGATGTTCTTCGAGGTCCTTTTCAGCTCTAGATTAATAAGCCATGAAATCCTACCAATGATGTTTATTGCCTGTGTAACCTTAGAAAAGTTATTGTACTTCCCCAAGCCTCAGTTTCCCTGTCTGTAAAATGAGGAGGTTGCATTAGATAGCCCCTTCCAGTTCTAGATCTATGATTATATGTATATGATTATGTATTTCCTAGGTCTACGAACTAATCAGATATCAGTAATGGTCAGTAGCAATGAACACAAGTTATGTGTTGGACACATCCCCACCCCCACTCCTGCCTTAGAAATCTGATCAGGCATATTTGAGAAACAATGGCCAGACTACTATTCTAAACACTTCTCTTTGTTTTGCTTGTCTTAGAAAATTTCCTTCAGAGACAGGAAAAGCATATTCCCACATGGTCTGAATTTGCTCACTATTTCATAATTCATTTCTTAATGAGTTTTCCAAATGGATAATCCTGGCCAATGCTCAACTGCACATCCTCATGTTACATGTTGAAAATCACTTTAATTGTGAAGCAATTATTTGATTGGGCCTCCTCTCTACACAGCTGGTGTGGGAAAACTGGTCTGTAACTCATGTTTATCTCTTGCCTTGGCATAAATGGCCTCATGCTGAGGCAAATCAACCAGTATTCGAGCACAGAACAACTCATATTCTTAACTCCAGTTCAGCCCTCTTACATTCATTGAAGGGGGGGGGGAAGGCAGTAGAAGGGTGTCAAAGAGACAGGATGAAGGATGGGAGGGCACCTTAGGGCCTTCTTGTAGACAAACCATGGGGAAACAGTTTCTCTTAAGAAAAATAACATCCCTTATGTGCTCTGTTTCTCTCTCTCCCTTGACCTTTTACTATTCAATTAAACAGACACTTATGAAATGCCTACTACGTGTAATGCCTACTATTTATACCTACTACACCTTGGAGATAAATGGGAAAAAACCACAAAAGTCTTTGGTATTAATCTAAGTCAATCTGATCCAATGAAATGTGATTCACTGAATGAAAAAGCATTTACTATGTGCTAAGACTGAACTGGAAGAGATGGAGATTAGGCATCCCAAAGCAATTTTCAGGAATAACAACCTTATTTCTGAATTTCTCTGAATCACATCTTGGCAATAAGGTAATTTTAGTTGTTTTGAAACACAACAAGAGTGATCACCATTACAAAAATTTTGAAGTGGACTTAGTTTTCTTCAGCATCCCTCCACTCAACTAGATGGACTATGTCTAGGAGAAAAGGCACATGATAGTTGTGTTTGAGTGTTTGAAAGGCTCTCATGTGGAAGGGAGATTAGATGTGTTTTGCTTGGCTCCAGTGGGCAGAATCAGGTGCCATTGGTGGAGGTTGGAAAGAAGCCAAACTTAGGCTTAAAATATAGAAACACTTCTTAACTATTGGAGCCAGACAAAAGTAGAACAGGTTGCCTTTGGTGCCAGTGGATTCTTCCTACCTGGAGGTTTTCAAACAAAGGCTGGATGACCAATGGGTATGTTGTAATGATGATTGCTTTTAGGTATGAGTTGGATTAGATGGCCTCTGAGATACTTAGATTTTCTGATTCTGAAACTCCTTTTGGAGACCATCATGACCCTATTGCGCCCTGCTACTCCCTGACTACCCAAACTGCCCTTATAGAACCATCATCATTATGAGGAACAACTAAGATAATATCTGTGCAGCAATTAGCAAAGTGCCTGGAATAAGTAGGTGCTTAATAAATGCTTTTTCCCTCCTCCCCTTCTCCACTAACTGTGACATTGAATAAGTCACTTCACATCTGTGCACTTCAATTTCTTTATAAAAGAGAGGGCTAGTCCAGATGACCTCTGAGGTATGCATCTATGATCCTTTGACCTTATAAACTCTGGTAGTCACCAAATAAACTCTGATTCAATTTGCTAATGTTTTCCTTCAGTGGTCCTCTTGAGATGAATCTTCAGAAGGGTGAAATTTTACTCTTGGAAAAAAATCTTCTTTCATTCTGGCTACTCAGCCCCACACTGACAAGGTGAGTAATGGTTTTAAGTTAATAGCAGTCCAGCAGTTTCTCTCTGTCTAGAGCATGTCTTAGGATTCCTCTAGTGCATCAGGGTCTTTCCCTGCTGACTATCACCTCTGAACCACAATCATTATCCGGGTGTAAAGGGAGCCAGAGAGAGTTTCGACATGACACCATACCTCTTTCTCCCCTGGATTCCTTCATTTTAGGGTAGCATGGGGATAGATGAATAAGTCTTCAGTATGCTAAGTGAAAGATTGCTCAGCAGTAAATGAGAAAAGCTGGTTATTGGATGGGCAGCCCAGGTTTTCTCCATGTAGAGGTGCTGAACGAGAGGTTGAGAAAAATTTTTTAGCATCCCAAACCCAGCTTCAAGGGGCTGCACTCAGGGAACCAAGAAGTATATGGGGGTTGGGAACAAATGAATAAAAATTATTAAGCATTTATTTTGTGCCAAGCATTGTGCCTGGTTATAGGAAGACAAAGAGAAAAAGGCAGACAGTCCCTGCTCTCAGGAAGGTCACATTCTAATGGGGGGAGACAACACCGAAAAGGGAGTTCAGCTGCAGAACCGATGGAAAACCCCCAAAGTCCTATGAGGTTTCTGATGCAGGGAGGATAGTGAAGCCCAGGGGTTCTAAGGACATCACTAATACATTGAAAATGGTAGCACCATTGTTGTTTATCCTTCATTTTCGAAGAGGACCAATGACATCACAGGGGATGTCTTGACTCGCGCATGAATTGAAGCGAAGTGGAGCTGCACAAAGTCATCAGCCTCATTCTCTCTTCCTGAGTCATCAAAGTCCAGTGGCAAGACAAGAGTTAAGATGAGTGGCAATGGCTCAAGATGCAGTGGATGACCTTGGTGTCTTTGATGTCTGACCAAGCTCGAAGCACTCCACAGTGCCTGCTTCAGCTGCCTTCATGGCCGTTGGAGCAAATTGTTCTCATCTGCCTGTTCTTCTAGGGGAAAGTCTTCACTTGAGTGGGGTAGACATCCCCCTAACTCACTGTTGGGCTTGAGGCCTGTCAATTACCCTCAACTTGGTTTAGCCTTCTGCTGAGATGGTTTTACTGGGGTTTGGCTACTGTGCATGCTACAGCTTTTTAGAGCTGCAGTTAAGAACTTGGATACTATGGTGGAAGGCTCTAGAAAAATGTCAAATCAATCAACTTCATCTCTTAGGTCTTTCCCAAGCCCATCGCCTGGCACCTTACAATTGACTAGAAGGCTCCAGATTTGAATAGGCATTTTCACAATCTAATGAATAACTCAAGCAGCAGATCTTAACCTTTTTTGTGTCATGGACCCCTTCGGTAGTCTAGTAAAGCCTACGGACTCCTCAGAATGTTTTTAAATATGTAAAATAAAATACATAGGACTAAAATGGAAACCAATAATATTGAAATGTAGTCATCAAAATATTTAAATAAAATAAATTCACAAAATCCCTAAAATCTGTGTACATGACTTTTGGGGCTTATGGACCCCATGCTAGGAATCCTTGTCCTAGAGGTACTAAAAATAACCTAAATGGTTCGCTTAAAATAATAATGGTCCAAGAAACAATGCCCATAAAGAATTCAGAGAATCACAGAGAGCTATATAAACTGATTCAGAGAGAAGTAAGCAGAACCAGGAAAATAATATATTCAGTGAGTACAAGAATGAAAATGGAAAGAACAAACAGCTAGAACTGAATGCTGTGCAAATATAATGGCCAATCTTAGCTGTAGAGAAGGATTTAGAAAGTTTAGTTTTCTCTCCCTTCTTTGTGGAAGTAGGAGGACTATGGGTGCAAAACATTGCATACACTATCAGACATTTGTAGCAAGTGCTCTGACTTTTTCTCAGAGACAAACTGGCTATTTGGCCTCTCAAGGTTCAAGGGGGTGACCCCTGAGGGGTTGTGTGTTTATTCTCTACTCCCATCAGGTTGAGCCCCTACAAGCTGTGTTCCTCTTATTTTTAGGTGGCCAGCTACTAGTGTCTCAGTTTCATTTAACCACTTAATATTGGGTAGATTTTACAGAGGAATATTTGCTTCAAAGATATAGTAAGAATCCAAAGTACATTCCTTCCCCCATGGTACTGGAGAGAAGAGGAAAACTGTTCTACACATGGGTGATATATCGATGTGTTTTGCTGAAATGCTTTACCTCCTCTTTCTTTTTAAATCTTTGTAATGAAGGATTGCTCCCATGGTAAAAAAGGAGGGGATGATGTATTTGGAAATGCGTGTGACATAAAATAAAAGGTATCAATAACGATAAGATATTAAAAACACCAGCTACGAAAATGAGAAGACCTGCATGATATGATGCAGAATGAAGACAGCAAAGCAGTGATTCGAGTCTAGTCAATGGTTTCAGTGGTAAAAGCAGTCAAACTCTAATGAGCTTTAATTAGCAATTTTGGTCTTAGAGTTCCGATAATGAAATATACCCTCTCCCCCCTCCCCGCCTCTCAATAGAGCTGGGTGAACCTTGGGTGAACACCTCTTAGAAGAGATGAGAAGCTCTAGTTGTTCAAAGTGGTAGACTTTGCTTGGGAGTTTGAACTCTCTCTCTTAGACCTAAATCAGATCCATACCCAAAATGAAACTGACATCACCCTTCAAATATACATGGATGTTATTATTGGATAATGAACTTGTCTATAATTGGATGTCACTGTTCAAGAAAATTGCTTTTTTCCCCTAAAGGGAGATAAAAATCAATTATCTAGTGGATTCCCTATACAATGATCAATCAACTCAAAAGTACTAACTGAGCATTTCCTTTCTCTGGGGCTGGCCCTGGCTCTAGGTGGTGTGGGTGATACATGAGGAACTCATATTTGGGATTGGGGTAGGGTAGTGGTAGATGAAAAAGATTAAGAAGACTGGCATGTGAAATAGAGGGAAAACATGGCATTATACAGCAAAATACTTTATTGTCTAAACACAGTAAGCCAGCACGGTATAAAAGAACACTGGTTTATTGTGTGGGAGCTAGGATTTGAATTCTGATTCTGTCATCTACTGCCAGTGTGTCCTTTGGCAAATCGATGAACCTTTCTTTCTATGCCTCATTTTTCACATCCGCAAAATGTGGGGGCTGGACGAGGTGACTACTAATTCCCCTTCCAATTTAAAAAAAAACTGCTTGACCTTAAGTTCTAAAATAATTCAGAGATTCTAAATGCTGTTGTGGGGGGGGGATACAATTCAGAACTAATTATGGGATGCATCCAAATGTGAATAACTGAAGGTAAGGAGACTTGAAGTAGCAAGCCACACTGCCAAATACCCATTGGAGACAGAAGAGGTCATTCTGAGTATTCATGTAAACAAGGCTCCGTGGCCAAACTAGGATGTCACACAATCATGGAATCACTGGGCTTGAGGGATCTCAGAGGTTATTTAGTCCAGCCCAAATCTGGCTGGAGATCCTGATTCCAGCACACTTGACGTGAGGGCGCCCAGCCTCTGCTTGTGATTTCCTGTGGAGGGATCCTCCACCCTTCAAGGCAGCCACTTGTCTGTTGCACAGCTCTTCTACCTGACATGGAGCTTAGATTTGTGCTTTTACAACTTCCATCTGTCACCTGTAGTTCTGCTCTCTTAGACAAAGCAGGGAAAATGATAAGATTTTATTAGAGGAGAGCAGGTGAGAGGGTATTCCTGATATTTGAAAATAGCAGATAGATGGTGTGGAGGTGAGAATATTCATAGTGTATGTGGGGGAGAGTGAGGAGACTCCATGTTGAACAGGCCCACTTATGGATGACTACCCAAGTATTACTTTAGCAAAAAGAGGGAATCAAATCATTGTCTGCACCTGGAGCAACTGAAGCCAAGAGAATAATGCACTATATAGTGCCTTACAAATGTTCTCTCATTTTATCCTTAAACAACTGTGGGAAGTGGTTGCTATTATTATCCTCGTTTTAGTAGATGAGGAAAATCCCATCTTTTACAGCAAGCTTTCCCAGCTCCTCTTAATTCTAGTTTCTTCCTTCTGTTAATTATTTCCCATTTCTCCTGTATATAACTTGCTTTGTATGTATTTGTTTGCATATTGTCTCCTCCATTAGATTGAAAGCTCCTTGAGGGCAAGGACTGTCTTTTGCCCCTTTTTTTTGGACCTTTTGTGATTAGTGAAGTGCCTGACACTTGGTGGATACTTAATAAATATTTATTGGTTGATTGAACCAGGAGCTAAGTGACTTGCCCAGAGTCATAGGACTAGTAAGTGTTTGAGGCAGGATTTGAACCCAGGTCCAGTACTTTATCTAGTGCTTCTTAACTGCTGAAGGGGTGGCGAGTAGAAAAAGTTTAAGAAGCCCTGCACTATGCCACCTAGCTGACTCTGGGCCATTCAGCTGTCTGGAAGGTGGAATTGTCAAGGAAGCTCTGTATTCATCATTCTCTGAAATGTAAGGCATTATTTACTCCACCATTGTCTAGGAAGAGCGAGAAAATCATGAGGGATAAAAGAAAAGATATCTTCAGGGGAGAATACTACAGACCACCTAGCCAGAATGAGGACATAGAGGATGAATTTGGGTAGTTGACCACAAACCTGGAATGGAGGCATACCAGAGCAGTGATTAGGAACTTCAGCTATCTGGACCTTTGATATAAGCTTTGGATGATAGGCAGAGAGGGTAGTCAGAGTTGACCATGATTAGTGAGATGCTGGTGGATGTGGGACTCCTACTATTCTTTTATTCAGAGTGGATTCCTTGGAAATATGGCCCACTATTTTAGAGAATGAGAGAAATACAGCTTCTCTGCAAACCTTCTTTCTAGCTTTCAGTTGTGCCAAGACTAAAAGATGGCCTAGCTTCATTTCTTCCTTTCTTGCCCACGTTATTAAAATGATGCATAATGTTGAAATAAAACTCCCACTAGTCTAGTCTTTGCTGTTCAGATACAGGTGTAAAAATTAAAACAAATGCTAGAGTCAGATTGTGGGCTGGAAGGAAAAAGGTCATTTGGCTTTGAAGGAGGGTCAAGAAAATCCATCTGCATTAATGGAGGACAGCTACCACTTAAACAACATTTTATTGGATAGAGCTAGCATCGGTCATCAGCAAAAGACCATGCCAGGTGATAAGATGCATTCTCAGGTCCAATTTATACTTAGCACTGGGCAAACAGGGTTATTGAGTAATGGTGGGACCTTATTTAGAGGGACCCTAACGAATGGGATGGGCCAAAGAAAGCCCTTCATTTATAAAGTGAAAGAGAAATGCCTATCCTTTAAACAAGTGGCTAATTTTGCTCTCTCCATCAAATCCCATCTATCTGCTCTGAATTCTTGGTTAGGGTCTCTCTACTGTCAAACATTACTGAACTGATGCTATCTGTCTTCTAATTTGAGGAGTCAGACTATCTCTTACTGAACAGAGTTACCTCAAGAAATTTAAAATTCCAACAGCTCCTGCTTTGTTTTGGACAGTGCATTAAGGATTGCAGTGGAAGGTAAGCTTTATTGTTACTAGTTGGACACAGTAGATAACTACACAGATTACATAAAAGAGAGAGTGAACTGAAGCTTGGTTGCAGGCAATTGAATTTAACCTTATTGGCATCACTGAGACTTGGTGGGATGGGATTCATGAGTGGAATATGAATGGGTAAAGTTATACTTTATTTAAAAGGAATGGACTAAACAAAGAAGACAAGATATATCAAGAGGATATACTCCTGTGTGAAAATTCAGGAAAGATGGATAAAAATCAATGAGAGAAAAATGGAAGTGACTTGCAGTGTCCTGCAAGTATATTACAGACCACTTAGCCATATGAAGGAAGTGATGAAAAGTTTAGGAAAGAGATCATAAATTTGGCTTGATATAGTAGTGATAGGGGACTTTAGTCACCTATCTACCAAAGATCTCTCTCTACTAAAAGTGGAATAATTGATAATTAATATTCACTTTACTTAATGCTAATTTCATTTGTCAAACAATGGAGAAAACAATGTAGGGAATGGCTCTTCTCAATCTTATTCTGAATCTATAAGGAAGACCTGGCTGCTAAAGAATAAATGGCAGCCATTTATTATCTGTTATTAAAATACATATGTTAAAAATGATGGCACTTGGAAGGAAATGTGGTGGGGGGATAGAATACTGGACTTGGAGTCAGATGGACTTGACTTCCAAGACTATCTCAGAAACTTTCCAGCTGTGTGACTGTGAGCAATTCATTTAATCTTTTGGAGTCCTTGGTTCATCATCTGAAAAATGGGGATGGGAATAGCTGTACTATTCTATTTCACAGGGTTCTCACAAGACTCTGATGAGCTAATCTATATAAGCTTCTTTGAAACCTTTAAAGGGCTGTGTGTGTCAGTCATTATTAATATTATTGAGAAGAAATGATCAGTCTGTTTTAGAGATAGTAATAGAGTAGAGAAGACAGATGTAGAATGGAATTAAAAACTAGATTTTGGGAGAGCAGATTTCAAGATGATAGGGAATCCATGATCTAAAATTCCTGGAGGAATGTTGACCCAAAAATATTCTCAAGGATTCAACCATGATGACACAAACACAACCACTTAAGGAAAGAAGGAAAAGTATCTAAAAATACCAATTTGGTTGGACAGGGAACTCATCAACTAACTTAGGTTCCAAAAAAGACATATGGTAGATGGAAGCAAGGGCATGTAACTGAAGATGAATTAGGAAAATAAAACCTGGCACAGTCCTATAAGAAGAGTGTCAGAAGTACTAAGGCTCAGAATGAGCAGAGGCTAGTGTTGAATATTAAGGAAAACCAGAAAGGATTTTAAAGACTATATTGGAGACAAGAGGAAGATCAAAGAAAGGATAGAAGTACTGATCATTGTGGATGGGATTGTGATAAAGGATGACAGAGACAAAGTAAAAGTACTCAACTTTTATTTTTCTTCTAGTTTCTTTTCCAAGGAGAATAATCTTTAGACTAGGAAAGATAGAACAAAAATAGCTGAGAGTTGCAACTGACATTAAACAAAGAGATGGTAAGTGAGCCCCTGACTATCATGAATCTGAGCCTCCAGGCCCCAATCAACTACTTCCCAAGACACTGAAAAAATGGACCAATATGGATTCTGAACTACTGTTTGTGATTTTTTGAAAGATATTGGCACACTTCAAAGGGGGAAAGACAAATGCCTTGGTTTTCCACTTAGCAAAAAGGAAGAGGTCTTCAAACTATAATCTGATGAACTTAATTTAGATTCCTGGAAAAATCCTATGGTATCATTATTTAAGGGATGGCTTGTGAGCCTTTAGAAATGAAAGCAGTGATCACTCAGAGGTATCATTATTTTAATAAGAACAATTTATGCCAGACTGATCTGATTTCCTTTTTTGGTAGGGTTCCTAGACTGGCAGAATAGTAAACATTTATATCAGATCAAAACTTTAGCAAAATGTTTGATAAAGTATCTCCTGATATTCTTTTAGATAAGATGAGAGATAGAGGGTAGATAATAATTCAGTAAAGTGTATTTGAACCCAGTTGAATGGATTAACCCAAAGTGAAGGTATTAATGGATCAATGATATCCGGTAGCTGCTTCAAGGGTCCATCCTTGGTTCTATTCTATTCAGCATTTTTATCAGTGATTTGGATGAAAGGATAGATGGCAAACTCATCAAATATGCAGATGACACAAAACTTGGAGGGATAGCCAACAAGATGGGTAATGAATTCTGTTTGCTTTATCTGGCCCTAGAGGGTGAAAATAGAGGAATGACTGGAAGTTTCAGAGGTGCAGATTTTGGCTCCGTATGAGGAGAGACTTGTAAGAGTCACCTGAAAGTGGAATGGGATCCCTTGGGAGGCAGTGGGTTTCCCCCTCACTGGAGGTCTTCAACTAGGAGCTTAGGGATATTATTGAGGGAATTCCTTTTCTACTATGGATTGGATTAAGTCTTCTAACCTTGTATATACACATTTGCATGGGTATGTACATGATTGTTTCCCTCCCTTTGAACAGAAGCATACTACTTACATCTTGATCCTTGGTTGTTTAGCTATTGATTCTTCATAGGCATAAAGTCACTAATAGTCCCTGGATATCTCCCCATGTCAGAATTTTTTGAGTAATTTCAATTGTTTCCTACTCTTTGTGACCCCATTTGGGGTTTTCTTGGCAAGAGTACTGGATTGATTTGCCATTTCCTTCTTCGGCTCATTTTTACAGATGAGGAAACCAAGGCAAACAGGATTAAGTGGTCTGCCCATGGTCACACAGCTAGTGAATGTCTGAGGCTGGATTTGAACTCAGGAAGATGAGTCTTCCTGACTTATGACCAGGTGCTCTATGCACAATGGTGCCACCTAGCTGCCCCATCAAACTTAGGCAAATATACATATATACATATACACATACATACATACATACATACTACACACACACACACACACACACACACACACACACAAACACACACACACATATATTTAACTGCCTAGTCAGTTGTAAATGAATTTGCATTTACATAGGAGATGACATGTTTGGCCAGAGCTATATTCATCACTTCAGATGCTTCAAAAGGGAGAATAGGTTAATTTTACACAGTAGGACAGATGGTGCCAAAACAAGTATCCTATTTATTTATCTACTTACTCCATCTGTCTGTCTGTCTATCTATCTATCTATCTATCATCATCATCTATTTATCTACGTATCTATTTATCTATCTACCTATCACAACTTAAGATTGTTGGTATGGAAAGCTTCATGGGGATTTAGCATAGTATGGTGGTTAAAGACTAGACTTTGAGCATTAGGCTCACATTCAGGTCTGAATCTTATCTCTAACACTAGCTGTGGGATCTTGAGCCAGATCCTCAATTTCTCTAGTCTCAGTTTACAGAGGTTTAACAAAGGGATTTTACTCAATGGCTTCTAAGATCTCTTTCACATCTCGATCTATGATTCAATGACCCAGGAGGATTGACCTAATTGTTCTTAGCCTCAGTTTCCCCATCTGTAAAATGGGAATAACAGTGCCTGTAAGAGTTCCTTCACAGGATGGTTGTTAGGTTCAAATGAGATAACGTGTGTCAAGTACTTCACAAATCCCGAAGTATGTATACAGGGTGTTCCGGTATCTATTAAAGCTTACAACTGCACTAAAACCGAGACACTCTGTAAATATCAGTTAGAACTATTATTTTAGTTCCAATAAGATCAGTTTTGTTTCTTATCAAAAATTGACTAGACATTTTTTTGATTCAGTTTCAACTCAGACAACGTTTATTTTGAAAGAAAGTGTGAAGTAATGGCTAGGAAGACTGCCTTGGAATCAGGAAGCCTCACCTCTGACACATCCTGTCTCTCAGACCCTGGGCAGTGACTAGTAAAGAGAATTAATGCAGAGGCATCATGATATAGTGGAAAGAATGCTGGAATCAGGAGTAAGGAGAGACTTGGGCTCAAAACAAGTCTCTGAACCTTAGTTTCTTCATCTGTAAAATGGGCAGCATAATATCTGGAGAAAGTACCTCACATAGTCTTTGTGAGAATAAATAAGATGATGGATGTAAAGTGCTTTGCAGTACTTAAATGCTATATAAATGTCAATTATTATTAGTAAATGATAGCAGTTAGGTTACAATGTCCAGATTTTAAGGTGAGAATCACAGAATCTTAGGCAAATGGGACTGAAAGGGGACCAGTGTAGTTTTATCTCAAACTTTTCTGTTTCTGACATAAAAGAATCGAAAAAATGACAGCTGGAGATATGCTTTGGAAGCTGCCCAAGGAGCCATGAGATGGGTCAGGTTTTCCTTTTGTGTGGACTGAATAGGTAATTCTAGCAGCAAAAGATGATTAATGTATCCCAGTATGAGACTGCCATTGGAGAAGTGAGGTCTGTGATAACTCTGAAGCAGCAGAAGCCTGATTGTACAGACCAGGTGGCTTGAGCTGAGCTTTAGATGCTAAAGCAATATTGGGAATGTGAATGGAGCTCTGAATAGGCCTCACACATGGCAGGTGCAGAAAGTAGAAAGTAAATTCAGAATTCAATTAGGCTAATTAAGAAACATAGTTGAACATGGAGCAAGGAGGCACCGATCTGTGCCCAAGTATTGTACTTCTTTATATTTTGCTTTAGATAGTATTTCCTCTTCCTAGTAATATATTACTATATAAAGAAATAATTATTATTTAATCAATATATATGATGTTAGAAGAAGCATGATATAATAGATAAAGTGCTGGACACATGGTAAATTTTGGGTTCAAATCCTATCCTTCACAATAGTTGTGGGATCTTTAGGCCTTAGACAACTCTAATATTTATTTACCAAGTTATAGAAGGGCTGCAGTGTGTACTGGCGGAGAGAGTTCCCAGGCTTATTAATACATAATGTTATTTTAAAATAAAGAATCATATTTCTACAAGTGATAATAACTAGAATTTATATAGCATACTCTGTGAGTCTACTAGACTAAGAGTTTTACAAATATTATCTTATTTGACCCTCATAATAACCCTGAGAAGTAGGTGCTATTATCAGCCCCATTTAATGGATGAGGAAATTGAGGCAAAATAGAGGTTAAGTGACTTGCCCCAGGTCACAAAACTTGCAAATATCTGAGGATGGATTTGATCTTAGAACTTCCTGATATCAAGCCCAGCATTCTATACACGGAGCATCCTAGCTGTCCCAAAATATAAAATTGTGTTTATTCTACTGTTGTTGAAGGAGATAGAATCCCAGAACACAGGTGGAGGAGTTGGCTTTAACAGAGGAGAAAGAGGGGGTGGAACCAAGATAGAGGCTGGAAAGCAGGGACTTGCATGAGCTCCCTGCCAGGTCCCTCCAAAAACTTATAAAAATGGCTCTGAACAAATTCTAGAACTGCAGAACCCATGAAATAGCAGAGGGAAGCAGGGATCCAGCTCAGGACAGTCTGGATGGTCGCTGGGTGAGGTCTATCCTGCATGGAGCTGGGAGCAGAGGTAAGTGGAACCCAGCATGGGCAGCAGCAGGACCAACCAGACCAGGAGCAGGGCAGAACAGGCCCTAGCACCCTGAATCAGTGAGCTGTGGCAGTTACCAGACTTCTCAATCCACAAACACCAAAGACAACAGAGAAGGTTAGTGGGAAAAGCTTCCAGGACAGAATGAAAAGAGTTCCCTGTTCAGTCACCATCCCGGAGGCAGTGGGGGTGGTGCAGCTACAGAACTACAGCTGCAGTTGCTTCCAGCCCCAGGCCCACCTGGTGGGAGGCATTAAGTGGTGGATCAGAGCTGGAGTGCAGAGCCAGCTTAAGATCTGAGTCCAGTCCAGCTTGGTGGTTATTGGGGAAGGAGGAGTGCTGGTGTGGCAGAGCTGGCTGTATAGAAATAACTCTGAAAACAACAGTGCATCCCCTCAAGCTTGGAACAAAGTACTCTTTACTCTACAAGCAGTCATACCCTGATGAAAAACTCAAGGGTCAAGTAAGTTGGCTGAGAATATGGCTAGGCAGCAAAAACAGACTCAGATTCAGACTCAGACTTTGGAATCTTTCTTTGGTGACAAAGAAGACCAAAACATACAGCCAAAAGAAGTCAACAAAGTCAAACAGCCTACATCAAAAGCCTCCAAGAAAAACATGAACTTTTCTCAGGCCATGGAAGAGCTCAAAAAGGATTTGGAAAAGCAAGTTAGAGAAGTAGAGGAAAAATTGGGAAGAGAAATGAGAAGGATGTGAGAAAACCATGAAAAACAAGTCAATGACTTGCTAAAGGAGACCCAAAAAATACTGAAAAAAGTATTGAAGAAAACAATACCTTAAAAAATAGACTAGCTCAAATGGCAAAAGAGCTCCAAAAAGCCAATGAGGAGAAGAATGCCTTGAAAGGCAGAATTAGCCAAATGGAAAAGGAGGTCCAAAAGACCACTGAAGAAAATACTACCTTAAAAATGAGATTGCAGCAAGTGGAAGCTAGTGACTTGATGAGAAATCAAGATATTATAAAACAGAACCAAAGGAATGAAAAAGTGGAAGACAATGTGAAATATCTCATTGGAACAACCACTGACCTGGAAAATAGATTCAGGAGAGATAATTTAAAAATTATTGGACAACCAAAATAAAAAAAGAGCCTAGATATCATCTTTCAAGAAATTATCAAGGAGAATTGCCCTGATATTCTAGAGCCAGAAGGTAAAATAGAAATTGAAAGAATCCACAGATTGCCTCCTCAAAAGGATCCCAAAAAGAAAACTCCTAGAAATATTGTCACCAAATTCCAGAGCTCCCAGGTCAAGGAGAAAATACTGCAAGCAGCCAGAAAGAAACAATTTGAGTATTGTGGAAACACAATCAGGATAATACAAGATCTAGCAGCTTCTACATTAAGGGATCGAAGGGCTTGTAATATGATATTCTGGAGGTCAATGGAGCTAGGATTAAAACCAAGAATCACCTACCCAGCAAAACTGAGTATCATGCTACAAGGCAAAATATGAATTTTCAATAAAATAGAGGACTTTCAAGCTTTCTCAGTGAAAATACCAGAGCTGAATAGAAAATTTGACTTTCAAACACAAGAATCAAGAGAAGCATGAAAAGGTAAGCAAGAAAGAGAAATCCTAAGGGAGTTACTAAAGTTGAACTGTTTTGTTTACATTCCTACATGGAAAGATGATGTGTATGATTCATGAGACCTCAGTATTAGAGTAGCTGAAAGGAATATGCATATATATATATATGTGTATGTATATATATATGTGTGTGTGCATGTATATATGTATATATGTAGGTGTATATATATGCATATATATATATAGATATAGATATAGAAAGAGGGCACAGGGTGAGTTGAATCTGACGGGATGATATCTAAAAAAATAAAATCAAATTAAGGGATGAGAGAGGAATATATTGAGAGAGGGAGAAAGGGAGAGATAGAATGGGGTAAATTATCTTGCATAGAAGTGGCAAGAAAAAGCAGTTCTGTAGGAAGGGAAGAGGGGGCAGGTAAGGGGGAATGAGTAAATCTTGCTCTCATCGGATTTGACCTAAGGAGGGAATACCATACACACTCAATTGGGTATCTTACCCCACAGGAAAGAAGGAGGAAGAAGATAAAAAAGGATGATAGAAGGGAGGGCAGGTAGGGGGAGGAGGTAATCAAAAACAAACACTTTAAAAAAGGGACAGAGTCGAGGGAGAAAATTAAATAAAGGGGGATAGGTTAGGAAGGAGCAAAACATAGTTAGTCTTTCACAACATGAGTATTATGGAACTGTTTTACATAATGATATGCATGTGGCCTATGTTGCCTTCTTAGGGAGGGTGGGGGGGGGAGGGAAGAGGGGAGAGAATTTGGAACTCAAAGTTTTAAAAACACACTTTCAAAAACAAAAAAAAAAGTTTTTTTGCATGCAACTAGGAAATAAGATACACAGGCAATGGGGCGTAGAAATTTATCTTGCCCTACAAGAGAAGACGGGAAAAGGGGATGGGAGGGGAGTGGGGTGACAGAAGGGAGGGCTGACTGGGGAATGGGGCAACCAGAATATATGTCATCTTGGAGTGGGCAGGAGGGTAGAAATGGGGAGAAAATTCTAAATTCAAACTCTTGTGAAAATCAATGCTGAAAACTAAATATATTAAATGAATAAAATAAAAAAGATAAAAAAATAGAGGAGAAAGAATACCTCTTTCTGTGAGATAGGAATTAAGGACAAGGGAATGGGTATAGATATAGAGATATCAAGGAATGGAGAGGAGGAAAGACAGGAAATTCACAACTGATAACTTCTGTCTTCTTAGTAAACCAGGAAGAAAGTTCTCTACTGATAGTAAAGGAGCTTTGAGGAGGGTTAGAGTATCTTTAACGAGCAGTATCCTAGGGGAATGGACAATTGATAAACAAAAGCCTTACTAAGAAGCAGTGAGGTCCCAGGCTTTCCATCCCAACCCTTTTAATGACTGAAAAATTGAATTCCTGTGCAACTAGTTGAGAAGGCTCATGGTGGAGTTGATGGGAAAGTGGGTGGGAATGGTGTGAAACAAATTTCTGTTGGGTTGTGTAGGAGGGAAGGCATTTCATGTTTACAAAACTATGTGCCCTTTTCTCTCCTCCTGGTCCTTCATGAAAAACAAGAGAAAATTGGATTCAATTCAACAAACATTCATTAAGTACCTACTATGAAAGACTGGTTTAAGATTGGAAAAGGAGTATGACAAGGCATTGTATCTTTATTTATTTAACTTATATGCAGAGCACATCATGCGAAATGCCAGGCTGGATGAATCAAAAGCCGGAATTAAGGTTGCTGGGAAAAATGTCAACAATCTCAGCTATGCAGATGACACCACTCTGATGGTAGAAAGTGAGGAGGAATTAAGAAGCCTCTTGATGAGGGTGAAAGAGGAGAGTGTAAAATCTGGCTTGAAGCTTAACATGAAAAAATCTGAAATCATGGTAACTGGTCTTATCACTATCTGGCAAATAGAGGGAGAAAATGGAAGCAAAGTCAGTTTATATTCTTGGGCTCAAAGATCACTGCAGATGGTGACTAGCTATAAAATTAAAAGATGCTTTCTTGTTGGAAGGAAAGCTAAGGCAAATCTGGACAGCATACTAAAAAGTAGAGACATCACCTTGTCGACAAATGTCTGTAGAGTGAAAGCTATGGTTTTTCCAATAGCAACATATGGCCATGAGAGTTGGGCTATGAGGAAAGCTGAGCACTTGCAGAATCAATGTTTCCAAATTGTGTTGCTAGAAAAGACTTTTGAGAGTAACTTGAACAGCAAGGAGATCAAATCAGTCAATACCTCAAGAAATTAATTCATACTATTCATTGGGAGGTCAAATACTGAAGCTGAAGCTTAAATACTTTGGCCCCATAATGAGAAGATAGGACTCATTGGAAAAGACCCTGATGTTGGGAAAGATTGAAGGCAAAAGAAAAAGAGAATGGCAGTGGGTGAAATGGATAGGTAGTATCATGGAAGCAATGAACGTGAGCTTGGACAGGTTTTGGGAGATAGTTGAGGATTAGAAGGGTTTGGTGTGCTATGGTCCATGGGTACAAAGAGTTGAACGTGACTGAACAACTGAACAATGGGCTGCTGTAAGGACCAAATGAAATATTTATGAAGGATTTAGTGCAATGCCTGGTACAGAGTAGGTTACTTAAATGCTTATTTCATTCTTTGTGGCATCACAATTGGATTATTGTGCTGTTTTTGGTGCCATATTTTAGGGAGGAATTTGACAAGCTGGAGAATATCTTGAAAAAGTCAGACAGGAAAGTGAAGGATCTTGAGTTCATGTCATATGTGGATTGGTTGAAAGAACTGTGGATATTTCATCCTGAAGATAAATAATAATGGTAGTGATAATAATAATACAAATAGCTAGCATTTATATAATGCTTTAAAGTTGCAAAGCACTTTCAATCATTATCTCACTTTATATGATATGATACCCATCTTCAAGTATTCTAAGGACTGTCACATGGAAAAGGAATTATTAATTTTGGGATGATACAATCATAGCTTTTGAGCTGGAAGGGGTGTTAGAGATAGCCTCATCAACTCCCTTCATTTTTGTGCCCCTGAAGGCACAACTAGGAGCAGTGGTAGAGAGGGAGGGAAGGAAGTTGCAAAGATTCAAATGTATGCTTGATGACAGGAAATCCTTTTCTAACAATTGAACCTATCAGAAAGTGGTCTCGGCGGCGGGAGGAGGAGGAGGAGGCAGATGGATTCCTCCATTCTGGAGATCTTCAAGCACAGGCTGGATAACTACTGATTAGGTATTTTGCAGAGAAGACTCTTGTTAAGGTGGGAGTTGGCTTTGGTGGATGGCTTCTGAAGCCCCTTATAGCTCTGAGCATTCTGTGATGCCATGAGCAGCCATGGTGGCAGAGCTTCTTAGGCAGCAGAGAGGGGACTCCAGAGGCACACCCAGTTTTCTGTGTGGTGATGATTTCCTTTTCATTACACAATCACTATTAGATTTATAAGGAGACACCACAGCCATTACCTGATTAGTCAAGTGTAATTGGTGAGCTGTAGGGTACCATTTAGGTTGGATGCATTCACACTGTAATTTAGTGAGGATTCCTGTGTCATTATTTATCCCAGGCATGAAAGAAAATGGGATAAAAACATGACACCTCATTCTTCTCCTTGTTCTAAATTTAGTTTATTGTTCCCTTTGATTGTTTTTCTTTGGGTCGAAGAAGGTAATGCAGTTCACCTTTACTGGTTCAGTAAATTGAGTGCTTGGATATGGATGGATAGTTAAACATTCACTGCCTAATTCTAATTTACCTTCTGGCTAATGTGAATTGTTCTCTACACATACATTGCAGGAGTAGGGTGGAGTGGCAGATTTTCCCCCTCTGTTTCTTCTAAAGTATAGTTTTTGTGTATTTAAATGGCCACCACTTTTGAAAATACCTATACTTTCCCTTTTCCCTAGAATCCATAGGGAAGGGAGGATAAAAGTGTTTGCAGCTGGACTCAGGGAAAGCCATTTTACATCACTGTTCATTGATTTCTGTATGTTACTTGTTACAACAATCAGGATGAGTGGGAAATTGATATGTGCGGCAGGAAGGCTGCAGCTGTCGCCAATAAGCCTGAAAAAGGCACCTGTTTTTCTTCCCATCTCTGTCAATCTATAGAAGTTGAAATCACTCAAGATTCTGGGCTCCTGTTTTGAAATTTAAAATCTCCACATTGGAGAAATGACTATGGGGAAAAGAGGAGAGCAAGAGTCAGATAAGACCTCTGTATGGCATACCAGTGCATCTTTGAGGAGTCTCGTTACCTGGATAGAAAACCCTGTTTGTCTGAGGTTGTTCCCTTCTTCCTAGGGAGAGTTTCAGGCAGTGGGCTGCATTCTATGTTGGCGGAGATATTAAGGTACGATATGCATCACAGGGCTTTGGGCAGTGAAAATTCCACTAGGTCCTTGTCAATGTTTGAGCCTCTCCTTACTTTCCTAAGCCTGTCTTTGTCAGATGTTGCCGGATCTATGGCAATTTGGGGTGGCAGGATCCTAATAGTTCTTTGAACAATGGGCACTTCTGGTCTTGTAGAAAGGGTTCTATCAGAATCCAGAATTCTTTGTATTCATAAAGAGAAACACAGATGCCAGTGATTGGCTAGGGTCAAACATAAATGGCCTGTTGGCTGCTGCTAGACTTTTCCATCAGGCTTGGAGGATCTGTTCTAGGCATGCAGACTTAAAGTGATCCATGGCGCTGCCTGCCTTTGCCTTGTCCTTATCCTGCATGAAGATGCAACCCTGTCTATGAAAAGTGGGCACTATAGTTCTCATAGTCTGTAGGAAGAATGAAAGAAGGATTAGTCAAAGACTATATTGATAGCTGTGGTTTCGGGGGTAAATGGTCCATGCAAAAATAAACTTTTTTTTAAATAATGGAGTTTATGGACCTATAGTTGGAATGAATCTCAGAGGCCACTTAATCCAACCTATTGATTTGCACAGATGAGGAGCCTAGGGCTGAGGGAAGTTAATTGACTTGCCCAGTTTCATACAGGTAAGTAGCGGTGGTGAGATTCAAACCCAAGTCCTGACTCTAGTTTTGGATTTTTTACTTTTTCGTGTGTTATAGATTCCCTTTGGAAGTTTGGTGAAGCCTGTGGACTCCTTAGAATGTTTCTAATTGCATAAAATAAAATAGGATTGCAAAGGAAACCAGTTATATTCAGATACAGTTATTGAATTCAATTTTTAAAAGTCTCCAGTTTGGGAATCTTGGCTCTAAAGCCAGTTGTTTTTCTTATATCATCATGCTACTTATCAACCTCTACGGTGGCCCAAAGTGGCCGAGCATCAATACTCTTACTCTTGTACCTGGGGGAATTATTGTTGGCTTTAGACAAAGTGCTTTTCAAGGAACAGTCTTCTTAGAGTCAAGAATATAAAAAGATGATCCCTGTTTGGATAAGCTTCTGCCATTTACCCCTGTTCTGTGAACTCTCTTTAAAACTACATTAAGAGCCAATCCAGTTCCAATGCACTCTTGGGAAGGGAAGGCTGCTGCCCACAGCCTGGAGTTAGCTAGACATTAATTAATACCCGACTTTGCTCTGCTATCCTCCCACCTTATTTGCGTGACCTTTATGTGGTTTAAAAAAAGCAATTTCGAATATTGAGACCCTTAACACCACTCTCCTCTATACAGTAATACCTCTCATATAATTAGTCATATTGGCTAACATTTCCCCCTAGAACAGTGCAAAGGGAAAAACAATCTTCAGCTCTGTCTCTGATACCCTTTCATCTGCTGGGCCACACTCATTTGTTTTTTCCTATTAGGCTGACTCACCTTTCTGAACAAGTGTTGAACTTGTAAACATTTAACATTTAGAGCTGACATTTTGTCACTTCCTCTTCCCATGCCGTCTTGCAGTATGGAGGTTGCCCTGGGTCCTTGAAGGCTATGTCTTCAAAGGACTGGTTCCAGTAGGATCTCTTAAGCTGCAAAGGCTTAGATATGGGCCAGCTCAAGTTTAGAGATGTTCATGGCCAGGAAGCTGGCTGCTGGGGATGCTTCCCCTCCTTTCCTTTTTCCTCCCCTTCCCTCTCCCTCTTCCTTCCCTGACCTCTGTATTAGACAGAACACTAGGCTTGGACTTAGGAGTTTGACTCCTACCTCAGACATGTATTATCTGTATGACCTTAGACAAGTCACTTGGCCTCCCTAGTTTCTTTATCTTGAAAATGAGAGTTGTTTCTGAGGTCTTCTTTTCACCTGAGATCTATGATCTGAAACTTTGTGACCCTGAGCTAGTCACTTAGCACCCTGGGACCTCAGTTTTCTCATCTAGGGAGCCAAGAGGTTGGACTTGATGATGACTGAAGTCTCTCCCATCTCTAGACTCTAGATCTAGGATTCTCTCTCTCTCTCTCTCTCTCTCTCTCTCTCTCTCTCTCTCTCTCTCTCTCTCTCTCTCTCTCTCTCTCTCTCTCTCATGGCTAAATCCCCAAACTTATCAGCGATGTGACTGGGGCACATTATTTAGCATCTTTACTTGCAATAAATCACTCAGTCAATGTGTATTTACAAAGTGTCTACTAGGTATCCTGCGCTGTGCTAGAAAGATAAAAATGAACTCTCCAAACCCAACTTGAGTCAAAACTGTGATGCGGTGGCCAAGGAAAAATATGTACATATATGCCTAGATAGAAACAGACAATTCATATATGTGTGTTTATCACACAGTATACATATATATATATACATGTATATATATGTATGTGTGTATAGGTATGTATACACACACACACACACACACACTCTAGCAAGGGAGTTTGGGAGCCTAGAATTTGAGCCTCTTTCCTAACTTTTTTTTCAGATGAGCCCTTAAGTTTAGTAAAGTCAGTGAAATCTTCCTCTTCCCTTAGTATTTTTTTCTCCATCAAGGGCTGGCTCAGGTGGCAATTCCCTAGCTTGCTTGGGAGGCGCTGTCATGACCGAACCACTCCCCAGTAAATTCTTTACTTATACCTCCAGGAGGCCATCCTCTGGGGGACCTGGTCCCATTTGCCCATCAGCCTTCTTCCCCCCACCAAAAATAAAATCCACTTATTCCAAATCAAATGAGTATTGGTTACTAGAACTAGGGATAACTAGAATAGAGAAGACTGGGGGAGGGGTGAACATCATGGCTGTGTTCAAGTATTTGAAAAGTTGTCATGTGAAAGAGGGGTTCAGCTTGTTCTGCTTGGCCACAGGGGCCAGAACAAGGAGCAATGAGAGGAAGCTACACAGAGGCACATTTTAGAAATGATGTCAGAGAAAACTTCCTGCCAATGAGAGATGTCAAAAATTAGATTGGGCTGCTGTCAATGGTGCTCCTCTCTGGCAATGAGCCAGAGAATGTTGGAAAAATCTGATTCACTCTCTTTGGTGTCAGGCTTTCCTAGGACTGAACTCGATTCCATTTGAGCCCATAGTCAGAATCTCTTTCCCGGGAGTGGGCCCTCTGGATCTTTGAAAGATTCTTCAAAGTAATGAGGGAAATATTAAGTTGAAGCCTGAGGTTTAGGTACTGTTTTCTCTTTTGACATTAAGAGAACAGCAATAGCTACTTGGATCCTCATACTGATATCTGGTACCTTTTTCTTTTGTTCAATCAACTTTTAGCAACTTCTTCATTCTGGTGTTCCTTGTCCCTTGTTTTCCCAACTGAGCTATCTGGCGTCATCTGGCCAGTCAGCTCTGGTTTCATGGCCAATTAAAAGTGATACTGATTCATAGCTCAACCAGCCAGTAACATTATTGGAAAGAGGGAGCAGGATTGGCCTCTTGTCCCTATATCTGTCCCTGTAGCTATTTCTTGGGCCCATAAGCAAAAATTTTCTTTATATAAAAGGTTCTTAACCTTTTGTGTGTGTATGTCATGCCTCCTTTGGAAGTCTGGTCAAGTCTATGGACCTCTTCACATAATATAAAACAATAGGATTATAAAGGAAGACTGTTACACTGAAATATGGTTATAAAATTAAAAAAGTTCATAGATTCCCACAATAAGAATATCTGCTTGAGATGGTCCTGTGCAGAGGCATTCAGGGGAAAACATAGGTCTGTCAGTATCTTACTTGTTGCCTGAGGTCCTTCAACCATTCACCTTGAACTCTCCCTCAGGAATTAAATTATACTCGTTGAAGAATGCAGTTTTGAAATAATCCTAGGAGAAATGGTCTGAATATATTATGGCCATAAAAACTTTTTTTTCATTTTCAAATGTGAGTGCTTGATACAGAAAAGTAGCTGTGGTCCTTTCCCAAAATGATGCCATAAATACATCTCCCTCCTCTTGATACAGAGGTGGGAAGCTATGGGCATGGAATGTTGTTTACACAGTTAAATGAAGCTTTTTTTCAGTCAGCTTCACTTTATTATTCTTTGTCATAAGGAATGTTTGGGTGGGTACATAGGAAATGGTGGTATAAAATGAAATATAAAAACACTTTAAAAAATTGTACAGGTTAGAGATTTATATATCACAAAAAATTGGGGGTTCCAAGTCATTGGTAGTTACAAAAGCCCCCAGTGTACTTTTCTACTTTCCTCTGTGTTCTCAAACAGATCTCCAACTTTGCAGCTTGCAGAGAAAAGTGTTGACAAAGCTTTATGTGGCGATGATGATGATTTTCAAGCAGTTTAGTCATGCTTTCCTCCTTCTCCCTGCTGCTGGGTTTATCATCTCTGAGAATACGGGGCATGGCTAATGTGCTTCTGCCGGAAGGTAAAAATGGTCCATCTGCTCTCTCCAGTGCTTTAGTTGCCTTGTCTGTGATTGTTGCAAAGCAGATGCCCACAATGGCCATTTGACTTAAAGATGACGGGTGCTTGGGCCATTCTGTTCAGAGTGCATGATGCCCAGGATGCCCAGCAAGGTCTGTGAGTACTAATGGATCTGCTCCTTCAGTAGCTGCTAAATTCATGTCATGCCCTACTGAATTAGACAAGGAGTCGGGATAACTGAATTCTCATCCTAGTTTGGTTTGCATGACCTTGGGCAAGTGATTTAGCCTCCCCTATGTGACTGTAGTGTATCTTCTGTCAGGTTGTATTAATAATACCTTGTCCTACCAGCTGGACATAGTTATTGTAGGAACGCAATGAGATAATGTGTGCAAAAAGACTTTAAAGTGTATGAGTGTTCAATACTATGAGCACTGAAAGCATTGCTATTGATTTTATTAAGACTATAAGATTTAGAGCATGGAACAGATCTTAGAGTTTAGTCCAGTGTTTTTATTGGTGATGGGCCTGATGTTTAGAAAAGTTAAAGGGCTTGCCCAGGATTACACTGTTAGGAAGTAGAAGAGCCATGACTTGCATGAAACTCTCCTGATTCCAAATCTGGAGCTCTTTCCATTATATCATGCCTCCCTTCTAAGCTTGATGCCTTGAGTGAGCTCCTCACTCTTCTTACAGCATATATAAAACCAGTTGCTAAATCTTGCCATTTTTACCACTGGAATATTTCTTCCATCTTCACCCTTCTCACAGAGATGCCACTTTAGTTCAAGTCCTCATCATCTTTCACCAAGACTATTGCAGCAACTTCCCAGTTAATCTTTCTGTCTTTGGTCCTTCACCACTCCAGTCCATCTCACATTTTTCCACCAAAGCTGTCATCCTTAAGAACTAATCTGACTGCCACTCCCTTCTCAATCAAACCTTGTGGCTGCCTCTCAGATGAAATGAAAATTCCTATTCTTAGATTTTAAATTTCTTCACAATTTGGCATTAATATGTCTTTCTAAAGTAATTTGACATTACTCCCCCTTCCACATTCTACAGTCCAGTCAAACAGAAATTCCCTTTGTTCCTCACCCGGAACAGTTTGTCTCCCTTCAGTCAACTCAGTTAGTTAACTGCTATTTATTAAGCATCTACTATGTGCCAAGGCACTGTGCTAAGCACTTGGAAGACAAAGAGGGGCAGATTATCTTTGCACTGTCCATCCTACTGGCCTAGAATGAATTCTATTTTCATCTCTTCATTTTAAGGTCTCTCACTTCCTTCAAGACTTAGCTTAAGCACCACCTACTTCTCCATGAAGCCTTTCCTGATCACTCCTATTGCTATTGCCCCCTCCTCCCAAGGGAGTACTTTGCACTCCCTTGTATCTATTTACATATCTAAATACATATGTATTTGGGTATACTTAGATCTGTCTTCCTCTACCCCATTATAATGTTCACTCATTAAGACGAGGGATTGGTTCATTCATTCTAGTTGTATCCCCAGAACATTTTTCAGTGACTGGTTCATGGTAATCATTTAATAAATGATTGTTGATTGATTGAATGTGATGGTTAACCTTACCAGGAGGGGACTTGGGAAGATGTTCCTAGATTTCTTTTTAAGTGCCCATTCCTGGTCCACATGGTGCCTAGATAACCCATCTTGCCCACAACAATCTTTCTCTACCTTAAAATTTTTGTACTATTCATTGGGTGTTGAAAATATTTAGCCTTTTATTGTATAATGCTTTTCTCCACAATGAGACTGTAAACATCTTGAACAGGGGTAAGGTCTTACGCTTTGTATCCCCTTAGCATATATGATGTAATCAATAAATATTTGTGGCTTGCTTTCACCCTGATTCAGGCCCTTATCATATCTGACTATTTGGGACTACCGTGAAAGTCACCTTACTTGCCTCTTTGCCTATTATTTTTCCCCTTTGCAGTCCACCCATCACACAATGGCTGAAATAAGGCACGGGCTGGACCATGGCACTCCCCTGCTTAAGTTTCCAGTCACTCAGTTTCTGAATTTGAAGGCTTTACATAAGCTGATTCCAACTTGCCTTTCTGGCTTTATTTCACATTAGTATCCTTCATGCCTTCCGTGTTCTAACCAAGCTGGATGACTGTTCCTAGAATTCAATGTGCCACCTCTTGACTCTGTGTATTTGCCAACCACTCACCCCCTGCCATGTCCTCTTTCTTCATTTCTGGTTTCCAGAATTCTGTTCCTTCAAGGCTTGGATCAAGTCAGGGGTCATCTTCTCCTAGAAGCATTTTCTGATCTTTCCTCTGCTCAGTTGTAAGCCTTCACTCCCTCCTATGCTGTTTTGTAAAAGATTTGAACCCAGGTATTTTGTCTCCAAATTCATTTATCTTTCCACTATACCATTACTTCCTAACTTTCAATGAATTAACCAATAAACCAGTAAGCATTTATTAAGCACCTACTATGTGCCAGGCACTGGCTTAGGCAATGGAGATACAAAGACAGAAATGGAACAGTTCCAGTTCTCATGGAGCTTATGTTCTCCTTTGCATTACACTAATTTGTTTTTATATCATACTAACTCCCAAGCCCACTCCTCAAAAAACCCAAACCAGGTTATAGTATAAATTCCTTAAGTGCAGGGATCCTGTCGTTTTAAATCACCGTTCCAGTCCTGGTACATAGTTAATTTTCAATATTTTTAAAATTAAAATATTTGTTGTTACTTGGGTGGTGACCCCACAGCAGGCCCAGTTTTTCATGAGATAAAGCAATAGCTTGGCAAGCATTTGTTGACCAATGGATTATTTGATTGACTGTGGAAAGAAAAAGAACAGTAGCTGACATTTATAAATCACTTTAAAATTTACAAAGGACTTCATAGCCATGATCTCATTTGATCCTTGCAACAGCCCTGTGTGGAGGACAGTACAGACATTATTATCCTTATATTACAAGTGTAGGACCTGAAACTCAGAGGGGTTAAGTGTGTTGCCTGTGGTCATGAAGCTATTCATTGTCTGAGGTGGGATTTGAACTAGGGTCTCTCCTGACTTTTGGGTCACTGTTCTTCTCAAGATGGCACAGCACTTTATGATAAGGAGCCACAGAGACTCTGCCTTGGTGGCCATTGGGAAGACTGCCCCAAAGTAGGTTGCATAGACCATTATGATTCTAGTGACAAAGGGTAATAGTGAGCAATGATTATTCAACCCCACTGGTCTTCTTTGGGCCCTCTTTTTAGACAATTTCGCCTTTACCTATTACTTGTCTTCTGTTTCTCTGGACCCATAAAGGTCTATCTCTCCATTTTAGGGTCCCCCAGTGTCTATCCTTGACATACACTAGGGAAGAAGGAAGGCAACATACGGTGCTGCCAAGGACACAGATTCTCCCAACCTGTTGATGCATATTCATCTCCTCCAAATCCTTTGAGCATTCTCTGTGCCTTAAACCTTAGGCAACTCTGAAGAATGGCCAGCACACAAGAATTCCATGGGGGATATACCCCAAAGAAAGGGCTCACACCCATAGACACACAAAGAAGTGACACTCAGGAGCACTCAAAAACTTCAAACACATTGCTCCATTGCCATGAGGGCCAAGGTTCTTTCTCTCCGTTTCCCAATACTGTAATGTCCTGTTATAGCAGAATCATTATGTTAGTCTCCAACAATAGCCATGAAAGTCCAAGTTGTTCCTTCTTTTACATGCTGGCCATAGGCAGTATGTGGTGTGGGGAAAGAAGCTGCTATATTCTTCAGCTGAGTTGCTGCCTACCTATCCCTGTAGTTCAGTTTGGGCATGTACCCCTATTTTTTTGTCAGACCTACCTGTTCTATATGAAAGAAACTTTACCGTCTTAGAATACCATACTCATGGAAGGCAAAGGAGGCACAATCTGTCATATAATTGAGTAGTGCAGATAAGAGGGGCTAATCAATAGCTCTTGCTGGCATACAGAGAAAATGCATATGGGTTTCAAATCAGCATGTCTCACAATGTTCTTATATATTGGAGAGTCTGTTTGTAAAGAGGACCCAATGATTGAGAAACTCCAATAGAAGCAGGCAGAGCTTGAAGGGGGCATGAGCAATACATGAAGCAGGAAATTAATTTGCCTGCAGCAGTTGGTGAAGAATTACCTTTGGGGAATTACTAACTATTAATCTTTGCAAGATGGCTGGGGAGAGAAGCATCCTCTCTAATTACCTAATGAGGCACTACCAAGTTGGGGAACCATGAACAACCATCATCTATAGTGCATTTGGTAACCAGGATCCTCATTAAGAAACTCTATTGGATGATATATAAACTAGCTGCATTCTCCAGCTCCTGGGCTCATTCTAGGTTATAAGTACCCAATCATGGATGCTATTGGTTTGACATATTTGATGGGCTCCATAAATAACACCAGTTGGGACTCTGCATATCTTGTTGGTGAATATTCCACTATACTACCAAGCTAGGGGATATAAAATATCAGGAAACTTCCTCACACATTGGACTGAGGTATCATGCAGCCTGTCTGACATGTCAGGAATGGTGAATAATGAGAAGCTCTAGGATCAATGCCAACCATTACCTCAAGTGACAGATGCTTTCCAAACTGACTCATGGCTAAGGGGAGAATCCTCAGCAGGACCCAGGTTATATCTTTCTGACATCTGTTGGCATCAACTTGAATTTGACACTTATTTTATATTCTTTAAGAAACAAATTGTACTTTCCCCTTTCCTTTCCCTATCTAACTTGATCCCCTCATTTTATGGATGAGGAAACTGAGGTCCTTCTTCTTGTGTCCCTTAAGTTTTCTGTCCTCACAAAATCATAACACTTCAGCATTGGAAGGGAGCTCAGAAGACATCTAATCCAACTTGTACCTGGACTAGAATCGTAGAATCAACATATCAAATGCCTATCTATCTAGCCTTGCTTGAAGACCTCTCACTGTCCTGAGACATCACATTGTACTTTTGGTGCTGATTTTTAGATTCTTATTATGTTAGATAGTTTTTTTCAATCTGTTAGATAGTTTAAGCCTAAATTTGCCTCATTGTAACGTCCATCTATTGTTCCTGGTTCTTGTCTCTAGGGCCAAGAAGAATACTTCATACTCACTTCCATGTGACAGGTCTTCAAATACTTGAAAGCACCAGTTCTATTCTCTTAGGTCTGCTTTTATTCAGGATAAACATCCTTAACTCTTTCGAATGGTAATCATATGGTGTGAACTCCAAGGTCTTTTAGCCGTCATGGTTTCCCCCTTATGGAAACTCTCAAACTTGTCAATATCCCTCATAAGATGCGGCACCCAGAGACAAACACAACTCCAGATACGATCTGGCCAGGCCAGAGGAGAGTATAATCATTGCTTCTGTATTCCTGAAAGCTATGCCTCTCTTAATGGAGTCTGTGATGGAATTTAGTGTTCTTGGCTGCCATATTTTGCTACTGAGCTTGAAGCCCAGTAAAACCCTTAGATTTTTTTTCAGATGAACTCTTATCTAGCCATCCCTCTTTAGCCTTGTATCTGTGAACATGATTGATTCAAAGTATGTGTATTTAAATTTATCCCTACTAAGTTTCCTCTTATTAGACTCAACCCTGTTCTAGCCATCAAGATATTCATGGATCCTAATTCAATCATTCAGTATGTTCACCATCCCCCATTTCCAAAGGCTTTACAGTTTATTTTACAATGGTTATTGGCCAGTGCAACATCAAGGGATCCTAGGAAGGCAAGGTGTGTATGTAAAAGAGTTAGAGGATTTGAGTTCAAATCTCACCCTTCCTGAGTCTCTCTTTCCTCAGTTGTAAATTGAGGGGGTTGGACTAGTTGGACTCTTAGCGACTTTCTAGCTCCAGAACTTGGATCCTACTTCTTTTCAAGGAAATTGAGAGAGATTTTGGAGGGGGCTGTCCTGCCCATTAGTGACACTGATTGTCTTTACTACTAATTTGACCTTTACAACCTTATATCATTTGTTATATTTTTATAGTTCAGCATCTTCTCAATTAATTGTAAGTTTCACATGGGCAGGGACCGTGAGATAGACCTCTTAATATCTCCCCTACCCCAACCGGTGCCTAGCACATTGTCTTGTACAAACATGTAGTGGCTTAATCAATGTTTGCTGATTGACATTTGCTATTTTTTCCTCCTAGAATATTCACAGCCTTCGTTTTTTCTGCTGGATCTGTTCGTGGTACTTGGGGTTTTCATAGTCACAAGGAACATCTAGATTGGCCCCCAGAAAAACTATAATCCTATTATGACTTTGAGGCATCCATCTTTCTTTCCTTCAACACATACACTGGAGAAATGTAATAGCTATAATCCTTAAAGTTACTGAAGGTGGTGGTTTTAAGCCACCCTAATGAAAAATACAAGAAAACACTGAAGTGGTCAATTTGATCAGTTTTTTTATTCCAGAGGTAAAAATATTTCCCAGACACCTCTGCCTGGATGCATCTACATTGTAGTCTGTTAAATTTGGCTGTCACAATTTCACCTCAATTTACCCCCTTGCAAACACATGAAGTGCTGCCTTTAATTAATTCTCTGCACTCAGAACTTTGAGCTATGCCAAGTTAGTTAATTACCCAAGTTTATAGCTTTAAGCATTTCCTAGATGCAAATGAGGAGAATTCCTGGTGAGCACCAGTGTCAGATCTTCAAAGACCATGCATGTTTTCCCTCTGAAGTGCAGACCAGAGAAGGTAGGGGCAAGGAGGGACACATATTCAGAAACACTCTACTCCTAACAGAAGAATGACATAGGAAGATATCCAGCTCATTTATCCTTTCAAAGATGTTCAGTGACAGATTTGTGTCTAAAAATATTCCCACTTATTCTATTGAGAAGCATAAGGAAACTTTGAAACTGGTCCTTAAGAATCATTCAAAGGTAACTTGTAAGCAGTTCTTGAGTAGCTTAGGAACAGAGGCTGCAGGAATCATCTAACATCTGCTAATGAGCCATTGGATATGTAGCAGTGTGCAAGGGTCAATAATGAAAAGTAAAAACTGCCAACACCATTATTACTGATGGTGATGATGAAGGACATGATGATGATGAGGATGAGGGTGATGATATGATGGTGACACAGTAGAAAGAGTGCATTTAGATCCTAACCCAGTTACTTACTACCTGGAGGATCTTGAACAAGTCATTTGCTCCTCACTCCATTTTGCATCTGTTGCTCCTCCTGGTTTCAACTTCATGAAACAAGATGCCTCCACTCCTGGTACCCTCTGGTGTTCCCCCTCCCCTGCTTTCCTCTCTCCTTGTGTGTATTGCTTCTCTCTTTCAATTGTAAGTGCATTGAGGGCAGCACTGGTTGCTTAGCACCAAGTAGGTGCTTAATAAATGTTTATTGGTTTGGATTTAACCTCTCTGGGTGTCAGTTTCCTTATCTGCAAAAGGATGAGTTTGGACCAGATGACATTTGAGGACCTTGCCAGTTCTAAATCTATGATCCTATCTCCAAATCTTTGATTTCTTTAGTGTAGGAAACTAGTGGGTCAGAAAATCCTTCCACCAACACAGATCAGTGGTTTCTGTTACTTATCATCTTAGAGAGTCATCTGGAGCACAAAGAGATTATCTGGCTAAGGTCACACAGCCAACGTGAGAAAGGTAGGACTTGAACCCACATCTCCCTGACTAAGAGGTCAGCTCTCTGTTCACAATGTCACACTTTTCTCAAGTGCTATTATAGTTACATTTCTATTGTAGCTATGTACATAGTTTTATGTATGGTTATATTTGATATATAATATATATTCTATATATTCTTGCATATAACTATATGTAATATCATGTATAAGTATACATAGTTATATAGTGATATTCTATTCTGGTTAATACATAGCTATTATAGTTATATTTCTAGTAAAAATGTCACAGGATCTCCAAAATTTTATTTTAGAGGATTTTTTTGTTTTATAAATATTATGAAAGGCAGCATAGGTTGGACAGAAAACTGGCCTGGAATTCAGGAAAAAACTGGGTTCAAAGTCCTAACTCTGTCACACACAGGCTGTGTGACCCTGGACAAGTCACTGAAATTCTCATTGTCCTGGGCAGCTCTTGAAGAATATGTTTCAGAACAGATGCTGACATACACCTGTAGAGGGAATTTCCTCACTAGGAGTTCCCCAGACCAGTGAAATAACTTCTTCCCTCCTCCCCATAATGGCATAGGTAGGTATGGGAGCCTGTAGAGTGAAAAGACCCAGAAGATCCGAGTCCAATCCCAGCTTTGACACTTCCTGATGGTGTAACCTTGGGTAAGTGACTTAGCCTCTGAGTCTTGGTTTCCCCACCTATAAAATAGAGGTAAGGATGATTTTGGTAGATCCCTCCTGGGATTGTTGGGAGGAAGGTGTTTTGTGTGCTTTCAAGCACCTTATAAATGTAAATCATTATTATTTGTAATGATAATAGTGCTAGTAAGATTGGATTAACACAGTGCACCCATTAGTTAGAACTACTTTTGTCCCTCTGATGTTAATTATAATCATTTATATGAATGGCGATCTCCTGGGTTTATTATATGAATGAAGATGGCCTCAGTTTCCTTATCTGTAAAATGGGGATTACAATAGCTATAGCCCTCGACTCCCAGGGCTCTTGTGATTGGTCTCAAATGAGCTCTAGGTGCTGCTCAAGGCTTAAATCTTAAATCATAAACCACCTTTCCAAAGTCCTCCACCTCCTGGCTTCCACCTACCTTTACAGTCTTATTTGGTATCACTTCCTTTTACCCATTTTCCCAGATAGGCAAACTTGCTATCTGATCACTCCACCTTACTTTCTCTACCCGAGAGATCTCCTCTCCTCATCTCCATCTGGTAGCCACCATAGCTTCCTTCTAAGCACAGATTCCACTTTCTATAGGAGGCCTTCCCTGATACCGCCTCAAGGCTCTCTCTCTCCCTCTTGAGGTTACTTTTATCTAGACTCAGTATTTACCTAATTAGGGATGTGTTGTAGACAATTAAGTGTAAGCTTCTTCACTTTCCTTTTTCGCTGAAGTTTCCTGCAGTGCCTCACACAGAGCCTTGCAGCAGTTTGTCAAATGGAATGCATTCAAAGCTTGTGTAGAGGGAGCTGGTGTAGTGGAGATAGAGGGGCCTTGGACTCAGGAAAACCTGGGTTCAGGTGCTGCCTCTGACACAGAGCGGCCGTGTGACCTTAGGCAAAGCACTTGACATGTGAGATAGAGGGGCCTTGGACTCAGGAAAACCTGGGTTCAGGTGCTGCCTCTGACACAGAGCGGCCGTGTGACCTTAGGCAAAGCACTTGACAAAGCTCCCTTGACAGGGAGCCCTTGGAGACTCTAAGCTGCAGATCAGTTGCTGACCTATATCACTAGAGTGGGTTCTCTCATTGGGTGATCTTGGTCAATGACTTGTTAACTGTCATGATCCCTTGTGTCTTGATGAGAACTCTCATTTTGCTAAAATATTAAGAGACTCGTTTCTGCTACTAATAGGCCTAAGTGATTACAATAACTGGTATATCCATATGCATATCCATGTCCATATCCATATCCCTCTATATCAATGGCGGTTAGGTGGCATGGTGTATAGAGTACTGGGCTTAAAGTCAGGAAGACCTAAGTCCAAATCCAACCGAAGAAACTTCCTAATGGTGTGACCCTGGACAAGTCATTTAACCTCTGTTTGCCTCTGGATCAGTGATCCACTGGGGAAGGAAATGGCAAACTGCTTCAGTATCTTTGCCAAGAAAACTCCATGGACAGGGGTCCATAGGGTTCATGAAGAGTCATACATACTTAACACAGACACACACACACACATATACGTACATATATACACATGCATGCAGACATATATATATATATAGTCCTTCCCAGCTCTAAATCTGTAGAATATGATTATATTTTATAGAAAATCCTGTTATATATGTATATCTGCATGTACAAAATACCATATATACATACATATGTGTATATATACACAAATATAATATGTTTACACACACCATATATGTGTTGTGTATATACACCCATGCACATGGGTGTATATATACATAATACATGTATATGTACATACACATGCACACATGTATATGTATATTTGTATACATATATACATGTATATTGTGTATATACATATTTACATATATATACATACACATATGATTTGGAGCTGGGAGGGACCTTGGGGGTCATCTAGTAAGACCCTCTAATTTTACAGCTATAGCTGAGGCCCAGAGAGATTCAATGCATTGCCCAAGGTCACGCAGGTAGTAACAGGCAGAGATGAAGTTTGAACCCCATCCTCTGATTTCAAATCCAGATGTATGGATACATACTCTTCAAAAGATGAATGAATAGTTCTGCTTTCTATGAGAACCATAAATAATAAAGGTGATGTCCAATTTAGGACCACAGTTCACATTCTTTTGGGCTAAGGAATTCCTGTCTCCATTCTCAGTCTGCAGGACTTGGAGAGGAAACATCTGAGGCCCATTCTCTGTGAAGTCAATAAGCAAGTAAAAAGAAGTGCTCTTAATGTAGTTGGGGAAAGTTTGAGGTGTTGGGGCATATTTCCTAGACTTGGATTTGGAAAGTGCCCTGAGATCCCATCCCTACCCAAATCATGACCATTCTATACAAAGTTCCAAACCAATGGAAATCAAGCCTCAGTGATAAGCAATTAATCAATTCATCTCCCTCCTCCAAATCCCTTTTCATTTTTAGGTAGCTTTAATTGTTGGAAAAGTGTGTGTGTGTGTGTGTGTGTGTGTGTGTGTGTGTGTGTGAAACTGAAATTGGCCTCTTTAATTTCCATACATTACTCCTAGTTCTGTTCCCTGGGGTAAAGACCAAGACAAATCCTTCTTCTGCAAGTTTTGCCTTTAAGTACTGGAAATAGGGTGTTTTACCCTGAATCCCTCCATAAATCTTCTTTTTTTCCAGATTAAAATATTTTCAGTTCCTTTGACTAATTCCCACATGGCCTGGTCTCTAGTCCCTTACCATTTTGGTTTTCTTCCCCTGTGTTCACTTGAGCTTGTTAATTTCCCATTTAAAACATAGAACCATTAGAGGCCATATAGAGGCAGTCAAGTGAGGTGGATAGAGAACAAGGCCTGGAGTCTTTAAGGTCTGCCTCTGATGCACAATGGCTGTGTGACTCTGGGCAAATCCCTTAATCTCCCAGTAGCCCAGGCAACTCTAACCCCCAGAGTTCTAGTTGATCTGCATTGGTAGAAGGAATTTCATTACTTGAAATTCCCAAATGAATGAAATTACAGGTCCAGTAAAAAAATAAATAATCAAATAATAACAAACAACAAAACCTCAATTCTAAACACAATACTCCAGGTGTCATCTGATGAAGAGAGAATAGAGCAGAACTATCATCTTGAACAAGTAACTTTTCCTGGGCTCCTAATGAACTCATTTGTAAAATTAAGGGATTAGACTATATGGCTTTAATGTCCTAGCTCTAAATGCTATATAATTCTATCACTTCTATTACATTAGATATTGTGCCTATAGTAATGTGTCTCTAGAATCCCCTCAGCCTTTAGGGTTGCCATATCTTGCTGATGAATAATACTAAGCTTATAAAATCCTCTAGACTAGAGGTGTCAAACATATAGCCCTCCAGCAGCATTGCTGCCCAACACTTCTGAGTGCAGCAGAAATGCATTAGAATGTAATTGGGAATTATGTAATACAATAAATAAAAATATAATAGAACACAAATAATATTAATATGTAGTTTCCTAACCTTCAGGGATCATTATGTGTGGGTTAGTGGTTGCATTGTTCTTTGAGTCTGATACCACTACTCTAGACCTACCATATCTTTTTATTCTTCATAGGCTGCTTTTAATTGTACCGCTCCCAAACTGTAGACTTTCCATTGATTTTTTGGATCCAAGTTCAGAACTTTACATTTTTTTTCTCTAACAGTACATTTCACCTTCTTAGCTTTGGTTCACTAGTTTCTCTTGTCAAGACATTTTTTGGCTTATGATTCTGTCATCTAATGTATTAACTATCACTCCAAGCTTAGACAATTTAATAAGTATGACACTGATGCCATCAACCAAATCATTGATAAAAGAATGGAAGAGGAAAGAAGTCTATGATGCTCCACTAGAGACTCCCTCAAGGTTAATATTTATCCATTTAACACACTTTAGCTCTAGGCATTCAATTAGTACTGAGTCTATCCAACTGTGTTAGCCACATATATTCCATTTCTTTCCACCTTGTCCACAAGGATATTATAAGACACTTTACCAAGTGCTTTGCTGGAATCCACATATACTGTGTCCATACAGGAATGCCACAGCTAGTGCCCTATGTATTAGGCTAGTGGTCTTTCCAAGAAAGTAAAAATATCGCAATGTGTCTTCATGACAAACTCATGTTGGCTCTTAGAGAACACTTCTTCTCTTTCTATGAGCTCACAAATTATCCTTTTAATAACTGACTGATATAACAGTAAGAATCTTAAAAAGCAGGAATTGATTTCAAATCCACTGCCTATAATTTGAAGTATGTATGTCCTTTCTTTCTCTGAAATTCTGAAAAACATTTGTCCATCTCTAGTATAGCAATGTATCTTTCATTTGCCATAATTCCACTAAGATTATAGACAGTACTTCAGTAATTTTGCCCATTCAGGGTTTTTTGGGTATCTTGTGATACCTTCTACTGCTAAGCTCTTGGTAAAGAGTAAATTTGGCACTCTGCATTTTTTTTGCCTTAGTCAAGGCATTATTTTTTAAAACTTCTGTATACAAGGTGAGAACTGAACCTTAGGCACATGAAGAACTCATAGCCAAGTTCTCTGTGCTGCCCCACCCATCTCCACCACCCTCCCCAGCCAAGTGGAATATGACTGACCAGTTACTAGTCTTGCAACTAGGTTGAAAAGACACAGGATAAATTTGAAATGGCCCAGAATAGAAAGAAAGTGTGAGAATGTGGTTCAATACTGAGAGAGGGAAATACAAAGTTACGAGATTAATGAAGGTATGGTTAGCAGGGAAGCGGTGATAAGTTGTGATTGAATATGCTAGGAATAAGTACTGCAAGCTGAGCAGGTGCTTTCTTTCCCAAGGGAATATATTTCCCCATAGTTTCCTCTGGTCAGCTGCAAGCCCTTTGTAGTAACGTCGAGTTCTGTAGAAGCACCATAAAATAAGCCAAGCCTAGGGTTCAGGTTCCAATATACCTCTTGGTATATTATTCTGAGAGGTGATGTATGTAAATCAATCAATCAATCAATCAGCAAACAAATATTAAGCACCTACTGTGTGCTGGGTATTGTGCTAAGCATTGAGGATGCAACAAAAGACATAAAGACAAAACACAGTTCCTGCCCTCAAGAACCTTACATTCTAATGGAGGAGACAATGCACGCATGTGTAGTTATATACATATGAAATGGAAGGAAAGTAATTTCAGAAATGAAGGCACTAACATTGGGGAGCTGGGTATAGGGCAAGGCCTTTGTTAGAAGTTGGGATTTTATTTGAATCACATAGGTAACCAGGGAAACTGAGAGGTGGAGGTGAGGTGGAAAAAGTTTCCCCAAATGGGGACTAGCCAATGTGAAAGCATGGAGATGGCAGATGGAGGGTTTTATGGGAAATATAGCAAATGGGCCAGTGCTGCTGAAATATAGGATTATGTTGACATGAATAATGTGTAAGAGAACCAGAAAGTAAGAAAGGGACAGGCAGCGAAGAACTTCAAACATCAAACAGAAGAGTTTTATGTTTGATATTGAAGATAAAAGGGAATCATTGGCATTTATGGAGGAGGGTAGTGACAGAGCTACATTTTTGGAAAAACTGCTTTAGCTGCTGAGTGGAGGATGAATTGGAGTGGGGAGAGAGTTGAGGCAGGGAGAATAACTATTTTAATGATCCGGATGAGAGATAATGAGAATAAGAACTTCTGTGGTGGTTGTGTGAGTGAAAAGAAAAATACACATAGGAGATGTTTGAGGATGGTAAAAACAAGTGATTAGATATGTGGGGTGAGTGAGGAGTTGAGGATGACACCAAGGTTGGGAACTTGAGTCACTAGCAGGATGATGATGCACTTGACAATAATGGGGAAATTCAGAAGAGGGAAAGGTTTTGGGGGAATGACGAGTCCTATTTTTTGTGGGTTAAGTTTGACATGCTCACAGGATGTCTAGTTCAAGATGTCAAAAAGGCAGTTGGTGGTATGGGACCTTGGGAGAGAAATAAGAGATAATTAGATCTAGGCATTATTTTCATACAGATTATAATTAAATGTATGGGAGCCTATGTGATTTTCAAGTGATGTGGCATAGAGGGGAAAAAAGAGGACCCAATGATAGAGCTTGGGGCATACCTACTGTTAGTGGGCCTGACAAGGATGGAGATCCAGAAAGGAAGATTGAGAAGAAGTGACAACCTACAAGAAAAGCCGGAGAGGAGAAAGTTTTCAGGAGAAGAAGGTCAGCAGCAGTGTCAAATGCTACAGAGTGGTCAAGAAGGAAGAAGACTGACAAAGACCCATTAAGTTTGTCAGTGATGACTTTGGCGAGAGCAGTTTCAGTTGAATGATGAGGTTGGAAGCTAGATTACAGAGGATTTAGAAGAAAGTGAGAGAAGAGAAAATGGAACAACCAAATGTAGATGAAATTTTTGCATAATTAAACCACAAACAGGGAGGAGAGATACAGGACGATAGCCAGCAAGGATGGTTGGTTCAGGTGAGGGTCTTTTAAAGATGTGAGAAACATGGGTGTATTTGTAGGAGGTGAGGAAGGAGCCTGTACGTAGGGAGAGACTAAAGATTAAAGAAAAGTGGGGATGGTAGTGGGGACAATTTTCTCAGGAAGATGGTAGGGCGGGATCAAGGGTATATCTCGAATGGTTTGACTTGGCAAGGAGAAGGGCCATCTTTGTCTTTAATTGGGGGGAAGGAGATAGTGGGAGATGATATTAGAGGATGTGATATGAGGAGAGACGATGGAGCTCTTGGTGAATCCCTTTGTAAAACCATACACAAACAAGTTTGAGGTAGCATTATTACTATCATTATTTCAGTAGAGGCAGCTTGATAGTGGATAGAGTATTGGACTTGGAGAGAAGCCTCAGGCTCTAATCTTGCTTCTGACCAAGGCCAGGTCATTTAACCTTTTATATGTCACAGACAACTTCCTAGATCTGTCGCAATATGCATTGGTGGAGAGTCTTCACATACTGGGAGTTCTCTATGTTGACATAAACATAGATTCTATGCATATGTTATGCTGATTTCCCTCCCCTACTTTTGCCAGGTAGGGGAGGAGCAGCTAGGTGGTGCAGTGCGTAGAATGATAGGCCTGGAGTTAGGAAGGCTCATTTTCCTGAGTTCAAATCTGGCCTCAGATGCTTACTAGCTATGTGACCCTGGGCAAGTCACTTAACCTTGTTTGCCTCCATTTCCTCATCTGTAAAATGAGCTGGAGAAGGAAATGGCAAACTACTCCACTATCTTTACCAAGAAAACCCCAAATAGAGTCATGAAGAGTCAGACACAACTGAAAAATGACTAAATAACAACTAGGAGGGGCAGGTAGTTGAGACTATTCCAGCTGAAGGGCCAAGGGAGGTGATAAGGTCATGCTAATAAAAGGTTTCCCTCTTTTCAACACACACATAAGCTGTGGAGAGTGATTGCTAAAAAGTATTTGTTGTAACTGGATCAATAAGGTTTTGTTCCTATGGCCCACAATTGGACCAGGGAAATAACTTTATTATCTCACAATCTGAAGGTTATAGATTTGGAGATGAAAGGGACCTCCCCCCACCCCCCCTGCCCCACCCTATTTTTCAGATTAAGCGACTGAGGCTCACAATGGTGCAGCAACTTATCTGTGGTTATGTAGTGCCTGGCAGGTAGTAAATCTTTTAAAAATGCTCCTCAGTTTTCATCGAGTCCTTCCTGATGGACCGTTTTACTGAATGCAGAATAGCATCTCCTACTGGTAAATTTCAGGCTTCCAATATCACAATGAAATTGAGCAGCTCTAATTCCTACTGCCCTGGAATCCCAGCCCTGGAAGAGTCTTTTGCCTTAGTACCTGCTTAGCTGCCCACAGTTTACTAGGAGCTCTTGGGTAATAAAAGACATACTCAGGCTTCATTTAACTTGAAATAGTGTAACATTAACTGGCAGCCTTAAATCTAGCTCACCCAATGATAATTAAGAGTTTAAGAGATCGTATAGCATGGATCTTGCCCTATCTCTGCTGGTATTCAAATAAGAATTGGTTTCCATTATAATAGCCTACTAAATTTTGTCCCTCTGTCCCCTAGTGAGTGGGAATTCTTTCATTTTGTACCTGTGTGCTCAGCTCCTGTCTGTCTGTCTGTCTGTCTATCCATCTATCTGATCCATTTGTAAAGCACTTAGCAGAGTGTCTGGCACATATTAGGTGCTTAAGAAATGCTTAACCTCTTCCTTCCCCTCATTCTGGTCTGCTCATTGTATATGTAACCCCAGCACAGTGCCTGGTACAAAGCAAATGTCTACCAAATAATTGTCAACTATTTTGCAGTGGCAGAGAAAGGAGTGGGGCAAAAGCCAGAGCTAAAAACCTATTTAAAAACCTGTAAATGAGTCTGCAAATGACCTCATTCTACAACCTTTCCTCCCACCACATTTATGTTTTACTTGATGACCCAAAGACCAGTCTCATTGCCCTGGAATATATTTTTTTTCCTCTGCCACCTGGTCCAGATGAAGAGCAAGTCCAGGGGTCAGTCAAAGCCCACTCTATCTTTGGCTTTCCCCTGAGCCCCTCGAATCAGCTGTTTTAACTGTATCATTGGGCTTGGCCCTCTGTGTTCCACAAAGACAAGTCCAAGAAAAACGGACCTTTGGCCCTGTATCCCAGAGCAGGTTTTCATGTTTGAGTTTTTTTCCCCCTGTGGCTGCTAAAAGAGAGATCTATTATCCATCAGAACCTGTTCCTATCAAAGTCCTTGGCTTATGGACATGATGGTGCTATTAAAAATAAGTCACTTATTCAGCTGGAGTGTTTTGCTTATCAAGCCTAATTCCTACTGTGGGTACTTCTGTCTTCCCAGTTGGCACCTGGGACAGTACAACCACCTACTTTTGAAGAGCCTGTGTTTTTGTGCCCTTGGCCATGAGAGGCACAGGTTTAATGAAATAAGAAAATGAGAAAGCTGAACTGGAATGGTGATGATGAAGATGATAGATAGATAATGGTTTTTTTTTGAGGGGGAAGGCAAGGCAATTGGGGTTAAGTGACTTGTCCAAGGTCACGCAGCTAGTAAGTGTCAAGTGTCTGAGGCCAGATTTTGAAGTCAGATCCTCCCGACTCCAGGGCCAGTGCTCTATTCTCTGTGCCCCTAGCTGCCCCAATAATGTTTTTAGAAGAGTTACTATGTGCCAGGCACCGTGCTAAATAAGCACATTAGAATTCTTATTTCATTTGATCCTCACAACAACCCTGGGAGGCAGGTGCGATTGTTATCCCCATTTTACAGATGAGGAAACTGAGGCAAATAAAGGTTAAGCGACTTACCCAGGGTCACACAACTAGTAAGTATCTGATGCCAGATTTGAACTCAGATCTTCCTGACTCCAGGCTCAGTGCTCTATCTACCATGTAGCTTAGCTGCCTTGTTCCATTTTAAGGTCTTTGAGAATTAGGAGTGGGGTAGTCCTCTGCTGTTCAGCTGTGAGTGGTCCCCTGTCTTTTTTTCTCTCAATCCAATGATATCCTATAGGAGCTGCCCATTATGCTTCACTACTAAAAGAAAAGAGAAGGGGAAGCTTCAGCTCAGAGTCAGACAAGAGAACTTGGGAAAGAGGATGATGAGTCCTTAAGTAGAATATTCAAATTTACCACCAAAGGAAAATAATTTCTCTCTCTCTCTCTCCCTCTCTCCCCCTCTCCCTTCCTCCCTCTCCCTTCCTCCCTACCTTCCTCCCTCCTCCCTCCTTCTCTCTCTCTCTTTCTCTCCCTCCCTCTTTCTCTCCCTCCCTCCCTCCACTTCTCTCTCTCTCTCTCTCTCTCTCTCTCTCTCTCTCTCTCTCTCTCTCTCTCTCTCTCTCTCTTCCCCCTCTCCCTCTCCCTCTCCCCTCCTCCATCCTCGCCTCTCTCTGTCTCTTGGCTAAAATTGTTATTACTGGTGAGCCTTCTATGTCTTTGATTCCAAAGAACTTCCATTCCTTTTGTCAGTATTGATTCTAATAAATTGGCCCCCATTGATTTATTTGGACTGGACCCCACAAGGGCACAGAGAATAGTCAAGTGGCAAAGCAGATTGAGTGTTGGACTTGGCGCCAGGAAGACTTGGCTTCCAGTACTAATTCAGGTAGCTACCAATGACCCTGGATAAGCCACTTAACCTCTAAGCCTTAGTTTTCTCATCAGCAACATTAGGATAATAAAAGCACCAACCTTCCAGGGTAGTTGTGAGACTCAAATGAGATAACATGTAAACATCAAGGTGGTAGAAATACTAGCTATCATTGTTACTATAACATCCAACTCATTGGGCAAGTGATGGCTCTGTGTAGACTCCTTGTGGGCAGGGACTATTTTTTTTTGGTCTTTATATTCCCAGGGCTATCGTGGTGTGTGTTATAAACTTAGGACTTGATAAATGCTTCCCGAGCTGAATTGAGAGGCAGTGTTGTGAAGGTGCTTGGGCACTGGACTTGAAGTCAGGAAGGGCAGAGTTCAATTTTTTCCCTCAGATACTTATTAGCTGCATTACCCTGGGCAAGTCACTGCCATCTCTGTGCCTGTTCCCTCACCTGTAAAATGAGGACATTTGACTCCCTAGCCTCTAAGATTCTTTCTAGTTCTATGTCTATATGAGCTTATGAACTGAAGTGAATAGAAATATATTATTCTCTGGAATTGTAGGAAGCTTTGCCTTAATTTCTGGAAGTCTCTCCTAGGATCAGGCAGGAGTCAATATTTCTTTAAAAATTTTTAATGGTTTTCTCAAGCAAATGATGCTAGTAATTGACATTTACGCAGCACTCTAAGACTGGCAAAGAGTTTTACATACATTATCTCATTTGATACTTATGCAACACAATTTTGTGACAGATACTTTTATTATTCCCTTTTTACAGAATAGAAAATTGAGGCTTAGAGACTTGCTCAGACTCGCATAGCTGATAGGTATGTGAGAAGGGACTTGAACCCAGGGTTTTCTGACTTTAGGCTGAGAACTCTATCCATTAAGCCGTACTACTTTCCAGATTATAGAAACAACACAAAGGATTTAGCTGGGAGCAAGATGTTTCATGAAATTTAGCCTCTTTGTTTTCTGCGGTTGTAGCTGAAGAGCAGCAGGGCTTTTCATGCCCAAGTTATAGACGGTAGGCTTTGGAGTTGCTCATAGCATTCACATTTGATAGGTAGTGTGGTGTCAGTTTGGGCATATTGCAAAAAAAATGTGGGATAATGGAAAGGACATCATAACTGAAGGCAGAGGGACTGGGCTCAAATCCTTGGTCTGTTACCTAAAACCTATGTTACCTTAGGCAAGTCACTTAACATCTCTGGGCCTCAGTTTCCTGTAAACTCGATATCCTCTGAAGTCTTTTTCAGTTCTAGGTCTATATTCTGGATCTATGACCCTAAGATTCTTCCGCTTCCCCAACCTGTTTCCTCATCTGCCAAATGAGGGGGTTGGACTTGATGGCCGATGATGTTCCATCCAGCTCTAAATCTTGGATTCTGTCCCTGTTGTTTTAGTCAGGAGGATAGCGGGACCCTTCCTTTGTGCAGAAACAGCCTCTTAGTGTCCTGCCTAGGACACAAATCAGTCTATTTACCAAAAAGTATTTATTAAATTCCTATTGTGTTCCAGGCATGGTTTTAGTTGCTAGGATTACTGTAAGTAGATGAAATAATCCCTGCCCTCAAGCAGTTTAGATTCCATCTGTAGAGACAAAGTGTGAACTAAATATGAGGATACACAAAGATATAAAAAAAACAGACACGAGGTAAATGGAGTGGGGAGATCAGGAAAAGATGCTTCTCCAATTCGTGATTTCCCATTACTTCTTAAAATCAAATGGAAGAAAATTGTTACTGAGACTCAGAGATGTTTAGTAGCTGCAGGAGTTATTAATTTGAATGTTACTGGTGTTCCAATAATAAATGCTTAGCAATAAATGTTTTTAAATTGAATTGCTGAATTTTATATGAATATTAAAGATGGTGCTTGTTGCAATGCTATTTAATGCAAAGAATACTGCGCCGAGACCATAATCTGGGTTTGGATATTATCTTTATGACTTATTAGCTGTGAGATCTTGGGCAACTTGTTAAATCTCTCTGAGCCTCATCTGCCAAATTTGGATAACGATACTTGTACTATATAGCCTACAGCATTGTTGTCAAGATCAAATGTAACAATATAGTAAAAGTTCTTTGTATGTGGTAAAGATTTGCATCAATCTAAGGTGTTATTACTATTCTTGCTTCTTCTCTTCCTTCCCTCCCCTTTTCCCTCTCCTCCCTCCCTTCCTCCCTTTTTTCTTCCATTCTTCCTTCCTTCCTTCCTTCCTTCCTTCCTTCCTTCCTTCCTTCCTTCCTTCCTTCCTTCCTTCCTTCCTGCCTCCTTCCTTTTCTCCTCCCAGCCCTCTCCCTTCTCTTATTCTCTCAGCATGTCTTGTGACATTGTATTTATATCTTGATATCAACAGTGATTATGTGCCAAAGTTATCCATGGAGGTTATATTTTTTGTGCTGTTGAATCTACTGTTTAATAACTGGATGTCTGTTTTGTAACCTTGGAAAATTGATGAAAGTAGAAGAATTCAAGGATGGAACAAGGCCCTATTGTAGAAATATAAGTAACATAACATGAACAGGAATTTGTCCCAAGGTGCCAGCATCCAGAGGGGGATGTTCTCCCTCCCCACGACTACCATTGTTCCTACATCTCAAGCCTTTGTCTTTCATTCCCTCTTTTCCCCTTCCTGCCAAAACAGGCTAACCCTTTGGTCCTATTGCCACTGTGCTTCTCTCCTGGGGCCCTCCCTCTTTCTTTCCAACCCGTTTATGATGAGGGTAAAACTGCCTCTTCTTCTAGTATGCTTTCATAGGAAGTTTGATAAAGATCTCTGCCCACACTGCCACCTCCATTTTATCCTTCTCCACTAACACTCAACTGTTTTTGTCCCAAGTGAAAATATTCTTCGTTACAGATCTTTCGCATATAACAATATTCACTCCTAGCATACCTCAGAGCTTAAAGGTGTGGCATTGTGACTCCAGAACATATTGGAGTGCGACGACATCCAGGAGGTGATCTATTCAAAAAGAATTCCAGGGATTTCTCCTTCCCTGGCCATATGCTTGGTACGATAGATACATTTGTCTCCTTGTATCATTGGGGATAAATTTTGACAGTCCCTATTAGCTCTTTGTTTGTTTAAACTTGAAGGGCTCTCTAATGATGCTTTGGGTCCATACAAGGGAGGTGGTAGAGTCAACCTCAGAAGTGGGCATGGGAGATATTAATTGTGATCATAATTATGACCATCACCAATTTGCCTTGTTGGGCTGTCTTGGAGCCTCTACTCCTTTTGCAGAAAACCTGAACTGAGCAGGGCTGCAAACTTGGCTGTATTTATAGCCTTGGAAAAGAAATGAATGCAAATTCCCCAGATGCCATATGATGCTTTAGAGCCCTCTGTAATAACACAGTATGAGACAGTGCCAGAGCTTGCACAGAATCAGCTCCTTTGCCAGTTGATGCCACTGCAAGTTCTGGGTGAGAATCCATTTCAGAGGATCTGGATTCATTGGCTACTTGTGTGTGCAGATACGCAATGTGACCTCAAGGGCTCTGTACCCTGGGAGCTGAATAGTAAACTCTTTCATTCATGGTGTAATGACCATGGTCAGCTCCTTATTCTATCAAGCCAAATGTACCTTATTTTCTTAACAATAGGCATGATGAATGGCAAAGTGGGTCCTGTTAAGGGCATTATTGCTCAGAATTTGGGCTGACAGCAAAATTACCATTACCAGGGAGCTCTATGACTTCTGAGGCTGAGATTCCTTGGTGAAGTGTAATTTTGTGATCCTTATTAACATTTGGACTGTCTATTTCCCTTGCCCATTAGGTCTATAAATAATCACATTTCCCATGATCAGGAAAGATGAACTTGTTCAAAATTCCATTCATTCTTCTAAATAATAATCTTCAAAGCCAGGCAGGTGCTTATTAATACCTTGTTATGTCAGATGTCTCTCCTGTTACCCAGGAACTACCTACCATATGTGCTCCTGCTGCTACAGAATTTGAATTTATATGAGCAGGATTTAAATGGCTTTCAATAAATTGGATATTTCAGAATGATTTTTCTTTCTCATCCCTTTCTTTTCTGCTTTCCCTGTCACCCACCCACTAATTCTTATCTTTGATTTTCCCTAAACTTATATTAAAATTCCTCATGCTCCTATTGCACTTTCCTTACAGCACACCCTGAGCTAGCCAATATTATTATCACCATTTTATGGATCCAGAAACTGAGGTTTAGTTATCTTAAGTAGCCACTCATTTGTGAAATGTAGGCATGGGAGAGGGCATGGTGAACTTGATGACTTCTGAAGTCTCAACCTCAATTCTATGATCTTGATGTTGGTTTTCTTTTTGGAGGGGGAAGGCAGGGTAATTGGGCTTAAGTGACTTGCCCAAGGTCACACAGCTAGTAAGTGTGTCAAGTGTCTGAGGCCAGATTTGAACTCAGATCCTCCTGACTCCAGGACTGGTGCTCTACTCACTGTGCCACCCCACTGCCCGTATGATCTTGAATGTGTTTAAGATCCCACATCTGGAAAGTAGTACATTTTTTATTCAAATTTCAAAGCCTTTGGATATATAACCTCCCTAAGAAGAATAAATGTCATTTCTATGAATTTCAATGTTTGTCTTTCATGCTAAAATTCCAATGAAGCAAAGGCAAAATGCAAGTTAAGGCCAGTGATTTTGTTCCCAATTTCTCTTTGTGAAGTATGATGAAAGTTATTAGCTCATACAGCCAGCTTTTTTTTAGTCTTATTATTTCTCTGAGAGTTGCATGATCACAACTGACATCATGGGAGTAGGAAAAAATTTTCTTATTTTAATGTAGAGTGTGAATTAAACTTGATTGAGGCAGAAACAATGAGTCTAAAAGATAGATGAATACCTAAAGATTTCTGGAGGCAAGCTGGCTGGGTATATCTGCCTGGAGTCTGACTCTAAAAGAGCTGACATAACCCTGCAGCTATCAGCTCAAAAAGTTGATTAGACCCCTGTCCCTGAAGACGAAGAAACCAAGTATCAGTTGACCAAGAGATGGCAGCATAGAACATCTCAGTGGATATGCTCCAGAGAGACAAGCACAGCCAAGTTAGCAACTTTTGTCTTAATTTTCCAATATTAATAGTTACTTTCCTTTCTCTCTCTACATATGAAAAAAAAAAACTTTCTGTTTTTCTCTATTATTCCAGGTCTCCCTGTCATGACTAACTGTATATATTTTTTTCCTGTGGCAAAAGCAGTTTAGATATATGCCTTTTTAGATCCATAATCTTGATAATATATTCATAAGAAAAGTTGGCTAAAAGATCCAGACATCCCTATTTGTCTCTGTGTCAGGGGCTTGTTTTCCGAACAATAAATGATTTGAGATCGGGGAGTTTTAATTTCTCCAAATTAAAAAATACAGTTACCAGCCACTTTAGAATCCAAAATGGAGGATCATGTATTCATGTTATTTCAACTCTGCAGAAATTCTCCAAAGAGTTTGGCAATTAAATAAAGAATTTGTCAGGATACTAAATTTGGTCTCAGGGACAAGCTTAAGGTCATTTGAAGGACTGCACAGTTTCCCAATGGTAGTCCAAACTACTTTTCTCCTCCTATTTATATTTTTTTTCTACATACACTATATGTCTAAGATAGGTGGACTGAGGAAACAGATCTATAGGCTGTCCATTCAGATGTGTGGTGTGGACAATAGATAGTCTTCATCCATTTGGTTTTTACTGTGTGGGTGGTCAGAGAAAAGTCTATTGAGTGATTGTGCGTTTCATTTAAGAGGCTCTGTGATATTCTGAGGCTTGATGCACAATGTCATTTGCAAACAGGAACACATAGAGGCCCTCAACAAATATATGGAATTCCTTTCCCATTTGAACTTTATTAGACATCATCAATGATGGAAATGAACATTTTTGGTAAACATATGTCTTCCTGTGTTATTCCCCACTTGGTATTTATAGAAAGTCATTTAAAAAACTATCTGTTTTTATGACTGAAGAAATCTTGCACGATTTTGACATTTATGGGAGATATCTTTTTGTAGGAGAGTTTTTGTGGTAAAGTTTTGTTCTGCTACATCTAATGCTTATTTGTAGTCAACAAACAATAGACACATAATACCTTTAAGTTAATTAAGCTTGACCCTAATTTTCTTACTGAAACAAAGTCCCATCTTTTGAACATGAGTATTCTTCTGGGTGAGTTATGGCTGTGAGTCATAGAATACTGCAGTCTCTAGTGAACTGAATTTGTGAGTCCTCCAAAAGTATCATAGAGATGCACAGTTAGTATGAGTAGGTTGCAGTATATTAACACCAAAGAACTGTGCAGGAGAAGTAGCATAAAGTATGTTATCAGAGAGATGTGATTAAATAAACTCCGCCATTGCTCTTCAATGGAATGTATTTATCTAATCCCTTATGTATTTCATCATCATTCTTATAATTCTCTGGATGAGAATGCCCTTTTCTGGCCACCGCTCCCTTGTGAATATAGTTTCCTCCATTAGAATATAAACAAGTGCAGCAACTGTCTTGCTTTTTTATTTGTTTCCTCACTACTTAGCACAAAGTAATTGCCTTATAAATTCTTTTTCATCCATCTATCCATCTATTTGGAAAGTACAGGTGGTCTTTTTAGGTAGTTAGAAAAAGAGATAACAAATGCATAGCCCTCATACTGCATTGGTATCTATACAATGTCAAAATGTTGGATGGACCCTGCCCCTCTCCCCATGGGATATTTATCAGAAAACATGGACAAGAGTTGCATGGAATGAAATGTTGATAGATTGAGTTTTGTGCTGTTGGATCTAATGCCCAATAGACCATCAGTGGTCTATTGAAGTTCTGAATTTTGGTCTCTTTTAAGAATTTCTGCTAGCTATAAGATTATCTAGAATATTCCTCAGAAAAAGACCATAAAGGTAAAATTTCTGAAAAGCTCATGTACCACTTCTAGATGGATAGAACACATGCACTTCCTATAGTATTTCCTCCTATCTATTAGCTTTCAGGACATAATCCATTTTCTAGCCACCCTTGAATTCACATGGATTTTATAATCTACCTCATATAGTAAATCTTTTGTTCTGGATTGCTGTCTCCCACCTAGGTCAACTGGGAACTGCCATGATCAGGTAACTTGTTTTCTCTATGTTAATATTAAGCAAAGAAAAAGCACAGAATAAGTAAAATATTGAATTGCAATGTTAACGAATAGCAAAATAAGAGCAAAAAACTCATATTCGTTCCTAAGCAAGTACAGTCTCCAACCTTTCACCCTAGCGCAGCTAGGTGGTGCAGTGGATAAAGCATCGGGCCTGGAGTCAGGAAGACACATCTTCCAGAGTTCAAATCCAGCCTCAAACACTTACTAGCTGTGGGATCCTGGACAAGTCACTTAACCCTAATTTGCCTCAGTTTCCTCATCTATAAAATGAGTTGGAGAAGGAAATGGCAAATCACTCTAGTATCCTTGCCAAGAAAACCCCAAAACGGGGTCATGAAGAGTCAGACACAACTGAACAACAAAAACCTTTCACCAAGGCATATTTAAGAAATATTCTCCATCAAAACTCATGAGGTAAGAGTTTTCTCTTTCAGAGCAGGCAGCTCCATCATCACAGCTCAAACACTCTTAACCATTGTTCTTGTTCTGTGTCTCCATGTTGTTTGACTTGGCTGGTTCCAGATTCTGCTCAGCCTGATCACTGTCATTCCAGTGCTTTTTGGCTTGTTTCTCTTTTGTCATGCTCACAAACCATGATATCAAATCCCATGCTTTCTTATCTATAGCCCATGCCCTTATAGTAATGCCAGCATACCCAGCCACACAGTCCCAGGGAAATTAAAATCCTCATCCTTCCTAGCCTCTTTTGCTAGATCATGATTGACATCCCACCTTCTGACTGTAGGTGTACCAAGTGAAGCTGTCCTGGGTCATTGTATTCTCTCTCTAAATCTTGTACAGACTATATAATCTCCCATGGACTTAATGATCACATTTATTCCAATGACTCCCAGCTCCATATATCTATCCCTAAGCTTTTCTCTTGAGTTTCGTTCTCACATCACTAATTCATATTTGAAGATTTCCAACTAGATGGCCAATAGTAATCTCTAATTCACTGTGTTTGAAAAAGAACTGAACATCATTTCCTTCAAACCCAAACCTCTTCCATATTTTCTTATTCTGTTAGTGACACCACCCTCTTTTTAGTCACTTAGCTTCAAAACTGTAATATCTTCAACTCCTTACTGTCTTACTTAACTCATATATTGAATCAGTTGCAAAGTCTTGTCCATTCTACCTTTAAAACTAGTATAATTGTTATTCCCTTTTCTCCACTCACACAGCCACCACTCTGGCAAGACCTTCACCATTTCTTGTCTGGACCATTGTAAAAGACCTCTAATTGTTATCTCTGCCTCAAGTCTCTCCCCACTCTAATCCATCCTCCATACACTTGCTAAAGTTATTTTCTTAAAATGTTTGACAATATTATTCCCTTATTAAACTCCAGTGGTTCCTTCATCCTCTAGGGCCAAATAAAAGTTAAATTTGGCTGAACTCATTCTTCTACCCCCAGCCCCTGTTCCCCCTGCTCAAACTCTTCTCTCTTCTGAATTTCCCTACCAACTCATCCAAGCTCACAATCTAGATGCCATCCTCAAGTCTTTACTCTCACATCACACATACAATCTGTTGCAAATCCCCTAATTCCTACTTTTGTAACATCTTTCATATAAATCCCCTTTTCTCCTCTTATAGAGTCACACCCCTGGTGAAGGCCCTCATTACTTCATAGTCAGACCATAACAATAGCTTTCTGGGTGGTCTTTTCCCACACCAGCCCATCCTTCACTCGGCTGCCAAAGTCATCTTCCAAAAACACAGGTCTTGATCATGTCACCCTCCTACTCAACAAACTCTACTAGTTTCTTTTTTTAAAATTTATTTATTTAATTTATTTAATATTTTTAGTTTTCAGCATTGATTTTCACAAGAGTTTGAATTACAAATTTTCTCCACATTTCTACCCTTCCTCCCCACTCCAAGATGGCATATATTCTGGTTGCCCAGTTCCCCAGTCAGCCCTCCCTTCTGTTACCCCACTCCCCCAAATTTCTTTTCCCTTACTTTGTTGTAGGGCAAGATAGTTTTCTGTACCCCATTGCCTGTGTATCTTATTTCGTAGTTGCATGCAAAAACTTTTTTTGAACATCTGTTTTTAAGACTTTGAGTTCCAAACTCTCCCTTCTTCCCTCGCCACCCACCCTCCCTAAGAAGGCAAGCAATTCAACATAGACCACATATGTATCATTATGCAAAACCCTTCCACAATACTCATGTTGTGAAAGACTAACTATATTTTGCTCCTTCCTATCCTATCCCCCTTTATTCAATTTTCTCCCTTGACCCTGTCCCTTTTCAAAAGTGTTTGTTTTTGATTACCTCCTCCCACTATCTGCCCTCCCTTCTACCATTCCCCCTTTTTTATCTCCTTTCTTCTTCTTTCCTGTGGGGCAAGATATCCAATTGAGGGTGTGTGTTATTCCCTCCTCAGGTCAAATCTGATGAAAGCAAGATTCACTCATTCCCCCTCACCTGCCCCCTCTTCCCTTCCTATAGAACTGCTTTTTTCTTGCCACTTTTATGTGAGATAATTTACTCCATTCTATCTCTCCCTTTCTCCCTCTCTCAATATATTCCTCTTTCATCCCTTAATTTTGTTTTATTCTTTAGATATCATCCCTTCATATTCAACTCACCCTGTGCCCTCTCTCTCTCTCTCTCTCTCTCTCTCTCTCTCTCTCTCTCTCTCTCTCTCTCTCTCTCTATATATATATATATATATATATATATATATATGTATATTCCCTTCAGCTACCCTAATACTGAGGTCTCATGAATTACAAACATCATCTTTCCATGTAGGAATGTAAACAAAACAGTACTACTTTAGTAAGTCCCTTATGATTTCTCTTTCTTGTTTACCTTTTCATGCTTCTCTTGATTCTTGTGTTTGAAAGTCAAATTTTCTATTCAGCTCTGGTCTTTTCACTGAGAAAGCTTGAAAGTCCTCTATTTTATTGAAAGTTCATATTTTGCCTTGGAGCATGATACTCAGTTTTGCTGGGTAGGTGATTCTTGATTTTAATCCTAGCTCCACTGACCTCCAGAATATCATATTCCAAGCCCTTGGATCCCTTAATGTAGAAGCTGCTAGATTTTGTGTTATCCTGATTGTGTTTCCACAGTACTCAAATTGTTTCTTTCTGGCTGCTTGCAGTATTTTCTCCTTGATCTGGGAGCTCTGGAGTTTCGTGACAATATTCCTAGGAGTTTTCTTTTTGGGATCTTTTTGAGGAGGCTATTGGTGGATTCTTTCAATTTCTATTTTACCCTCTGGCTGTAGAATATCAGGGCAGTTCTCCTTGATAATTTCTTGAAAGATGATATCTAGGCTCTTTTTTGATCATGGCTTTCAGGTAGTCCAATAATTTTTAAATTATCTCTCCTGGATCTATTTTTCAGGTCAGTGGTTTTTCTAATGAGATATTTCACATTGTCTTCCATTTTTTTTATTCCTTTGGTTCTGTTTTATAATATCTTGATTTCTCATAAAGTCACTAGCTTCCACTTGCTACAATCTAATTTTTAAGGTATATTGTCTTCAGGAGTCTTTTGGACCTCCTTTTCCATTTGGCTAATTCTGACTTTCAAGGCATTCTTCTTTTCATTGGCTTTTTTTGCCATTTGAGTTAGTCTATTTTGTAAGGTGTTGTTTTTTTCAGTATTTTTTTTGCATCTCCTTTAGCAAGTCATTGACATGTTTTTCATGGGTTTCTTGCATCACTGTCATTTCTCTTTCCAATTTTTCTCTAACTTTTCTCTAACTTGCTTTTCCAAATCCTTTTTTGAGCTCTTCCATGGCCTGAGACAAGTTCATGCTTTTCTTGGAGGCTTTTGATGTAGGCTCTTTGAGTTTGTCGACTTCTTCTGGCTGTATGTTTTGGTCTTCTTTGTCACCAAAGAAGGATTCCAAAGTCTGAGTCTGAATCTGAGTCTGTTTTTGCTGCCTGGCCATGTTCCCAGCCAACTTACTTGACCCTTGAGTTTTTTGTCGGGATATGACTGCTTGTATAGTATAGAGTACTCTGTCACAAGTGAGGGGCTGCGCTGTTGTTTTCAGAGCTATTTCTACACAGGAAACTCTGCCACCCCAGTGCTACTACTCCCCCACAACCACCAAGCTGGACCAGACTCAGATCTAAGCTGGCTCTGCACTCCTGCTCAGATCCACCACTTAATTTCTCCCACCAGATGGGCCTGGGGCTGGAAGCAACTGCAGCTGTAGCTCTGTAAGCAGCCTCAGAGCTGCATCACCTCCGCTGCCCCCAGGGTGGTGGCCCAAACTGGGAACTCCTTTCACTCTGTCCCGGCAGCTCTTCCCACCAACCTTCTCCCTTGTCTTTGGTGTTTGTGGGTTGAGAAGTCTGGTAATTGCCACAGCTCACACAGTGCACTAGGGCCTGTTCTGCCTGGCTCCTGGTGTGGTTGGTCCAGGCATGGTTCACACTGGGCTCTCCTCCCCTCAGCTTCCAGCTCCCGCTCCCAGTTCTGTGGGATAGACCCTACCCAAAGACCATCCAGGCTGTCCTGGGCTGGAGCCCTGCTGCCCTCTGCTAATTCGTGGGTTCTGAAGCTCTAGAATATCTTCAGAGCCATTTTTATAGGTGTTTGGAGGGACCTGGGGTGGGGAGCTCATGCAAGTTCCTGCTTTCCAGCTGCCATCTTGCCTCCGCCCCCTCTCCTAGTTTCTTATCACTTCCAGGATCAGATATAAAATTTTCTATTTGGCTTTTAAATCCCTTCACAGCCTTGTTCCTTCCTACCTTCCAAGTCTTTTCTATACTTTGGTCCCCACTACATATGCTGCAATGCAGTGACACTGGCCTTCTCCCTGTTGTTCACATAAAACAGTACATCTCCTCACTCTGGGAATTTTATTGGCTGTTCCCAGTGTTTAAAATGCTCATCCTCTCTGTCTTTGCCTCTCAGATGTCCTGGCTTCCTTTAGGACTCAGCCAAAATCCTATCTTCAAATCAATAAGCCTTTTCCACTCTTCACCCCACCATCTCCTTGTCTGCCATGCTAGGAGTTTCTCTCTGTTGATTACATCCCAGTACATATCTTTAACATAAATTGTTGTTTTCATGATATTTTTCCCACTAGAGTTTAAGCTCCTCCAGGGTAGGAAGGAACTATTTTGCTTTTCATTCTATCCCTAGCTGTGGACAGAGAAAGTGCATAATAAATGCTTGTTGACTGGAGTTGACATGACTCTTTCTTATGTAATCTATGATTCAGTTATTCTTTATCTTGTGTCTCCATGTGTTTGCACTGACTGTTCCCCACGCCTGTGATGCACTTCCTCTTCACCTTCACCTCTGGGACTCCTTAGTTGGCTGTCTTATCTGATTCCACAGCTCCTAGTGTTTTCCTTCCAAATTATATTATATCTGTCTGCCTAAATATGTATTTATTTTTCTTGCAGCTAGATTGTAGGCAGAGATATTTTATCTTCATATCACATGCACCAAGCATAGTGCCTTGCACATATCAGACACTTAATAAAAGCTTGCTGATTGATTGGTTAGGGATTTCCTCAATGAACAATCATGTTTTTAAGCAGGCGTACTGGAAAATGTAGCCCTTTTGCCACTGATGTGTCTCTGTTACAGTGGGATTTCCCCAACCTGTCTTCAAAAGAAGATCTCTTTTTGAATTAGGATTTCAGACTTCTAACACCTTCTATCCCATGACATTATTTCCTTATTATACTTGCTGATTGAAGGTTCACAGGTGTTATTCTTAGATGTGATTCTGCCGCAAGCTGTTCTCAGCTACTTTGAACCAATGATACTAACAGTTGTTGTAGTCTTATTTCTTAATGACCACTGACCATTGGTCCCTAAGTTTGTGGAGGGGAGGGGTGGCTTTCTGGGAAGGAGAAGCAACTTTCTGAGAGAGACTTAAACTGTAAAACACTCTATAAATGTTAATTGTTAAGGGCTGAAGTTGGTGAGTTCTCCATCATTTGGAGTCTTCCAGTAGGTCTGACCATCCACATGTCAAGGATTTGATTCAGTCCAGCAAGTATTTATTCAGAATCATCTGTGTTCAAAGCATTATGGAAGTGCTGTAGATACATAGCAAAAGCAAAGTAGTCTCTGCCAATAAGACCTTACATTCTACTGATATTATAGATGGAATTCTCTTCACAAATGGGATGGATTAAATGATCTCCAGGGTTCCTTCCAGCTCAGAAATTCTATAAATTAGACCACAGTTCATCGTGGTGAACAGAAATGCAAATGGCCTCTGATCTCTTGTGGAATTTAATTGACAACTCATGATAGCATGCATAGCAGAGACAGTTCTAACTTGACTGAGGAATAGCTGAGTTCAAATCCTGCCTCAGACACTTGCTAACTGGGTTACCCTGAGTAAATTAGGAAGATCCTTCTAATTTTCTCATCATCTGAAAAATGAGGTAGTTGGAATCTATGATCTTTAAAGTCTTTTCTAACTCTGAATCTATTATCCTATGATTCTACTAGACACAATGAGTTGGACATATATTTCATATTTCATCCATAAAGTATGAATAGTTGAATATTCTCTTTACAGCTATCTTGCATATGAAACTATTGTTTTAATAATTATAATACAAATTTGAATTTATATGTTGCTTTAAGGTTGGCAAAGCCCTGCATATATTTCATTTCATTTGATCCTCACAACAGTCTGTGATGTAGGTGCTATTAATATTCCCATATTATGGATAAGGAAACTGGGGCTATTTTATGGTCCCAGTGTGTAGTAGCAACAATGGGCCCTTGTAGGAGAATTCAGCTTACTGGAATTTTCCTTCCTTTGCTCAGCTTGGCAGCCCACTTCTGTTAGAAGGCTATAGGGAGAAACTAATTCTTTATTCCTAAATTTTCTCCTTCATATCCAAAATCATACAACACATAGAGAGACGCCAAACTCCCACAAGGGGCTTTTTCTGATCCTCCTGACTGGTAGTGCTCTTCTCACTCCCAGAAATTATTTTGTGTTTATTTTATATGTATTTTGTATTCACTTGGGGTCATAGATTATATGCTCCTTGAAGGCAGGGATTGTATTTTGCCATCCCTAGCACAGTGCCTCGCATAAGGTAGGTGTTTAAGAAACGTTTATTGATCGATGGGTTGATTATAGAGCTGGATGGGACCTTACTGGTCATTTAGCTTAAGCTTGTCATTTTACGTTTGAACAATCTGAGGCACAGAGAAATGAAACAGCATATTGTCACATAGGTGGTAGTAAATCAAATAATCAGCAAATGTTTATTAAACATTAGCTATGTCCAGGTCATTGTGCTAGGAGCAAATGCAAAGAATGAAATTTCCTCTTCTCAAGGAGTTTACATTACATTGGAGGAGACGAAATGTTTCTCTCTCTATATAAAATAATAGATAAACAGAATATATCTGTAGGTATACATATGTATTACAACACATTATGAGGCAGTTAAGTACAAGGTAGTCATGGAGAGAAGGCATTAGAAATTGGGGGAATTAGGAAAAAAAAACATCACATAGAAGGAGGTGCCTGAGCTGTGAGTTGAAGGAAGAGAAGATTCTAAGAGACAAAAGTAATCCAGGTGCAATCCAGGTATGAGGGCTAGTGCAAAGCCATGGAGGTGGGAAGTAGAGTCCTGTGTGTGAAGAACAGAGAAAATACCAATTTGTCCGTGCTCTAGAATATGGAAAGGAGAGAAATGTATAGTGAGCATGGAGAGATAGTGAGTGACGCACATGTTATTTCCTCCCTTGTAGAATGTTAACTCCTTGACAGCAGAACCAGCTTCAGTCTTTTTAGCCCCAGCACCCAGGACTAGGTGATTAATAAATGCTTTTTAATTGAACTGAATTGAATTGAATTCAGTTGAATTGGTACAATGGAAAGAAAACTGGTTCTGGAGTCAGAGCCCCTGAGTGCAAATCCCACTTCTGTTATTTATTTCCTGTGTGATGTTGGGCTAGTCATATGATTCTTTGGGCCTCAGTTTCTTCACCTACAAAATGAAGAGGTTGGACTCTGTGGCCTCTAATGTGGCTTCCAGATCTAGATCTATGATCCAATGAATTGGATTCAACTTTGCCCAGCAAGGAACAGCACCTGCACTGAAATGCCAGGGGTGGCTGCTTTTTAGGATGAAAAGAAAGGCATTTCTATGCCAGCAAAGCATTCTAAGGTCCAGGCAGGGAACTCATATATTTAATTTCACTACAGGTGAAAGGTCCCCCAAAAGGTTGTTGTGGCAGTCATTTTGTTGTTGAATTGCAAAGGAAAAAATGGCTATTCTGTCTGATACAGCTCTCGACTCCTCTCAGCTGTTTCCTTTGAGAAGGCTGATAGCCTTTTTCCTTGGCACTCTCTTTCAGCCTCATTTTACAAGTGCCTCCTTTGGGATGAGCACATCTGACCAAACCTTGGTGGAAGTCTTTTAATTTTAAATGGTAAATTTCCTTTTGTTATTTCAAATAAAAAAGCAAGCCTCTTCCAGCAATGGCCCTGTACTCTGCTAGCTGCATGTAGTTGGAATCTGTCTAAAAGGATCAATACTTTGTGAACTCTAAATGTCTACATAAGTCTCTTTGGACTCTTGCCTCTTGAAAGGTTGGGCCTATCAACCTTTGTTGAAAAGCTTGGCGTATCAAATTGTGTTCCACCTGATCAAAAGTAAAGGCATCTCAAATGTTTGCAGAAACATTTATTTATTTTTTTTTATATTTTTAATAAATTTCTTTATTTATTTTTAGTTTACCAGAAACATTTATATATTTAAAGGGGTTGGGCTTTCATAGTTTTCTTGATTCTGAATAACAGGGCCCTAAAAAAGCCGGTGGGTCTTTGATTGGAAAAGGAAGAAAAAAAGGCCTGCTGGGTGTGAATGAGGGAGCCTAGATCTGGGGAGTGCCAGGGCAGAATGAGAAATGACATACTTCCAAGATCAAGGACTGGCTCTCACAGTGTTCCTACAGCTTTCAAAAGAGCAACCCTTTCCCTATTGCAACCTTTGAAGTAAAAGTTAGTTCAATCCAGTGTGGTCTTTCATTCATTAAACCTTCTTATTAATTAAACATTTTCCTACACACCACATGTGCCAAAGAATGGCCAAGGAATGAAGAAAACCATGGACTCTATAAACACTAGAACTATTCACAAAACTATTTAATCTTTGATTAGTTAGGAAAATGGTTTTTAATAAATTCAAAATGTTTTTGTTTTTGCATTTTGAAGACAAAATAGCCAAGTAACATTGCGTGACTGTATGGGGGATAATGTAGGAACTTTGTTGATGGAATCAGGGTTAAAAATTCAGATCTGTTTTTCCCTTTTTAATGACATTTTTTAGTTCATTCAATTTAACAAAATTTTAAGTAAATACCATGTCAACGACCTCTTCTGGGTATTTAGCAGTGAGAAATTATTCAGTCACTCAACAAGCATATTTTAAGAGCATCCTACGTGTCAGTCATTGGAGAACATTCCCACACCAATGAGATCACAATTCCATTTAAATATTTGAGGGATTACTCTGTCATGGTATTCTTTACAATGAGGAGTGAGCTATTCTTTACAATAACTGATAAACTAGTTTCTAAGGAGATGAAAGTATCTTATGGAGGGGAACCAGGATGGTGAAGAGCTTTGAGACTATCTTATATTAATAGCAACTGAAAGAATGATTGGATATGTTTAGCCTGGAGAAGACACAGGGGCACAGGATAGTCATATTCAAGCATTTTAAACAGGAAGGATTAGCCTTGTAATACTTGGCAACAGGGGACAGAACCAGGAACGATGGGTAGAATTTAAAAAGAGACAAATGTAGGCTTTGTGTCAGAAAAATGTTTTTTAACAATTAGACTATCTGATTGGAATGGGATGCCTCAGGAGGGAGGAAGCTCCCCGTTATTGGACCACTTGTTGGGTATGTTGGTAGATTTTTTTTGAGGGGCATAGGTTGGACTGAATGGCTGCTGAGATCACTTCCAGCTCTGAGATTCAGTGATTTTGAATAATACCAAAGCAAGGTTGATTTGTATATTTTTACCATATCAGTAGTAATTGACATTTATTTAATGTTTATAAAACACTCTCCATACATTCTATCATTTATTGCTTGCAACAAATCTGTGAGTCTAGTCCTTCGTGTAAGAAGCTTGGTATGGTGGATTAAGCACTGGATGTAGAATCAAGATCTGTGTTTGGATCCTGCCTCAGACATTTACTTGCTTCATGACACACACAAGTCACTAAACTTATTTGACCCTCAGTTTCTTTATCCCTTTCTCTTTCTCTTCCTTCCCTCTCCCTCCTCCCTCTTTCCCTCCCACCCTCTCTCTCAATTATTTTTTATTTACTATCTCTATATATGTAGCATTCCTCTAATTGAATATAAGCTCCTTGTTATTTTTGTCCTTGGTGCCTAGGACATGATAGGTACTCAGTGAATGTTTGCTGAGTTGAGCTGCATCTGGAAAGGAAATGTAGGCCAAGTACCATTCTGTATGGCACTCAGCAGTGAACTTGGCAATGAGACTCAGGAACAACTCATGGAAAGTTATGGCTCTTTCCACATACTGGGCAGCAGGAACCACACCAAAATGACTCCTTTTGATATCTGTTGCCTGATATAGCACTGAATACATAGCAGGTTCGCCATAAATATTCACTGGTTGATTGAATCAATTAGTCAGCTTGGTCATTCACTTGGAGGAGAGATCATAGAAAGTGACCCATCCTCGGGAGCTCTCTGGTGATGGAACGGCCATTTGGAGATATGGCACCTGAGCTGACTGATAGAAAGAGGAGGCTGGAATGATCTAGAGTGTTTCTATTGCCAAGTGTGTGGATCTGAGGTTTTTAACCTGAGTTCTGTAAACTTATTTAAAAAAATTGATCCATTTCAATATTATTAGTTTCCTTTGTAATCCTATGTATTTTATTTTACTTATTTAAAAACATTTTGAGAAGGGCTGTTAGCTTATAGGCTCCACCAGTCTGCCAAAGAGGTTCATGCTGCAAAAAGGTAAGAATGAAGTTGTTCTAAGGAGCTAACTAACCACTAGGAAGGCAGGAGCCCATATATATGATCAAATCAGTTCTCATACATGACTCACACATGATATTAGCCCATACATGACTAGGTTTGTGTAATTCTTGTATGAAATGATAGGCTTAGGGAGTGGACCTGTGATTTAATTGATATAGGGAACTCCTGGGTGAGGAAACTCAATCTACTAATGTAGGTCAATAACTTATCTGAAATTTATAGTTTTAGAAAGTTTCCTAGAGCACTGATAAGTTAAATGACTTGCCAAGGGTAACACAGCCAGCATGTGTCAGAAGTGGAACTTGAATTCAGATCTTCCTGGTTTTGAGACAGGCTCCCTATCCACCATACCACACTGATGACATTAACATATGGATTTTGTTGATGCTGTTCAGTTGCTTCAGGTGTGCTTGACTTTTTGTGATCCCATTTGGGGTTTTCTTGGCAGACGCTGTAGTGTTTTGCCATTTCCTTCTGCAGCTCATTTTGCAGATGGAGAAAGTGAGACAAACAGGGTGAAGTGACTTGCCCAGCATCACACAGGCAGTAAATGTCTGAAGTCAGATTTGAACTTGGGAAGATGAGTTTTCCTGACTCTAGGCCTGGCACTCTATCCACTGCAGTGCCACCTAGCTGCCGTTATAAATTTTTGTCGAGGACAAAATACCAAAACTTAGGCAAACAAAACCACTTCCTAGAAAACACTGGGAAAACACTGTTCTAATAATAAAAGCCATTAAGGTTTGCAAAGTGTTTTATACACATTATTTCATTTGATCCTCACGACTAACCTGTGAGGTATGTTAGCACCTGGACTGAAGTCTTCTGGGTGGCGGTTTTTAAGATGAAAAGAAAGCTGAGGATACAAATAGATCATGGTGTGGTTGTGAAAATCAAATGGCATTCTGTATGTAAAATACTTTACAAACCTTAAAATGCTATACAAATGCTAGCTATTATTTTCATTTTTATAATAGGTGCTACAAATATTATTATCACCTCTATTTTATAGAAGAGGAAAAAGGTGTAGAGAGGTTAAGTGATAGCTAAGAAATGTCAGAGGGGTGGGATTTGTTCCCACTTCCTCTTAACTCCAGGTCCAACAGTCTATACATGACTCCTTGCTGCCTTTTTATGATACTACAAAGGCAGTCTTTATATCATATTAAGTAGTATTCAATTAGAAAAATGGTGCAAAGAAAAGATAATCTACTGCCAAATGTGGTCACTGTACTGGCTGTCTCACCAGGAACATTACTGTCAAACGCAAGATACAGGAATCATTGACCAGGTTAACTCCAGCATGGTATGAAACTGATGGAAAAGCTTACCGTCATGAAATTCAAAGACTAGGACAGCAGGAACATGGAGAGCTAGGAGCTAATAGCTCAAAAAGATGAGGAATTTCAAGATTACAGATGGTGCCAGACATTTATAAAAAGTTACAAAGTTAATGAAATACCTGACTAGCTTTGGGTCCCTTTGTGGTTGCTGAACGAGACCGTGGCAGATCCAATCATTTTAGCCATCTTCCCGATCGATAGCGATAGCCAGGGTGAAATTGATTGTATGGTATGTGAGATGCCGTCTGAGAAAGGCTGCTATGACCTAGAGACCGTGATATATTTGCCTGAGCTTACTTGCTTACTCTATACTACATTGTAGTCAGTTTCAATAAAGAGGTGGTACTAAGAATTTGAGGTGTGTGCCTTCCTTCTTAGCACGCTCCCTACCATCATTTTCCAGCTTATTTAGTCTTCTTGGAAGCAGAGCCATCAAAAGACTGGATTCAATTCAATATACCTTCATTAAGGATGTATGTACTATGTGTAAGGAATCATACTTTCCTAATGGTTTTTGAAGTTTATGCCATTCACTTCCAGGGAAAAAGTTTTCAGCCTCAGTTTTTCCATCTGTAGAAAGAGGATCAGATGATCTCTATGGTGTCTGTGAGCTCTAGATGGTTTGTTCCTATCATTTGCATATATTGAGTATTTTTCCAATAGAAAGTAAACTTTGTGAAAGCAGTGATTGTATTGCTTTTGTGACCTGAGTGACTAGCGCATCATAGAGGCAGAGTAAATGCTGGTTGAAAATTGGATATCATATAAACCCTTCTTCCCTGAAGGGCTGACATAGACTTTTTATTTGGGGGGGGGCACTTACATTTTACAGAACCGGGGCTCGTTTTCCACTTTTTCTTTATTATATACATTTTGGTGGTTACAAGTAGGTATGTATCAATGACATCAATATGTCATAGTATAAACATTTCTGGCCCTGAAGTCAGAACGGTCTGAGTTCAGATCCCACCCCTGACATTCGTTTTTTGTGACCCCCTGGCAAATTAAATTAAATTCAAATCAATTCAACCTCTATTTCTTAAGCAGGTAGCATATGTTATAGTTACCGAATACATATGTTATCAGAAAAACTGAGGGGGCCAGTCACATACCAGCCTCAAAGCATAATAGATAGCCGACCCTAGGACCACATGAAACATGAGGTCTAGAAAAGTCTCTTAGCGTGTTACACAAATCCTCTATGGAGGATTCTGGGAAGAAGAGCTTCACATGAGATGAGAAGGAAGGGGTAGGTTTTAATCTGTGCTCATAAAAGGAAAACCCACATTGATGAGGTCATAGATTCATTAAAGTAGTAATGTTAGTTTCTTTGGGGGACTGTTTGGAACTGTGATTTAACCCACATAGAGAATTCCTGGTGAGGAAACTCCTTCCACCGATGTAGATTGGCACCTTATCTGCAACTGCCAGTCATAGAGAATTGCCTCTCTCTGGAGGAAAACTATAATAATGCTGACATTTATATTGCATGCTAAAGTTTGCGAAGTGTTTTACAATTTTTTTATTATTTGGGCCTCATATCAAGCTGGTGGTCTGGATGCTACGGGTATTATTATTATTCATATCTGTCACTAGGACATCGTCTTGTAAGTGGCACATGGTAACTGTGTAAGAAATGGATGTTGAATAGATTTGAATTTAGTTGATTCCCCATTATACAGCAGAAGAAACAAAAGCTTAGAGAGGCTAAGCAATTTTCCAAGGCTCACAAAGCTAGCGTCAGAGGTAAGATTTGAACCCAGATCATTCTGACTTAAGGACCACACGTGTTTATACTATGACACATTGATAGCTTTGATACATCATTACATTTGACATATTGTCACTTCTCTCATGCAAACTTTCACTGGTACCTACTTGTACCCACCAAAATGTATATCGCAAAGAAAAAGTGGAAAAAATTCAGGACCAGACATGTTTATACTAAGACGCGTCAATGTCACTGATACATCATTACATTTGACATACATGTGCATGCCTATACAGCCCCCTTTCATCCCTAGAGACAGGAATAGTGAGTCTTAGAAGATTTCACGAGATAATGAATATACTTTATGACCTCAGAGCTGTTCCTGGGTAACTCTTAGAGTGGCAAAGTTGTCAGACTATCACGTGGTAAGACTATGAGTTTGCACAATATCCGATCATTTTAAAAAGGACTAGTCATTTTTTAAAAGGAGTAGAGAAATGCTCCAGTGTCCCTGTGAGCACTTCACCTTGAGGAGAAAGCCCTCTGGCTTTGGGTGAAGGGACACCTGGGGATAAATGAATGGACAATGGGCGATGGGAGGAAGCAGGGAAGAGCAGAGCTGAGCTCTTCTAAACTCAGCTGCTGGCTGAAGGGACTGGAGCGGCGACACTTACAAAACGCTGACAGGCACACAAATAGCCCTCTGGTCTTGACCTCATCTCTTTTGATTCTGGAACAGACAGCTCAAATATGATTCATATCAAGGCTGGGCAACAGCCATCTGTCACGTGATATGGGAGCTACAGCTGCTTGAGCCCTCCAGCCTGACAGATTTTTATGAAAAATGAGCAATCATCTTTCCTTTCTACCGTGGTCTCCCTAACTCTCATGCTTGTCATCCTTGTAGCACTAAATCTATGGCACATCGTTTGATCTCTTGGTGCCTCAGTTTCCTTCCCCATAATATGAAGGGTTGTATTAGATGGTCTCTAAAGTCTCTCCCTACTCTAAAGCTATGATTTTGTCAGATGATTTTTCAACTGGAAGATTTTGTGGCCAGACACGTGCCTTTAATGTTATAGATAGTTAGGACCTTGAAATATGTGTGCTGTTTGTCACCCAGGCTGGGAGAAATATTTCAATATTCCAGTTGTTCCTCTCAGTCTGGGGCAGTGGAAAGGGTACTGGATTTGGTATCAGATGAACTGGGTTCAAATTCAGGCTTTTCCTCTAATTAATTGTGTAACCTTGGCCTTAACTTTTAAGGATCTCGATTTCTGTATTTGTATATAAGGGGGAGCTAGGTGGCGCAGTGGAATTGCTCTTGGCAGGAGTGGGGATGAGGAGGGCTGGGGAGGGTGGGAAGAAGGAAATGAGGAAGGAGAGAATTTGAGTTTCTGTTATGTCCCCACACCCCACCCCAATACGAGACAGATTGGACTAGTAGCAGATGGTGCCTCTACCAGGAGCAGAGACACACATTGAGGACAAATAGATATAGAGAGATAGTTACTGAGGGAAGTGGTGCAAACACTGTGAAGAGAGAAAGGACTTTGAATGCCAAGAGTTGTGAGGACAGGCAGCTTCAGAGATTTTTGTCCCCTCAGAGTAAGGGGAGGTACTAGCTATGATTTCAAGGAAAGTACTGATCACTGGAGTCCAGCAGAATGGCAGGGAGCTACATCTAAGAGGAAGTTCAAGAGGACTCCAAGAAGGGGGAAAGGACCTTCCTCACCAGAAGTTCTGAGTTACCCCTTTGCCGCACTGCCATTTTATTTTATTTGTGCCAACTTTAACCGCATTCAGTGTGCATCTGTGGGAGAGTGTGCCCCGGGCTATGGGGGAAGGGATATTTTATACTGACTTTTGTTGCTATACTGTTTTACTAAATACCTTTGCTAAAAGCTGATTGAGTCGATTGACTAATTGATAATTGGAAGCACATTGGTGTGGGCTTCTAAGCAACAGTGTTACCAGCATAGTCCTTTAGGATTAGTAGGAGTGTCTAGTTCCCTTTGGGAACCTAGCCCTCAAATACAAGCTTTGGGGATTAGTCCAGGACAGGTGCTATATATGTAAAATTAGCAGGTTAGACTTGATTATATCTAGGGTCCTTTCTAGCTCTAAATCTATGACTCTTCTTTGCTGAGGAATGTTTGCTTAATATAGCTTACTGTGTCCTATATACATCTATGCTGTCTAATTTCTCTCAGTGGCAATCCTTTCACTCTTCCCTAAATAGTGATCAGTCGGATTTCCACAATGGCTGTTCTCGGCCTCCTCGCCTCAAACCTTCCCTCTCAGCTGAGGACCTTGTCTCATACTTTACTGAAAATGTAGATTTTGCTTTACATCAAGTCCCTTCTCCCTTGTTCTCCGTCTCAAAAAGCTTTGATGTCATCCCCTACTCTGTCTTTTACTCCAGGCTCTAAAGGAAGAGGAGACACTTCTTTGCTATCTCCTTATATGTGCTTTTGTTATTTCTTCCAAGGAAATGTAAGCTCCACCTTGACAGGAGAGACTGTCTCACTATTTTTTGTATACTGTGTCCCTAGCATGTGCTTGATGCTTAATAAATGTTTGTTGAGTTATGGGAGAATAGTTCACAGGATCATAGATTTAGGGCCTGAAGTGTCCTTAGAGATCATCAATTCCCCCCACCCATTTTGCAGATAAGAAAATTGATACATAGAGCAGTTAAGTGACTTTCACAAGGTCACACAACTAGTAAATATATTAGACTAGATTTGAATTCAGGTTTTTCTGACTCCAAGTTTAGTCTCCTATGCTGTTTTTCCATAATGCTAAGTTGAAGAAAGGAAAAAGAACAGTATTTATATAAAAGCATGTTTGTAGGTACAGAAGTTTTCTCAGATCTCCCCAAATCACAGAATCACAGAATGTCAGAATTAGAAAGGGGCCTAAGAGACTTGGTCAAACTTTCTCATTTTTACTTATTAGGAAACTGAGGCCCACAGCTATTTGCTCATTTCTTACAACTTCAATCAGTGCTTGGTGAACTTGAATTTTGGCCTTCATTAACTCATCCATTCTCACTTAATTAACAGCCCAGCAAGGGATGCTGGTGGCAGGCACTGTTAATGAAGACAGAGGCTTCTGATTTTCATGTAATGGGTTGCGATTATGAGAATGACAGAGATATTAGGAATCCTAGCAGCGTGAAATGGAATAAGCAAGTAAGTGGAAGATTACAGGAATTTGACATGGAAAGGACCTTAGATCTTAGACAGCGTCAAGCTCAACCCCACTCATTTTGCAGAGGAGGAAGCTGAGGTGTAGTGCCCAAAGTCCCTAAGGCATTAGTAAGGAGCAGATTTGGGACTCGAACCCATGTCATCTGATTTCATATCGATGACTCTTTCTACTATAGGTAAGGAGATTGATTCAACTGTAGGAAGAGAGGCAATATGCCTTTAGAGTCTTTGCTTAATTGAATCAAATCCTACTGGGGAGAGGAGGGATTAATTAATAAAAAGCAATGACAAGTCATGATATTGAGTTGTGAGAACTAAACAACTCTTATTTCCATAAATTAACATTTTATGTTTTGCTTCAGTGGTAACATCAGATATCAAATATGGAAATGGGAATGAAGGATGTATTTAAATGTTTTTTCCAAAGTAAAATCCATTCTCATAATGAGACATAAAAGGACATAGTCTCTACCAGAAAAGTCATCAGAACACAATACAGACTCAATTTATAGCAAAGAAATCCTTGATGGATTTCCGGAGCTGCTGGCTGAGGAATCTGACAATATTTTCCCAATGTTACAAAAAAATTTTTTTACACATATCAAGAAGGAGGTGAAATTGCCAACTTTGTTTCAGTTGAGAATCATAAGAATTCCCATCACACTGGAGCAAGGCATGTTTTAAAAGCTTTAAAAAATTGCAATTGGAAAAGGGACAGACTTGGGCTAAGGACAAACGATCACTCCTGCACTCTCGGATCCAGGTTAATCATTTCCAGAGTGACTTAGACGCATAAGGACATCCATGTGGGCATATTATCAGTGAGGTGGAAAATGAGACCTTTGCTGTCCACTGGGGAATCTTGTCCAAATGAAGCAGCAGCTTGAGCTGAAGAAAATGGGATTCCAGCATGTAACCAAGAGGAGAGCTAGGACAGATGATGGTCTGGGAAGGGGGAGAGCCCATAATTGTTGCTTATCTTAAGATCTTACTCTGCTTCAGACCTTGGTAGCTTAATTTATGCAACACTTGGTATGCTAAAAGGGAAAGGGGCATTGCTGCTAAATAATGTTAAAGGAGAAGAGCATTCATGCACTAATTCGCAATTCATTCATTCAATAAACATTTATTTACTATGTGTCAGGCGCTATGCTAAGTGTGGATGATGTGAGAAACAAAAGCCCAAAGTCCCTAACTTCAAGTCACTTACATTCTACCACTTGTAGACATAAAAATTAATGCTGTGTGACCCTGAGCAAGTCACTTCACCCTGTTTGCCTCAGTTTCCTCATATGTAAAATGAGCTAGAGAAGGAAATGGCAAACCACTCCAGTATCTTTGCCAAGAAAATTCCGAATGGGGTCATGAAGTGTTGGACGTGACTGAAACAACTGAACGACAACAATACACCACAGAGTAATTAGAATAGTAATCAACAAGTGCTTACTGTTTTCAGGTACTGTGCTAAGCATAAAGAAAAGCAAAACCCAACAGTGAATACAAGATATGTACAAAGTAAATTTAAAGTAATTTCTGGGAAAGTGAGAATACTAGAAACTGGGGCATCTGCAAAAACCTGCTGACGGAGGTGGAGTCTGAGCTGAGGTGAGATCTGAAGGAAGGTAGGTGTTCTACAACATAGGGGTGATGAGGGAGCATATTACAAGCTTGGGGGTACAGCCTGGACAAAAGCCTAGTGACAGGAGATAGAATGATGTGCATTAGAGACAGGAAGGAGGTCAACTTGACTGGGCTGTACAGTGTATGAAGGGGAGTGATGTGTAATAAGGCTGGAAAAGAAGGCTGGGACTGGGGTCTGAAGGGCTTTGAATGCCAGATAGTGAAGCTGATATTTGACCCTTAAACGTGAAGTGAGAAGTGAGCGGAAAGATACCTTGGCCAAGTCTTCTCCGTAAGTAGCCCTAACCTGGAGACAAGTGAAATAAATCTCAGCACTAGGCTAGAACTGTTTTCAGAGGGTGAAAGCTAACCAAAGCTGAAGGAAAACCTATTTCTAGCTGCTTGGGTAGGATAACACACACATCAGTATGTAAGGTCATATACATACATACAATGTCCCTAAAAGTATTAGTGCTGTGCTAAAACTTTTAGGGATATCATGTATGTATGCATGCATGCATGTATGTATGTATGCATGTATGTATATATGTGAAGCAGCACAATTTCATGGATAGAGGGTCAGGGAGGCAGTGTAATTCAGTGGAAAGAACACTGGATTTGGCATTGTTGGACAGGGGTTCAAATCCTGCCTTTGATGCTTACGACCTATAAATGTTGATTTGCCCACAGTGGGCATGTAATCTCCCCAGCCCACAGTTTCCTTGCCTATAAAGGAGGGGTTTAGATTAGGTGGCTTTGGAGGTTCCTGCCAGCTCAAAGTCTCTGATACTACCCCGGTTCAAGCCCCACCTAACAAGTACGGGCTGTGGGTCTCTGGGCGATTTGTTTAACATCTCAGTGCCCCCAGACCCTCTATGGTTATACACTGCAGAGCAGCTGTGGGCCTGTATTGGTAGAAGGGCAAGCTTGTCTTTCCTCCCTCCCCCTCTCCCCTTTGTCTCTCTCTCTTGCTTCTGTTCCTCCATCACACACATTTATTTGTGTGTTTATACGGGAAGGAGGGAGGGAGGGAAAGAAGGAGAAATGGAAGAAGAGAGAGAGAAAGAGACTTGCATTCTACCAATGCAAGTCTATGTGTGTCCATATACACGTATGTGTATATAGATATGTTGTGTATATATACCTACACACAATACAATACTATATGTGAATAACATGATGCTTATATAATGTTTATATAATAGACATATACATGTATATACAGATATGTATATGTATATACATGTCTGTCTATCTCTATCTATGTATCTATGTGTGTATCTATGTATGTATGTCTGTATATATGTATGTATGTATGTATCTATCTATCGATCTATTTTTTCCTTGAGGCATTAAATCCTGATTCTTTATGTGAAGCTCTGAAATTAGCCCAAGACCTAGATTATTTAACTTGTTCCAAAGACATAGCATAAGAAACCATGGCCTTAAAGGCTGGAGCCTATTGATCTTAAATTTGGGACCTTCCTAAGAGATCTGGCTTTTTGGGGGCTCTGGGTCCATCTGATTTCCTTGGGACGTAATGTCCTGGACTAAAGTTAGGTCGGGGCTAACCCAAGCCTCCTCCCATCCTGGTGCTGGATGCTAGATCATCCCTGGTTGCTCTGGGACATCCCTGAATATATCCGATACAACAAAGAGCCTGTGTAATCACTTAGGACTAGCGTAGACTGTGTACAAATGTTTCTGCCCTTGAGATGCTCTCTTTCTGCATTCGGAAATGTCAGACATAGAGAAGAAGCAAACATCGCTGATGGAGAGCTTGAGGTCAGCCGCCAGTGTTCCCGCTTCCTCATGCAAGGCAATGGACTTGACTCAGGTCCTCTGAAAGACTCATTCGGGCAGGGAGAGTCACCTGAAAGCATTGCTTAGGGGCAACAGAGAATTCAGCGACAGGATGTTGGAAGGCATGTGAATAACAGGGGATGTGGAGGTCACAAAGCATTTGGGAAAATTTAGAGAAATATATAGCCTAAAATAACAATTTGCATTTGTAAAGAGCTTTAAGGTTTGCCAGGAGGTTTGCAGATGACAGCCTGGTGAAGAAAGTGGTACAACTGTTACTATCCCCATTTGACAGGTGGGACAATTGAGGTTACGTAACTTGACTAATGGTGAAACAACTAGTAGGTGTCAGAGCCAAGACTGGAACCCAAGTCTGTCGACTCCAGGCTGAGGACTCTTTCTTGTTTTCTCACTCTCTTATTTTCTCTCTCTAATAAATCAGGTACCTAGGTGGCAAGGTAAATAGAACACTGGACTTGGAGTCAGGAAGACACGAGTTCAAATCCTGTAGAACCCTGGACAAATCAACCTTTCAGCCTCAGTGTTTTCGTTTGTAAATTGGGAATAATAACAGAACCAGGATCAAATGAGATAACAAATGGAGAGAGTTTGGGGACCTTAACGTGCTCTATAAAAGCAAGCTATTCTTTTAAATAGCCTTAATCTTTTTTCTAAACACTGCTCTCATTTTGCAATGACTCTTCCCTGCCCTGCTCCTAATCACAATAGAGCCCTCCTAGAAACACAAAAGTACAGCTAAGCAAGCCAAATCACCGTATTGACCATGTCTGAAAATGCATGCCTCATTCTGTGCCTATAACCCACCTCTTCTTTGTCTGGGGGAGGGGGCAGCTTGCTCCATCTTTATTTCTCTAGTATTGCCAATTGATCACTGGGATGCTCAGTGTTCTGAAGTCTTGCAGGCTTGTTTCCTTTACACTATTGTGGTCATTTTGCAAAATTTTCTCCTGCTTTTGTGTCCTTTTCTCTGTATCATTTCAGACAAATTTTTCCAATATTCTTTGGATTCTTCACACTCTCCATTTCTTACCCAGCAATAATCTTCTATTACTTTCACATACCCCAGTTTGTTCAATCTTTTCCTGATCAATATCCATCCATTTTCCTCCTAGTTCTTTGTTACAACAACATGTGACTGTGTTCATGGGACCCATCCCTCCATCTTTGACCTCTTGACTCCAGTCTAGCTTCCAAGATCATAGGATGTTATTCTCTCTTTCACTCTACCATCCCACCAAACTGGTTCTTGCTGTATTCTTTACTCATGACAGAGGAATCACTTTTAAATATTGCGGGAGAAATACAAACTCTGATAATTGAATGAAAACAAAACCATCATTTGAATGTCATTATACTTTGTACATGCTAGACATTCATGTCAACAAATATCTGAGTGCCTCTTCTGTTCAATGCCTTATGATAAATACTATTGTGATTACAGAGATGAATAAGATACAGTTAATGATTTCAAGAATTTTACTCTCTAAAAGGGGAAAGGGAAGGGAATAAGCATTTTTATCATGCCTACTATATGCCGTACTAAGTACTTCACACTCCCATCTCATTTGATTCTCACATAACTTGTGAAGTAGGTGCTACTATTATCCACATCTTACAGTTGGAGAGGCTGAGGCAAACAGAAGTTAAGTGATTTGTCCAGAGTGACGAAGCAAGTAAATGTCTGAGCCTGGATTCAAACTTAGGTCTTTCCGATTCCAGGTTGGTCCTCTACTTGCACTAACACAGTGGAAGAAATAAAAACTTACAGAAGCTATAAGGTATAATAGGGTCATATTTGATGAGAACAGATTGCGTTTCCCAGAACATCTGAGCCCAGACTGTGAACATTCATTGGGAGAAGTTAGCAGGACTCCATATTTCATGAGGCCATATGTCTGCAGTACAAGGTAATTGTGACTACTGTAGTACCCTAGGAGATGGGAGGTTGGCACGTGTGGTGAGCAAGGGGAAAATCCAAGGCCATGATAATGATGGAAGACCAAGAGTTCTGCATTTTGACTGAGGTCACACAAAGGAAAGAAATAAGACATCCAAGATGTGGTGGAGCTGTGGAAACAAGATGGAAATCTGGGTGAGATAAAGACACTGCATGGGTGTTAGTGACTGGCCAACAAAAGGACTGTGCTATGTTGTCCCCATTTCAGAGGTCTCTATTTCTTTATTTGCCCAGACTACTCTAGTGTATATCAGGGATGAGGTGACACTCAGAATGAGTTGAAATATATTTTTTGATGCTTTATTTTGTAATTATATCCCCCTAAATATTTTAGTATTTGAATGTGTTTCAATTGCTTGTTCTGTTAGTAAGGACAGTAGGATCAGAGAGAAAGGTAGAAAGGACCACAGAGACAATCTCATCCAATTTCCTCATTTTATAGATGAGAAAACTGAGTCTGTGGGAGATAAAGTGACTTTTGCAGAGTCACATAGGTAGCAAGTACATGATCTGGATTTGAACCCACGTCCTTAGACTTTCAAACTAGTAGTCCTTTTAATTGTATCAACTAAATTCAGCTGACCTTAGGTGTTCCCAGAAAGCTGGCCAGGACCTTGAGTCAGAGGAAGTAAATGACTACTATCCCAATTACTCCCATACTGAAGGCTGAATCCAAGTTATATAGGTGCTAGTTAGTTCCATAAGAGGGCATCAATTCAACATTCAATTTAACTCAATAAACATTTGTGGAGTATCTACTAAGGGTAAGGAGGGACAGATAAAGACATGACTAAGATTCAAGGATGAGGGGGATTGCTGGGTCACATCTTATTATGTAGTACAGGGGATCTTAACCTTTTCTTGTGTCTTACACCCCTTGGGCAGTCTGGTGGAGTCTATGAAACTGGTATTAAAATAAATGTATAAAATATGTAGGATTATGAAGAAAATAAATGACATTGAGATAAGTTATCAAAATATTTTGTAAAACGTTCACAGACTTCTAGTTAAGAACCCCTGCTATAATAGGGAATAAATAGTATAGGGAGAAAGTTAATGGATTTGGTGTTAGAGGACATGAGTTCTACTCCTGGCCTCAGCTACTTACAAATATTAGCTTGGTCAAGTCAGGTTTACCTCTGTGGGTGTCGATTTCTCTCTAAATAGAAGAGCAATTTGGACAAACTGGACTCTAAGATCCTTCTTATCTCTAATTCCTACAGTCCTATGATGTTTTTGGTTGGGGTGATGGTGGTGGGGAATGGAGAGGTAATCAGTAAAGGCTTCATGAATGGATATCCTTTGAATGGAACCTTTGAAAGATAGGAATGAATATTCCTTGAATCATTACAAGAATGAATGAAAAAAATGGCACCTGTTAGATTGGAAGATGAGCTGACAGAGAGTGACTATGTGTAGCTTCACACTGGTAATAGAGCCACAGAGCTAAATGGGAAATCAGACTCTCCTTAAGGCCTGGAAAACAAGAAAGCCAACCAAATCATGCAGGCCCTAACTTGTCCCACCTCGAAACAAATTATGAAACCTAGCTGAAAACCAGGCCAACTTGAAAGTACATCCAGGCAACTGTTGGAATGGCTGGGAAAGCTGGGAAGCTGAAGAACAGCTCAGACAAAACTACGAGAAGGGACAGAGAAGACTGTGCTACATTATCTGTCCAAACAAAAAGCCCCTTGGCTCTGTGACTTCCTTGGATCCTCTCTATCCCTCCCTCTCTCCCTGCAAAAGAAATCTCCTTCCCCTGCAGGCTCTCAGGAGTTAAATTCTCATTTCTAGGTTCTTACAGTCCCCTAGAATAGAGCTATAAAGGAAGACAGACAGCTGTTTCTGAAAGCAGGAGGCAATCATCAGCTGGGGCTGCTTACCAAAGCACAAAGCTTTCGAGAAGACAAGCAGCTATTCAGATCAGCCAAAAGCCCTGATTTTACAAAACCCAAACAGAGAAAGGAGGTGGGAGCCTTCGCAATCTCTCCCTGCAATTTACAGCTGAAATAGATAAATGGGATATTTCTTCTCTGCAGTGGCCCAGGAAAGCTGTGGCGGAAGGACTCAGAAGGAAGGAAGCAAGGAAGGAAGGAAGGGAGGAAAAAAGGGAGCAAAGGAGGGAGGAAGGGAGGAGGGAAGAAGGAAGAAGAAAGGGACTCCTAGTGTCTTAGAGATAGAAGAAGGAACCTCTTTCAGAACAGAGCTCTCATGGCAGGCAAAACTCTCTATAGCCAAGCTTCTTTTGGCTTAGAGGGTCTTTCTAGAACACACACGCACATACATGCACACACACACATACACATACATGCACACATGCATACACATGCACATGCATACTTTCCTCAGGAGAGACAGAAGAGTAATTTAGCAGCAAACTCATTCCTTTGTCATATGGAACCAAACATTTTAAAGTAAAATCACTTAAATTCATTTAGAACTTGGGATCACAGCATTTAGGCTGGAAGGGCCCTCTATTCCAAATCTCTCATTTGGTAGATGAGAAAGCTGAGGCTCAGAGAGGTCGTAGTATAACCGATTTCAAGCCGGAAGAGACCTTGGTGGGTGTCTGGTCCAACCTCCCTCATTTTATAGACAAGAAAAGAAAGTTCTAAAGAGAAACAGTGACTCATCCAAGTTCTTCGTGATTGGCCAAGCTGAGATTTGGATGCAGGTCCTCTGATGGGAGATCTGACACTCTTCCCTCTGCACCACCTTTGCACGTTAACCAAATGCTTGCCTGCCAAGATCCCTGGGCTGATGGGTGGGGCAGGACAGGTATAATTATTCCCACTTTATTGATGAGGGGATAACTCAGAAAAGGTAAAGGACTTACTTAAGATTTCATAGCTGGTAAGTGTCAAAGGTAGGATTTCAGCCCGAGTCTCTCTTGATTCCAAGTGCAACTGTCTTTTTGCTACATCCCACTGTCCCCCTGCCAATGTTGTGGAGAAGAATGGGAAGGAAGGCAGGCAGGCAGACCTAGGTTCAAATCCTGGTTATGCCACTTACCATCTGCGTAACCTTGGGTAAGACGCTTCAAATCCATCTCTTAACTTCCTCATGTTACTGAAGGAACTAGACATGAGTAATTTACTTGATCATAATATGGAGTGCTTTTCAGGTGTATTAACGTCAGATTTCTTAAAAGCCTCACACTGACACCATCTTGCTCTAAAAGCTTTAGTTTCTCAAAGAAAGCAGCGTGTCTGGAAGCACGGAGAGGAGAGTGAGTTGGTTATACAACCCTTCCCTAATCATCATAACGGCATTGACATAATGTTGGGATGTTTCCGATGCTCTTGACGTACATGATCTCCTTCGAGCCTGCCAACAACCTTGTGAGTGTAGCTTTTAGTCCCATTTTATGAATGAACAAACTGAGTCTGAGAAAGTTAAGCAGCTTGCCCAGGTCATACAACTGGTGTCAGAGGTGGGATTAAAACCCAGACCTCACTGGTGCCAAGCTGAGCATTTTATCCCATATAGTATGCTTCCTCCTAATAGGCTGATGGGTCCCTGGAATGACAAGCTAAGGGACCATGGGGCTATTGGTGGTGCAGAGGACTTAGGTTCACATTTTGTTTCTAACTCTTACTACCTGTGCAACCTAAGGCAGGTCACCTAACGTCCCTAAGTCTCAGTTTCTCTATCTGTAAAATGACTTTGTTTTGGTTCTAGGTCTATGATCCTATAAGAAACAAAAAATGAGCATGAATAGAATATCTCAGATGAGGATTTTCTGTCCCCCCTGCCCCCAAGCTTATTTCATAGGGCACTGGACATCGCAAGGGAAGGAGTAATGTTGGCCTTTGACTCTAATAACGTTAGCTCTAGAGCTGAATGCCATATGAGGCTGGCTAGCTTTGGACCTCATCCAAGCAGCTTATTTACTGAGATACCGAGGGGACTTCCTTTGTAAGGCAGTTTCACGTCAGGGCTGGCCCCACGGCGTGGCCCCCAGGTCAGCCCTCTATTGAAGCTCCAGGACAGTCTGATAAGAGGAGTGAGGGCCTGGGCAGAACCTGGAAGATGAGACTGTCGACTCTCTCCTCCCTCCTCTCCCCTTCCAGAGCATCTGTCATAATTACATGTATTTAAATAAAATCCAATAGTATGTGGATGGCTCAGCTCCTCAGGACAATAGGAAGTTTACTTGTCTCTTTCTCTTCCTGGGAGGCAAGAACAACAAACTTATACCTGAACTCTAATCCTGGGTCTGCCACTTATTAACTGTGTGACCTTGGGCGAGTCCCTTAATCTGTTCTGGGCCCCAGTTTCCTCATCTGTGAAATAAGAGAAGGAGAGTAGATAGATTCTGAGGACCATTCCAGCTCTTGATTTACGATCTTATGACTAAGGTTCAAATTCCATGTCTGGTACTTGCTCGCTGTGTGACCTGGGGACAAGTCTCTGGAATCTCCCTAGATCCCAGGCTTCTCATCTTTAAAATGAGGGGGCTGGACTAGACAGCCTCTGGGTTGCCATCTGGTTCTAGATCTAAGATAATAGAGATCCTTCAAAAAGCAGTAACTACAACTTCAGGAAATCCAGTGGTGACGAAACGGGATCTCTGGGTTCATTTGTCCTATAGTCAATGTAAGGGATGCTACTTGAGAGCTCAATGAAAAGTGACTTGAAATTTCATCCGTGTGTGAGAAAGAGATCTGAACTACAAAAGCCAAGGCTGTGCATCTGTCTTTGGGATATCGGTGTAATTGCCAAACCTTGCCTGCTCTTCCCCTGTGACATTTCTCACATCCGCCCCCTTTGCTTACCTCACACAGTCACCACCATCGCTGAAGACCTCATCGTCTCTGGTCTGGCCTATTGCAGCGGCCTCCAAATTGTCTGTCTCAAGTCTCTCCTCGCTCCAGTATTTCAGCCACAGAGCTCCCAGAGGGAATCTTCTAAAGTGCAGACCTGACCCTGTCATTTCTCCTCATAATCAATGCCAGTGAATCCTTACTACTTTCAGGATAAACTACAAATTCCTCTACTTGGCATTAAAAATCCTTCTCATCTTGATCTCAACCTACCTTTCTGGCCAACTTAAATATTATTCTCTGCACTTTTCAAACCTGCCAACCTGGCTTTCTTGATGTTCCCACTTCCATGCCTTTGCCCTGGCTATCCCCCATTCCTGACATGTACTCCCTCCCTCCCTCTATAAGAGATCCTTTGTTTCCTTCAAGTCATTTATGATCCCTTATTTTCTTCAAGCACCAGCTCAAATGCCACCTTCTACATGAAACTTTTCTGATCCCCCGAATTGCTAATGCCTTCTCTCCTCAGATTACATCGTATTTATTTTGCATAGATTTCACATACATTTATGTGTGCATATTGTCTCCTCCAACAGAACATATGGTCCTTAAAGTTCTAGTCTACATAATTTTTGCTTTTGTGTCCCCGGTGACTAAAATGATCATTGTGGTTGTTATTTGGTTGTTTCAGTCATGTCCAACTCTTTGGGGTTTTTTGGCAAAGATACTGGAGTGGTTTGTCATTGCCTTCTTCAGCTCATTTGACAGCTGAGGAAACTGAAGCAGACAGGGTTAAGTGACTTGTCCAGGGTCACACAGCTAGTAAGTGTCTGAGGTCAGAGTTGAACTCAGGTCTTCCTGACTCCAGGCCTGGTGCTCTATCCACTGTGCCACCTCACTGCTTGAAATAATAATAAGCACTTAATAAATGCTCATTAACTTATTGGAAAGAGCATGACCAGGAGATGAGGATGTGTGTTCTAGTCTCAATTCAGTCAGTAGCTAGCTGTGTGATTCAAGTTAAGTGGCTAAACCTCTCTGAGTCTTAGTTTCTCCATCTGTATAATGGGTGTGATGAGAATGTAGATGAAAGTTCTTAAAATGTATCAAGGAAGGGTGTAGAGGAGTGAAAATAGCATTAAGTTTGTGATCTTGTATTTGAATCAGCTGTGTGACAAAGGACAAATCCCTTAACCTCTCTGTGTCTCAGTTCCCTCATCCGTAAAATGAAAGGGTAGGACTAGATGATCTCTGAAGCCCTCTCTGGTTCATTACCTATTAACCCAATGAACTCTGTGAATGGAAGGGGCTATCATACACGCACATTCCAGCAGCATCTTTCCTTTCTCTTGTCTTTGCACACTTTTAATAATTGAGTTCAATGAGCATTTATATAGCCCTATTATGTTCCAGGAACTGTGCTAGGCATTGGGAATATGAAAACCAAAGTGAAACAGTTCCTGCCCTCAAGGAGCTTATATTCCCCTGAAGAGCTTCTATTCTACCTATACCCTCACATCTACTTACGTAGTTCTTTATGGGTATTGTTGAACCAAGAGGTACAGAGCAGTGAAGACCTACAGATATGTTGGAGACTGAGTCATTTTAAGATCCATCCAAGGGAAAAAAGGATAGACTTTTCTCCCTTGGGGCATCTGGGAATCAACACTGAGGAGAACCCAGGTAGAACCCAAGGAGTCAGATGTGGAGAAATCATCAGCAAGAGGCAATAGGGAAGTTATCTTCGCCTGGGGTGCATGCTGAGGGTGCAGCGACTTGAGGTCTGTTCTTTATGCATGGCAAGGTGCTTCCCCTACTTACCCGTACCTCTTTGAATCCTCTATGCCCACGGTAGAGGAAGAGCCTAGATAGTAGCTTATGGATAAGGAAATTGAGGCAAATTCGGGATTGGGAAATGATATCTGTAATCACACGGCTGCATTAATGGATTCTAGCTCCCTTTGTTTTCAAGTCTAGTCAGTGATCTTGCCAACAGGGACCTGGTGAGAAAACGCGGCAGGGCTAACTGTTAACATGCCTCTATTCCCAATTGGGAAAGGGAACATTAAGAAAGAGCAGGACAAACATTTGTAAAAGCCATCTGGGGTGACGGATTCAGTGACCCTGAAAACAGTGAAGTCAAAAACAGAAACATCTGGACCATTCCTTGCCACAGTGGACTCAGCAAGGATTTCCCAGGAAGCTCAGGAACTGACTGAACTTGAGTCTGGAGAGACATCCAGATTCCTTTCCCCCAAAGCCTGACCAGCAACCCAGAGTGAATTCTGAACACTAAATAAGGAAACATTAACAACCTGTGTCCAGTTTTGTACTTTCAAGGCTGTAGGTCAGTGGCGGGCAGGGAGGAATATTTTTTTTCAAAGCAGGAGCAGAGTCAACGTTGACTTGTTACTTCCAGAGCAAGAAAGGGGGGGGGGTGGAGGGGTTTGGCAGTAGGGATTGTTTGATAGATGTGATGTGGACCTTGCTGTCATGGTGCTTACAATATAATGACAATGGTAGTAAGAGGAGGCACAGACACAAAAAGGTGTGCTTAAAAGGAGCCTGAACTAAGTGAAAGGGAGAGTTTTAGTCCAAGCAAAGCAATACTATGAGGAATCTGAACAAAGCAAGATCACTTTCAACAGGGGTGGGAGGGAAGCAGGGAAGGCTTCATGGATAGGTGGCCCCTAAGCTGAACCCTGAGGGACTTCAGCAAGCAAAGATAAGTTCACGATGTCAAGGAGGATGGCAGTATATGGAGGGGGGGCAGGCCAAGAATAAGAGAGTTTAGTCTAGTTTTGTAGGAGTGACTTCAACAACATAGAGTACGTAAACAGGCGAGATCTGAGAGAAGGCTGGAAAGCTGATCTAGTCCCAGATTGGGGAGGGTCTGGAATAATCTCACTTTATTTAGTAGGCAGTGAGGCACCTGAAAGTTTTTCAAGTAGATGAATGGTTGTGATTCCATGGAAGGAGCTCTGGATTTCAAGAAAGAAGACTTAGGTTCTAATCTTGCCCCCTCCCCCACTTTTACTTGCACGACCTTGGGCAGGGCAGTTGATTTCTCTGGTTCTTAGTTTCCTTATCTGAAAAATGATGAGGCTAGACTGGAGAGCCAACAAGGTCCATACCAGCTCTAAATCTTGGATTCTCTGAAGACATTAGAAATCTCACCTGTCCTGCACATGGAAAGGATCCCTTGACAGACTGATAGATCTTTTGAGATTTGTACCTGGCTATTCTTAGCTGGTGGAGATACTTGTCTACTTGATTCTGAAAAATAGGCAGTGTGGTATATAAAAAAGAGTACTGGGGCTGGGGTAAGAAAGATGGGAGTTCATATCCTTCTTGACTTGTATTAGCTGTGTGACCTTGGACAGACAGTTTAGATGCAGCAATAGATAGATAAACGAACCATTTATTTAACATTCAGCATATGCCAAGACAATCTAAGATGATAAGTAATAATTGGGTTATCATTTGCAGTGGAAGAGTGCCCATATCAGTGAAATCACAGATCAATTAAAATTGAATAGTTATATAATATCAAAATATGATATATCATCTAACTATCATAACAGTTAATAACTGGTATGATCATAGCAATTATTATTAAACAAATAGTTATTATATGCTCTATGAGCAATTCAGGCTTAACTGTTCCCACCATTCTCTCCTTTCTCACCACATCAGAGGTCTTTTATTCTGTTCTCAGCGCTTCCACGTACTACCTGTGTGACCCTGGGCAAGTCATTTATCCTTTCTAGGCCTCAGTAAAATGAAGACATTGGACTAGATGGCCTCTGTGGTCACTTCAGCACAGAATTCATGATCTTATCTATTAAAGGTTAATTTATCCTTGATGATAAATAATAATAGCAATTCTGACTGGTAAAAGGGGTGTCTGTCTGTGGTGGGGCAGGGGAGGGACTAAAGCAGAATTTTTAACACCTTGCAAATTAACTCAAAGAGAAAAAACCTCCTCCCTGCCCCTAGCCCTCTCTCAGAGTCCTGCTAATTTAACTCTTTACTTCCCTGTCCCACACCACAGCTGCTGGCTTAATTCATGAATCTCTCTGAATGGAAGCCCCAGTAACTTCACTGTGAGAAGACAGTTACCTTAGCAACAGGAAGCATAAAACATTCACGGCATTTTCTGCCTGGCACCTGTCGCCTTCTTTATTTGCTTCTGTAGGGAAGCAGGTGTAAAGCCTCCTGTTGGATGGCATGAAACAGAGAAGTTAAAAAAATGGGAATGACCTTTCCCCTGGAAAACTAGCAAATGGACTTCAGTTCTGAGTTGCCCAGAATGTACAAGGTGTAATTTTATTTATGTTTATTATTATGTAGGGGTAGGAGCAGAGTGGGAAGGAAACTCTAGTTCTTCCTTTTCCCTTGACTTGTCATCAAAGCCATTGTAACCAGCAATTCTGGTACTCTGTCAAGAACTATGTAATGTACGTGGGCAAATGATGGGAACTATCCCCTAAAATCAGCTTTTTAAAGAGTTTTGTAAAGACAAATCTAGATGGGGGAGAGATCCTGGGACTAGGGATCCTCTGTCTCTTTGTATAGGAGACAGAGAATCTGGGAAAACTTATCAGCAGAGTGCCCCTGTACACCACTGCTGGCAAGGAAATGAGTCACTCATAGAATCCCATGGTTAGACTGGCTATTGGAGGTCCTGTCTAACTCCAAATCTGCTACTCCTCTTCAGTGACTCTGGTCTCTGCTCTCTTCCCTACTATGGCGGCAGATGTGATCTCCTCTGGACTTGTCTCTTCCTTTTCTCCCAGGATATGCTGACCACTTTCCCCTCTAACTTGGACAGTGCCCAAAGGGCTCTGTCTGCCTATAAAAATTATCTCAGGAAAACAGCTGCAGGGCAATCCCCCCCCCCAAGTATTGGCTCCAAGCCTGTTACCATTTTGTCTTTGCTTTGTTTTCCATGAAAAGTTCCGTTTGTCCCTCTTAGACCGAAAATGGAACGTCAGTGCTGCCTCTTCATCCTCGTGAAATTTCTGTGGGTTCCCACTTTCTTTGTTCCATGCCCAAAGCTCTACCTCTTTTTCCATTTCTTCAGCTCTAACCTTAAACTATACACACATATGTAAATATACATGCTCACATATAAGTTAGTGTGGTGTAGTGGATAGGGAGCTAAGCTGGGGTGTCAGAAACACCTGTGTTCAAATCTCATCTATGAAGTTACAATGAGGATGGCAATTTGCTTTAGTAGACACAGTTTCCTCATTGGGAATTTCCTGTACCAATGAAATCACAGATTCAGTGCAAATATATATATATATATGTATATATATATATGTACATATAAAATTACAGGTAGGTAAACACACAGATATATCCATGTATGTGCATATTTTTTTCCCAGTGGAGTGGTTGGTGAAAGGAGAATCTCCCCAGTCTCCCTCAGAAGCACTCCTTTTTGTTTTTTTAAAGGGAGCATATTTTAAAAGATTGATGCTTTTGTCAATATGGATGTTCTTTCCACTGATATAGACTGCAATACCTCTAGCCTTAAAATAATAAGTTGCCTTTTGTAAGATGCCTTATGGTTTACAAAGTCCTTTATAAAATTATCTCTTTTGCCACAACAGACCTTAGAGGTACGTGCTACAGGAATTACTTCTTCCATTTTACAGATAAGAAAACTGAGGCTCCAGGGGGCTAAATGCTTTGACCATGATTGCAAAGGTAGTATCAGAAGTGGAAATCAAACTCATGTCCTTCTGGACTCCACATCCACTGTTAGTTCCATCCATTCATCAATGAATGCATGCATCAATACATTAAGAAGTATTTATCAAGCACCTACTACATGCCAAGCATTATGTTAGGCATTGGGAATACAATAAAAATGAAACACTATATTGCCTTAGAATACAATTTTAATAAGTTGCTGTGACTGTAAGAATTTATCATCTGTTGGCCAGCGAATATTTTGTCACAGTACTGGGATGGGACCCAATATGAAATTCCCCGCAAGGATGGGCTCTGCTCAGATTTTCCTCTTGCCTTTTAACTCTTATTGAATCAGATTTTCAAGTTAAGAAATCATAGGAATAAATTAATAACAAAAATACTTCTGCTAGCTAAGAAAAGACTATTGTGAATCTCTATAAAAAGCATTCTTTTTATAGTCAGTCCAAAAATATGCATTGCAAACATTCTGTGTGTCTCTGTGTGTGTGTGTGTGTGTGTGTGTGTGTGTGTGTGTGTGTGGAGAGAGAGAGAGAGAGGGAGATCATTTCTAAATCTTGTACTCTTTACGATTAAATGGAAATTTTAATGGCTATTCTGCAATTCTGAGTTTTGTTTTGGGTCAGTGATAAAAGCTTTGAAAGTAGACACTTAAAAACTTTCAACAAACAAATAGCTTTTTAAAAATGTGCCCAATTAGTCCAATTTAATTCTTAACCAAGAAACAAAAGCCTAGTTGCCAGCAGATTTCCCCAGGTGCCTGCCGGATGTCTCCATAGCCAGGGAGTTGTAGCAAGATTCGTGTCTTTACTCTGTCTGGTCATCCCTTTCTCCCTTTTCTAGATGTCTGCTTTTCACCTCCTTTGGAGTTCAGAGAGGTTAATGGTCACATAGCTGGCAACTGTCTGAGCCAAGGCATGAAGTCGGATCTTCCTGAAGCTGTCTACCCTTTATGCGTTACTGCTTCAGAATAAAGGGAGGGGGATCGAATTAGGTGGTCATCATGGTCCCTTCCCACTTTATGTGAGTCTAAATTTTTTGGCATGTTTTGTGCTTGTGGACTGATCCTTATTTAATCTAGAGCTCTTTGCTGGGCAAGCCTATAGAAGAAATATAGATCTTTCTTAAGGGGAATTTTATGTTTAGAGCAAGGTAGGATTGGTTCTGGGCAAGGGGCCTTGGCTATGGTTGGGAAGAGAGCTGACAGAAAATGTGACTATTGTAAACAATGTTTTCCCCTTCTAAGACCACCAAGGAAATACATTTGGGAAGATGCCTATGCAGAAGGGGACTCTGAAGTCCCCATAATGACAGAATTATGAATGAGATGCAGTGTGGGTAGGCGAAAACCCAAGGAAAATGATCAGGAAACTCTTGTCTACCACTGTTTATGTGGGTCACAGATAAGCCCTTCTCTGAGAAGCAATGCGCAGATTGATCCCAGGATTTAGAGCTAGAAGGGACCTCAGAGATCATCTAGCTCAATTACCCTCATTTTAGAGATGAGGAAACTGAGGCCAGAGAGGATCAGCATCTTGTCCATGGTCACAAAGGTAATAAATAGGCTGAGACTTGAACCCAATGCAAACTCTATATCCACTGTACCATGCTGCCTCAAATAGGAAATACCTAAGATCCCACAGTTTGTGTGAATCCTCTCCTGCCCCTCTTTAAAGTCAAGATTTCATCCAATTTCCTCATAGAACTGCAGGTGTTTTGGGGAGAGACCTCCCTCCACACTCATTTATCCTGAGTGTTAGCAACAGGTGCAAGAAATGAAGAACACAGCTGGTGCCTTGCATTGTTGATAAGCTCTGGAGAAGAGAAATAACTTAATTGTTTTTCTCTTCTCTCCAGCACCTGGTGTACAGTTGTCAAGATGGCTTATCTTTGTGAGCTCATAGCGCGGTGTGTAGGAGGGTGTGGGTGGAGGTTAATGGCCAGGTAAGGTGCTAGGAAGCTGCCAGAGATTCAGCTGCTGCTCTTTTCTCTTTTTTCCCAGCTTCCCTCAGTACTTGTTCTGTGGGCCCCTGAGTGTCTATCCTGCAGTAGAACAGTCAGGAGCTCATGGTACCCCATGTTTCCTTAGGGCTGTTGTCTGGTACTCTGTAGCTTGTCATCCAATCAAAGAACATTTATTAAGTGTCTATTATGTGCTAGCAACCGAGTGAAACTCCCTTTACCCTCAAGAAGTTCACATTCTTTTGTGGGAGTCTAGAAAAAGGGGGTTTGAACAAAGCTGAAGCATCCAGAAGATTTTGTTTAGAGTGAGCATAAATAATTCTGTGAGACTAAACTCAATTCCTCATTCCAGGGAAGGATGCCAAGCAGTAGGTATGATAATATGAGACTAGGAGACTAACACTCAGTTTGAACATTTTCTATTAGCTCACATTCATATAGTTTTATGGTTTACAGGACACACCTTATCTCACTTGATCTTCCCAATACACCTGAGAGTTATGGTCTTATTCACTTTATATTTGATGAAATGGAGGATCAGAGGTTAAATGGCTTTGACAAGGTCATATAGGCAATAAGTGGAGACATTAAAACTTGGATTCAGATGTTTGAACTCCGAGTCTGGTGCCTCTCTGCTCTACACACATTGCTTCTAGAACTAGAAGGCATTCCTTGAGGAGGAGGTAGATTTAGGACAATTAAAAGACACTAACTACTACATAAGAATATGTTTGATATCATATCTATGTTTCTTAGCACAGTGTCCTGGGCCTAATGGGTCCTTAGGTATTTGTTAAATTAATGAAAGGAAGGAGAGTGAGTAATACCCTGATTGAGAGAAGCAATAGGTAGAACTTTCTTTAGCATCCTACATTGATGATTTGTACTGTTCTGAAGAAGGAAGAGTTCCTACTAGAAATGAATTTAACTCACTTTGAGGGATTTTTTTGAAGAAGGCATATGCAAGTTGGATTGTTTTGGGTCTGGGAGTTATCTTTGTATATTCTGTAACAGAGGTCATGTAATAATAAGTCAATAAGCAGCCAGATGGCAGAGTGGAAGAGTGCCAGGCCTGGAGTCAGGAAGACTTGAGTTCAAATCTGTCCTCAGACACTTACTATCTTTGTGATCTTGGGCAAATCACTTAACCCTGTTTGCTTCAGTTTCCTCATCTGTCAAATGAGCTGAAGAAGAAAATGGCAAGCCACTCCAGTATATTTGCCAAGACAACTCAAAATAGGGTCACATAGAGTTGGACATAATTAAAATGACTCAACAACAAAGCCACATTGACATATTAAGTTAAGACTTATAGAGTGCCTTTTTCCACCCCGACTCTATGACATTGCTGAAGTCAAGATAGCTCAGTGTAGGGAAAGAGTCCTGAACCACAGGAGGCTGTACAATGCAGTGGCAATAGGTATATTGTGGCACTGACTTTGGAGTCAGGGGAACTATGTTCAAATCCCACCTAGAATGCTCATAGCCTCTCTGATTTTGGACAAGTCACTTACCCTCCTAAATGCACTATGGGGTTCTTTCAAGAGAACTCTAGATTTAGCGTTCTGGATCTCTGATCTGTAGATCATTTCCAAGGCCAGGTTGCTCTGAGGATTAGACCCCTTCCTTCCCTCCCCACTCTGAGTCTTCTCCAGGATAAGCAAAGCACCCTGACCTCAAGGCTCCTATACCTTTACCTGCTACTACCTACTGTGAGGTAGGCCTCCTTGGGTATCATGAACACAGTATCCCCATCAGCCTACCAGGAGGCTGAATTTCAAAGGAAGAACTAGAATGGTCTAATCTAGGGGTGGGGAACCTGTGGCCTCGAGGCAGAAGGTTCTCCATCCCATCAGCAGCTGGAAGAAGCTTGTTGAAGGAGCCGTGAGATTAGACTCTACTTGGACTCTAATCTCATGGCTTCCTCAATAGGCTTCTTCCAATTGGTGATACTTCACCTGTACTCACTGCTTAGTGATATATATTCCCATCCCTTTATATTCACCTCATCCCATGATTCTGAATCCCTAGCTGTTGAAGTACAAATGCTATTACCCATCCTTGACTTGATGCTTCTTCATCCTTATCTACCTCAACCTTCCCCTTCCCGATGTCCTATTCCAGATTTACTCACCCTTTATGCCATGCCTTTGGAAAGCCTAGTCCATAATTAACAAACTTCCTTTCATTCTAACCCTCCTTTTTCACTCTTCATATTTCGGTCGTCATTGAAGTAGGATTCCTTCCCATTTTACCACTTCCCTTACCTCACTTTCTAAGACTTGTTCCATTTTTTCTCACACCTCTGACTTATTGGTCATGATGGGGAAGCCATAGTATGCCTTGCTTCCCATTGTCACTTCCATATCCTGACTTAACTTCACTAAGGAGCCTCTTCTCCTCTGAGGTTTACATTATCCAATTTTTTTTACCTGATTTGGACACTAGAGCCTATTGTCTATAGATTCCCAGGACATTCTCCTTCCTTTCTCAAACAGTGCTTGTCTGACTCAGTCTTTCTGTCTTCCCCAACTCCAGTCCTCATACTAGGGGACTATGTATGTATGTATGTATGTATGTATATGTATATGTACACACATACATTATAGATATTACCATATATATTAATACCTCTTCAAATATCCTACTTCCCAGTTACTTAATTACTCAATCCCTCAAACCTCCTTCTCCCCTCAATCTCAGCTACACACCAAAATGGTCACAACCTTGGACTTGTCATTGTCTGTAAGTATTCTGCTTCCTGTTTATAAATATTGAAATTCCTTTATCTGATTATAAACTTTTATCATGCCATCTTTCCTTATGCCTTTTGACCTCTAACCCTGTTCTTTGTCTTCCCCGTGACCTCCATTCCCTCTAACCCCAGTTCCTTCTGAGGCCATCGCCTGGGAAGCACTGGCTATATTCTCCTCTCTTCCCCACCTTGAACTTTGGTGAACCAGCTCAACTCTCCTCTGTCCTCTACCCTCAATTCATTTGCCCCTTTATCCTATTGCCAACCCCACCTTTTCAAACCAATTCTGGATTATTCTCACCCATCCACTACCTTTGTTCCTAATTCAGGCGCTACTGAACAGATCTGGAGGAAATCACCATCTCAACAGGGCCCACTGTGCAGCAAGGCAAACATTCTATTCCTCTCTAATTCATTTGCTGTCTCACTCCACATCAGCTGTTTTAAACCTTTCATCTCTTCTCCATCCTGACTCAATTCTCAGAGAACATTCCCTACTCCTTCTCTATGAGGGATTCACTTTCTATGTCTCAAAAAATAATGGAGGCTGTTTGCTGAGAATTCCCTCTTCTGTTCTCTTACTCACCTTATGTAACTTACAATCTTTCTCCACTAGCTCCTCTTTTCACTCTCGTTCCAGATGAAGAGGTAGACCTTGCATTTGTTGAAGCCAAGCCCTCTACATGCTCCCTCACTCCCATTATCTCTTGATTTCTCTAGCCAGTTGCCCCCACTATCATTCCTCAAATCCTCCTCTTTTCTGAACTTCTCTATCACTGTTGTGACTACCACCATCACCTAATCTTACAAACTTAGGGTCATCCTTAACTCCTTGCTCTCATCCCACATATTCAATCAGTTGCAAAATCTTGTTGTTTCTACAATTGCAACATCTCTCCATTCACATAGTCATTGCCCTAGTGCTTGCCTTCATCACGTCTCACCTGTCCTATTGCTATAATCATCTAATTCCTCTCCCTGGATCAAGCCTCTCCCCACTCCAATCACTCCTCCAACTGAGCTACCAAAGTGACTTTCCAAAATGTAGTTCTGACCATGCCAATCTTCCTCCTCAGTAAACTCTAGGGGCTCCCTGTTACCTCCAGAATCAAATAAAGTGTCTTCTGTCTGGCATTTAAACCCTTCACAACATGCTCCCTTCTGACCTTTCCAATCTTCTTACAATCCCCTCCATGCAATCTATAATCCATATAAAATGAGTTAACATTTGGAAAAAGCCTGGCACATAGTAGGTGCTTCCCTTTCTTCCCAGCTATTACTGATCTACTTGCAGTTCCTTGAACTTGACCTTTGCATTTCCTCTCCATCTCCTTGACTTTGTACTGAATGTCCCCTCAGCCTTGCCTAGAATGCTCTCCTTCCTCACCACTGCCTCTGCCTCTTAATTTCCCTTCAAGAAAGCACAAATGCCACCTTTTGTGTAAAGCTTTTTTCAGTCTTCTAACTGCTTCCCTTTTTCTTATTAATTTCTACCTACTCTGTATTTGCCTTGTGTTTACCTAAGTATTTATATATTGTAGCTGCCATTAGAATGCATGTTCCTTGAGGGCAGGGACTACCTGGGACATAATAAAGCTTATTAAATAAGCACTTAATAAATTCCTGTTGAATAATATTCTTCACACATGAAAGAAATTGTTTGAAGAGAATGTTGAAGTTTGAGTCAAGAGAGAGCAGGGTTCAAATATTGCCTCTGATACTCACCAGCCATATGATCAAGGGCAAATCATTTAATATGTCTAAGGCTCCACATCTGTGGAATGGGGACAAAATACTTATCATACCTATCTCACAGGTTTGTTGCGAGGCTCAGCTCAGGTAATAGTTGTAAGGCACCTACTAGACTAAAACCATGTGTTTGAATCTTTGTTATGGAATTCAATTTCTCATCCTATTTCTCATCCCCAAAGTAGACAGCTGGATATTAACACATTTCCTGAAAAATAGTGCTTTACATTTTTACAAAGAATTGAACCTAAAGTCACAGTGCTTCCCACAGTAGTGGAAAGAATTAGTTCTCTCCTCTCTCTTCTTATTCCCTCTCTCTTCCTGCTCTCTTCTCTGTCCCTTTTCTCCATCCTCTTCTTTTTTCTCTCCTCTTTTTTCTCCTCCCTCCAGTTTTTCTCTCCTCCTTCCCTTCACCCTCTCCATGTAGAAATTTCCTTCATTGAACCAGCTCAAAAATTCATAGCTTTTAAGTCTTAAAAAGTCACCTGGAGGTTCTGAGAGTTTCTCATCACAGTTAGGATGTATCAGATGCAAGGCTTAGACCTCATTCTTCCTGACTTCAAGACTGGCCCTCTACTTACTCTGCCATGTTGCCTTTCTAACCTAATTTTATAGATGAAAAAACAGAGCCCAAAAGAAATTCAGTGACTTTCACAGGGTCACACACCTAGTGACTTTCAGAGGCAGGTTCTTAGTCTTGATTTCTCCTCATACCAAGTCTCCCCTTATCAACACCACAATGTCTCTCAATCTCTCATAGCTCAGAAAGAAAAGCACAGACAACTTGACGCTTTGCCCATGTGACAGAATGACAAGCAAGGCATTTGTCATCATGGTGTCAAAACCTCCAGAGTGACTGAATTTGAGTAGCCTGACAGCTACCCTTTGTGGAAAGGAGATCATTGTTTTCAAGCTTTATAGAACTTTTGTTTGGGAGTATTATTTTGACAGCAAATTATACTTAGGGCCTGTCATCCTTGACCATGGCCCTTGGAGTTGTTAATTGTTTTACATGGTGGGTGGAGATTTTGAATGAAATGTTCTGTACACAGAAGCCCTTCTTCAAATCCTGAAGGCTTATTTCTCAAATTTTAGAATTGCAACATGCAAAGGACCCTCTCCTCTATTTCCCATGTGCCACACATCCAGAATGAGGAGGATTATTTTGTGTGTGGTTAAAACAGTCACACTGGAATCATTTATCCTAAATTCTCATTATGTTCATACCTCTGGGATTCATGTTAACTAGAGAAAAGACTCTCATCTCACTGAACCTGAGTTTAAAGGTTTATAAACTGGGGATGAACATACAGAGAGTGGTAGGTTATCTAGATAATTATTCAGTGATTGCAAACAAGTTATAGGTTTGCTAAAGAAAGGAATCAATAGAAAGGTATTTTACACACACACACACACTCACACACACACACACACACACTCTCACACTTTTTAGGGCATAAGGTCTAGATTTATTATTCCGTTGGTACAAGGTGTTCCTGCGTGAAGAAACTTCCTCTATTAATTCAGGTTGGCATCTTTTTTGCAACCTTTAGTTTTAGAGAGCTATCTAGAGGACTGAGAAGTTAATATCCTTGTGGAAGATCACACGGCCAGTAAACTGCCTGGAGTTGTAATCTCTTTTCTCTCTAGTATGCATTACAATGTAGAGGCAGGGTACTATAGTGCTAATCTTGGCTTCAGGAAGACCTGGGTTCAAATTTCACTTTTGATATTTGCTTAGGATTCTTAAGTGACCCCCTAGGGCATATCTACTAAGTCAAAGCAGAATTATAGTATTCACTGATGGTGAGAATCTCCATATTGGAAATTCCCTATACTGCCAAAACCACAGATTATGAGCATATATATTATGAATAAATAAAAAAAATGTTATCTACAACTAGTGCAGGTTTTAAGGTTCAAGAAGGACTTTAAGGTTCTTCATAATTAAAGAGCTGAGAAATATCCTATCACCTTTAGATTAGGCATTTTTAACCCTTATTGCATCACAGACTCCTTTGGCAGTATGGGGAATCTTATGGATATAAATGCATAAAATAAGATACATAGGATTACAATAAAAACTAATTATATTGAAACTGAGTTATCAAAATATTTCCTTAAAAACAGAGTTCACAGACTCCAGGCTTTTATGGAAGAGGAGAGGATGACCTACCTTGCCTCCTGCTTTTCCCCATCTTAAATGACAAGAGGCTAAAGATGTTCAGGTAGAAGAAAGGAAGGGTTCCATCTCCTTTTGTTTTCTTCTCTCCCTCTAATTCCTTACAATCTCTTCTCCTTTCTTCCATTTCCCATACTTCTTTCTCTTCCTTTCTTTTTTCCTTTTTATCACTTGTCCTCATTTTTTTCCTAATGTCTGCATACAGAGGGTATTCACCATCATAAAGCTATATCTTTGTATATGAAGGACAACAATTAACCAAAAGAACAACACACTCTTAGATAAAGGAGTGAGTAATACTCTATAGCAAAGCCATATCTACATCCATTTTATGAGAGGACACAGACTTGACAGTGGAGTCTGAAGACATGGAACTGAAATTGGTTCATATCCCTTGATTAAGCTGGTACTTACATAGCTATGAATGCTGCTTGAATTTAAAGGAGCTTCATCAGTGTAAATCTATTCGAGCTTTGAAAAACTCATCCAGAATTTCAACATCATTAATTATGTTTAGATGGAGCAACACTGTGAAAGAAAACCACAGAATTTCATAGTGGCAAGGTACCTAAATGACCATCTAATTTAACCCCCACACTAATGGAATCCTCACTATCACATACCTGACAAATGATTGGCCAGCCAATGCTTGAAACATTATGAAGGGGCAATTTTTACTTCTTATGTTATGATCCAGTGGGATATTGCCTAACCCAAAACAAGCATATCCTTTTGATACTTATTCTAAAGTCATGAGACAAGAGCATGCCTGTGATTCTTTTGTGGCAATAATAATATAAAAGGGTTGGTCAATGTATCCTTTTAGAGCTCATTGTAAATCTCAACAGCATTGAGTAAGGAAGACCATCCATGATTAATATGCTCTACAACCACAGAAGATTTCTTTTATATAAAAGCTTTGTTCTAATGTCTGATCATGGCATGGAAGTTGCCCTAGGTTCTCATAAGCTATGTCAATGGAGCACAAATTCTGTCAGGTTCTTCAGACTAGGAAGATTTCAAGTATGGTCTGTCTGAAAACTATCCTTAAAAATAAGGACATTCTAGCTGAAAGGCTCATCACTAGGAGATTATTAACTCAGGTGATGAATTCTTTGGCCATGGAGACACATGAAACAGTATCTGGTAACTTCAGGTACTTCTGCTTTTGGGGAAATAGTCCATGGTACTGAAACCAAATTTTCTAGTGGAGGGCACTTGCCATGGTTCTGAATTCAGTACCACTGATAAGTAAGCAATAAAGTAAACTCTTATCTAGCTAGTTTCTATGACTTCTTTAATTGTATGTTTTTTTAAATGCCTGGGTAAATAAAATGCTAATGTGATCCAAAGTAATCTAGTTTACATTAACTCTAGCTCTTTGAAAATGAAAAGTGGCCCATTTTTTTTCCTATCACATGGACTCCTCCTTGCATAATATAGGTTCATGGTTTGTCCGTGGCTACATCCATCATTGGTTGGTGTTACCTCAGTTGAAAGATTGGGGTTTGGAGTTCTGAACATCTACTAAATAAATAATTGTTGATGTAATCTCATTAGACTATGCCCCTTCCCTCGGGGATAAATGTGGTCCCTGACACTAAAAGAATACTACCAACTCCTGTGTTAATCTCTATTTGCAGTATTTATGATTTTTGGCATCCATGGGGTTATCTTATCCTGAACTGACTTATTTGTAAAAGACTTGAGCTCCCTTTGCATACCTCCATATAAAACCCCAAAGAGACTAATGCAAGGCAACTCACCACCAACCTACAGAGTTCTGGCCAGGGTGGGTTCCTGGGGATTATAGTGTAAACTTAATTACAAATCAGAATTAGAATCACTATCAAGACCCAGGCCATGGTAAAATGGTTAAGACACATGTATTCTCCATATTCTTCATCCATTATAATTTTTATACATTATCAACAAACCCTATGATTAAGATCAGACTAGCATAACTGGCCCTTTTTGAGGTACTGTGTTCCTTTAAACATGATAAATCCAATCAAGAAAATGATGTTCCCTCAAAAGATTTGCAACCTGTATGTTGCTAATTGGAACATATATGTGAATTAGTGGTATGTGTGAAATGATATATTATCACATCAAATAAAGTTTTGCTGCTACTTAGAGCATGAACCAAAATCTTCTAGTCCACATTGATAAATCCATACAGAAATTACAGTTGTCACTGTGGTGATGAAATCTACAGCAATCCAGATTATAACATGAGACACATGGCAGTATCTTTCAGACTCTGTAGACTTTAAGCCTGCAACCTGGTAACTATTTGCCAAAAGACGCAAAAGCCATGAGGCACAATGGTCCCAGATATGTTTATCTGATTTAATAATGCTGATGAGTTTGGAATTTCACATTACCTTTAACAGATCATTACTACCATGCAAGAGGCATTCAGGGGCATTCCTTATTCAGTTGGAATTCACAGTAGGTAGTATAGAAGCTACTGCACATTATTATAATAATTAATTTTCAGAAATATGAGGATCTTCCCAGGATTTTCTTGGCATAATTATTATTTTGTTTTACTATTTGATTTTACACCATCGGTTCTCTTTGCACCAAGCAGAAAAAAGGCATGACACAAAAGTGAACAAAAAATCAGCCAGCCAGAAATTCATTTTGATACAGAAGCCTAAAATGGCCAGAGGAGTTGCAATCATTGTAAACCCCATCTTCAGGTTTTATTTCCTTAAATTTGCATTGTTTCCCATTGTTCCAAGGATCATAGCTAGAATGACATCATTTATATACCTCTGAGTCTTGTGTGATCTAGGTGAACAATGGAATAAGTTGAGAATGAAAAAGAGTCATCATAGAGTTTCAGGCACAGATGTAAAGCCTTTATATTCTTTTGTGCCACAAGCAAATTTAATTTGCGTGACTATTTTTCACCCTCTGAATTCATCATCACCTCTTGTTTGTTTCATTGTAGGAACAATACTGGGCTATTTTCCCACTTAAACATGAAGCCTGAGGGTATGTTAGATCAGTAAAATTTTGATGCTAAGCCTCACCGCATTGTCACAAAAATATGATCCCTTGCAGTCTTTAGATTCAATCTATAACCACAGCTCAATTTATTTTTGAGAGGAAATAGTATAATTTATGCCACAAGACTGTACTTGAATTTACTTGTCTATAAAATAGCCTTTATTCAAACACTCAGCATCTCATTAGTGTGTTTACCTTGTCAAAAGGGTTAACATCTAAGAATTTTTTTTTTTTCTGGAATGGAGAAAAGAAAGCCCAAACTTGTCCCAGCAAGCTTCAAACCTTGACTCCCTATTCCTCACCCACATTCATCTAGTGCTAGGATGTTCAGGACTATTAGCCAGCCTTGAACTGATCAGATTACCTTAGGAGAAGTAGACCCCACTGGTTTCCAACATGGAGATTTCAACTGGATCTTGTCGGGAGATTTTTCCTTCTAACTATATACATTTGTAGTTTTCATGTTACGAAAGGAAGCTTATTTGAAAATGGGAAGTTTCCATAAATTGCCTTTAGGATCCTTCTTTGGGTTTTTATTCTTGCTCTTTCACTACAGTTCCAAAGATGTTGTCAGGTTAAGAAAGAAAGAAAAAAGAAACCCATAGGAAAATACTCAGCTGTTCAATTATTATCCTAAATTCACTGTTCCGTAGTTGGGAATGAAAATCACAGTCAGAATAGGTGGAGAGTAAGAAGTGAAATTCCTTTAGCAAACTATTCTATGAATCCTCTTTTACCTCCACTGTTCTTAAAACTCTTCTCCTCTGCAAAGTTGTTTACACATCTTCCTCTGACTGAGCTGCTCACATGCTCTGTGGACATTATGGAAATTTATATTAGCAGCAGGAAACTTAAATTTTCTCTCGGTTAAATATTTTTAAAGCTCTCTTTGTTGTAAAAGTCCTCACATTGTAATCCTCACTTTGGCTCACATTGAGCAAAGGAGCAGATGTCAGATACACTCACACACATCTGGACTTGAGCTTATTGTGAATATCAGATGAGACTGAGACTCACTGCTTTAAAATAAAGGTAGGGATAGAGAGTTCTGTGTAGTGAATTTAGCCTTCAGCCTCACTAGATCAGCTTTGTGGTTCTCTGGCTCCTGAACCAAATTCACCTCCACATTCAAGTCATGTGAAGGTAAATAGGGAGTAACCTTTTCTCCCTCTCCTGCCTTTACTTTGGAAAATGTCACTCTGCAGCCAAACAAAGACCGAGATGCTTTCTCAATCTCCATTCAGAAGAGCATATTTCTGCAAATTCCTGGAGGGAAATAGAGGTCTCCTCAGTGTTATCCCTGGTCACATCCGACTGGAGCACTTTGTCCTTGGATGGTGTTTGTTTTCCTTACTTGAGCACGCTCGAGAGAAATTCCCCATCCATCTATGTCTGCTAACAGATTCCACACAAGAGGCACTTGCTAATTTGCTTCCACACTGAAAAATAAAAGCTGTCTGCCCTTCTTGGCAGAGGAAATGTATGCGCCACAGTTGGTTGTGAGCTGATCTGTTCCTGTTTAAAATGTAAGTTCTCCAGAATTAAGAAGAGGTGGTGTTTCTAGATCTTATATCAGTCACTCTCTGATTCATCAGGGAGTCTTCTTGGTAACTAGATGTTCCTCATGGGTGATTTGGCTTGGAGGAAAAGCTCTCTCAATTTAAAGATGAAAACAGTGAATGGAGAAACCAAGCACTTGCTCAGTGTTATGAGCATATACGGACCCATAGCCACATTAGTAAATATGTCCTTATATTAGAAGAAATCACATTTTCCTCTATGTGGAGAAGAGGCTCTTTGGATTGTAATAGACTGAAATGACCTGTGAGGAAAAGCCTTGCACCTGGTTAAGCAATTGGGTTTTTATTTTTCTTTCGAATCTTTTCACAGTGTTTGTAGGAGTGTTTCCTAATATAATAATCTCGTGGGTAAGGAGTCTGTGTTTACCAGATCTTTTTTTTTTTTTTTTTTTTTTACATTTCTATAATGTTTAATTATTAGTGTCTGGCACATAATAAAGGGGAGGGAAGAGAATATACACATGTGGCAAGCACTTTGCTAACTGCTTTACAATTCTTTTCTCATTTGATACTCACAACAGCCTTTTGAGATAAGTGCTATTATTGTACTTATTTTACAGTTCAAGAAACTGAGATAAACAGAAGTTAAAATGATTCTTTTGGCATCACACAGCTAGTAATTATCTGAGGTCAACTTTAAGTAATATCCTCCTGATTTCAAGCCTGATGTTTTATCCACTGTGCCAACTTGAGAGATATTTGTTTACTTGGATATAATCATCTACTAGTTGTAATGTATTTAGAGAAATGAAAATAATTAAACATTACCAGATCTTTTAATGAGACCTAAGGCTGTTCAGATTTTAACTATTCCAATGGAAAAAATAAAACTCGTGTGTGATGCTTATTACTTACTTCAAAGGGTCGCATATCGAGTGATAGGCTTTGAAGATGGGCTTTGAGAAAATATTTTTTCCAGTTACTATTTGATAACCACTTTATAAAATCTTCTTTTTCTGTTGCCTGAAAACATATTATCACCTATGCCTCCAGGGTGATCAGGAGGCCAGGGTGAATTTGCAAGAGTTCTTTTTTCCTCCCCTGGGTATAGCCATTTTTGACAAAATTAGCTCATGATGAAATCCCAAACAACTCAGTTTAGAAGTTGTGGCTTTCCCTGCAAAATCATTTCATCCACACTCCAATAGCTTTGGTGGTTTTGTGTGCAGTGGGGAAGAAGAATCTTTAATTCAAACATGGGGATTCAATATTTATTTTTTCATATTAAATAGGACCCAGGGGCCTTTGTGTTCTTTTTACTGTATGTGCCATCTACTTCAATAGACTGTAAGTTCCTTGAGGGCAGGGGCTGGTTTAGTTTTATCTTTGGTTCTCTAGTGCCTGGCTCATATTTAATGCCTATTTAATAAATCCTAAGTACTTAATAAATTCTTATTGATTGATTATTCCAGAAGGCAAGCAGTGTAAGAGAATATTGAGCAGCTTTGGAATATTCTCCTTGGTGATACTAAAAGCCACAAGCTAATGTCACAGGGTGAGTCTTTCCCTTCCTTATGATAAGATGTCAGGATTCTTGGGGCTACTGATGAATGGGACACCACAAAAAATCTCATGAGACAGCTAGTTGGTGCAATGGCTAGAATGCTGGACTTGGAGTCAGGAAGATGAGTTTAAATCTGATCTTAGGAAAGTCAGTTAATTTCCATTGGTCTCAGTTTCTTCACCTGTAAAATAGGGATAATAGTAGCCCCTACCTCTCAGGATTACTGTGAGGCTAAAATGAAAATATATGTAAAGCTCTTTGCAAACTTTAAAGCTCTCTATAACAGCTCTCTCTCTTCAAGCATAGGCCACCTTATTTGCCTTCTTAATGGAACAGATTAAGAGGTGACAGACTTTAGGGGTTATCTTGTTCAACACCCTTCATTTAACACATTAGGAAACTGAGTCCAGAAAGTGAGATGACTTTCCCACAGTCACACAGGTTGTAGGTGGCAGAACTGAGACCTGAAGCAAGGTTATTAGCCTAGATCTGGCTGTTGCTTTGAATGGGAGCTCTTTAAAGGTAGGAACTATTTTTCATTGTTGTCTTTGAATTCTTAGTATCTACCTCAGTACTTTTCATATAGTATAGATAGTGATAAATAAATATTTTTCTGAATTGAATTGAATTCCAATGCAATGCATCAGGCAGCCAGATAGTCTTAGTTGACCAAAGGTACTTACTGAGCATGTTATATGCAGAAATATAGGTGAAAGGAAGAGAGTTACAAAGTGAATACAAGTAGAAGACATTCTTCCCCTCTGGAACTTTCAAAACCAGTGCAGTTTAAGAAAATGTCCAACTAATTGTATACATCTGGACACAGAGAACGGATGTGTGGATAAAAAATTTAAATCACTAATCCTGGCATTCGAAGACCCTAAAATCCTAGCCCCAAACTAACTTTGCAGATTTATCTACTACTCTCCCCTATAGGTGGTGCAGTGGAAAGAGCCTGCATCTGGAGTCAGGAAAATCTACATTTCTATTTGTCCTCAGACACATATTGGCTGTGTGACCTTTGGCAAGTCACTTAACCTCTGACTTAGCTTCCTCATCTGTAAGATGGGGATAATAAGAACACTTATATCCTGGGATTGTTGTGTGGAACAAATACAATAATATTTGGAAAGTGCTTTGCAAGCCTTAAAATGAAATAAATGACCATTATTTTTAATATCATTTTATCATTAACCCTTCCACATTTTTTCTCACTATCTCCCAAACACAGCTCCCTCCCAAAGGCCTTATACTTTGTTCATAACTTCTCCCCATCCCTGGAATTCTCTCTGACATTCTGTTTCTCAATTGAACTTATCTTTCAAGGCTGATCCTCAACTCCCTCCTCTTCCATGAAGCCTTCCCAGATCACTCCCCAAATCTCAGAATTCAAAGAACTTCTTTTTTATGCCATCCACTTGGCACTTCGTAGAACCAAGGATCGTAGAGCTAGTGGGGACTTCAGAGGCAGGTGAATCGTACTGAGCTATGAATGAGGATCTACTACAACATGGCATCAGAAGGCCTTCTAATCTTTGCTTGGCAACCTCCAGTAAAAGCAAATCCACTACTACTTCTTTTTTTGGAGGCAATAAGGCCTAAGTGACTTGCCCAGGTTCACATGGTTAGTAAGTGTCAGGTTGGATTTGAACTCAGGTCTTCCTGTCTCTAGGGCGGGTGCTCTATCCACTGTGCCACTTAGCTGCCCCAAGAACTCACTGCTTCTCCAGGTAGTCCATTCCACTTTGGGCCAGCTCTAAGTTTGGGGAGTTTTTCCTGATGAGAAGACTGGAACTACCTCTCTAAAACTTCCACCCATTGCTCCTTGTTCTTCCCTCTGGGCCAAGCAGAACAATTCTAATCCCTCTTCCATAGGATAGCCTTTCACATACCTGATGACAACTGTTAAATTCCCATAATTCTTCCTTTTCTCAGGCTAAATGTCCTTAGTTTTGTTAACAGATGCTGGAATGATTTACTTTCAAGTCTTCTCATCATTCAGGTCTTTCTCCTCTGGATACCCTCTGGCTTGTCAATATTGTTCATAAAATGGGACTCCCCAAATTTGATACAATGACCCAGATTTGGTTTGGCCAGAACAGTGTCTTGTGGCATGGTCACCTCCTTCATCCTGGATGCTGTACCTTTCTTAAGGCATAAAGTAGCCCAAGATCACATAAGATTCTTTGGTTGTCATCTCTTATCATTCTACTGGCCATGGGACCCTTCTTTCTCCTCCTACTAGAATTCAGACCTCCTGATTCTGGGGCCCTGGGTTCTGAGAAGTGAGCTTTTACTTCATCTTGTCTGGAATCAGGCCACCAAACCCCTTTCTGGTCACTTCCAAACTATGCTGCCTGTACCTTCCCCTTTTGGCCCCCATGTCTAACTCTATCTCCCTTGTGTGTGTGTTGTTTCTCCTGTTGAAATGTAAGCTCCTTGAGGCTTGGGACTGTATTGATTGCTTATATTTGTATCCGTAGCATTTACCCCATTGCATGGCACAAAATAAGTGTTTAAAATGTATTTTCACTCATACATACATTCATTCATTCTTATCACACTGTTGAATTGTATTGAGATTACACTTTATTAAAGCATCAATATATCGCCCCTCCTGCCCAGTAACTATTGTCTAGCCATGCTTCCCCCAGATTGCTCTTGTGAAGGTCACAAAATTCTGAACCCCCAAACAGGATTTTGCATTTATTTTATTGAATTTCATCTTATTGATTTCAGATCATTGTTCTAACCCATCAAGATTATTGCAGTAGAAGGGGGTGTTGAACTTGGTACCAAGAAGACCTGAGTTTGAATTCTGCCTTATATGTTAGCTGGTGGCCTTGGGCAAGTCATTTAGTCTCCCTTAGTCTCAGTTTACTCATCTATAAAATGGGAATTATAATTATATTTATCTTACAGGGTTGTTGTGAGGATCAAATAAGATATAAGATAACATGAGTATGATGGGGCTTTGTGCATACCCTAAGATGGAGACACCTATGTAGAAGATGTCAGGGACCTGAATCTGGGAGTAGACATTCTGTGATTCTCTACAAAATGGTGGGAGTATCCTCTTTCTATTAGCCACATAGACAACGGAAACTTAAAAAATACCAGATTGGGAGAGTCTTTCTTCTCTACCTTCTCTGCTCATCTTTCTCCATTATCCATGTCCTGCCTCTTCCTGTCCCTTTCCCTGAGATTGAGAGCTAGCAAGGACCTCAGAAACTATGCCCTGGGCCAATCTCCCTATTTTACAGATGAGGACATAGAGGCTTAAAGAGGAGAAGGGGCTTGAAGAAGGTCACAAACCTATTAAGTAGCAGCATCAAGATTCAAATCCAGGTCTGCTGACTGTAAATTCAGTAACAAATAGTAGCTGAACAAAATAGAATGATCAGAATTAAATATGTGAGAAATGGGAAGGGTAAAATATAGGCATGTGAACAAGAGACATTGAACAGTGACCTTGGCCTCTGGAAGACTTGGGTTCTAAAGCTGCTACTGATACTTCTTGGCTGTGTGATCTTGGGTAAGTCACTTAACTTTTCTGGGCCTTAGTTTTCTTCTCTGAAGAATGTTGATAGTACTACTTGCATTATAAACCTGACAGAGCTGGTGTGATGATCAAATGAAATAATGGCAGAAAAGCACTTTTCATATCTTAAAAGTGCTAATGCAAATTTCAGCCATTTTTCTTTGTTTGGGAATCATCACTGCAACCACATATGAGAAGTCTAAGAATGGTTGAGGAAAGAGATGAACAGTGTTTTGAACAATGAAAGGACTTAGAAGATTTCCATAAAAGTGAATATTCCAGATGGGGAGCAGGGATGACATATATGACAATCTAGAGGGCTATTGATTTAGAGCTAGCAAGGACCTTCGAGATGCTCTGGGCCAATCCTCTCATTTTACAGTTGAAGGAACTGATTAAGAACAAAGTCCTGATTATACAAAACTCTGAAATACCCCCTTTCAAACATTAAAGCAAAGATGCCAATGCCAAGAAACTGAATGAATTGTAGTTAAATAATTACATTGTGTAGGCTTACTTTTCCCTTGGTCTTTTCCCTTGGATCAAATGGTCTTCTTGAAACCAAAGGAGCAATGTTATTCAGTGGCTTGTTAATTAAACAATTGCAGCAGTTTTTAGTGGTAGGGAAAAAGCTATCCAGGCTCCAGGTTTATGCTCTGAAACCAATCCCAGAGCCAAGAATTTCTTCTGTGAATTCCATTTTTGGAGTTCCATGTCTGCCTTCTTCATGCCTCTTTGTGGTTGTTCAGTCATTTCAGTCATGTCTGACTCTTCATGACCCCATTTGGGGTTTTTGTGGCAAAGATACTAGAGTGGTTTGCCATTTCCTTCTACAGCTCATTTGACAGGTGAGGAAGCTGAGGCAAATGGGGTTAAGTGACTTGCCCAGAGTTACACAACTATTAAGTTTCTGAGTCCAGAGTTGAACTCAGGAAGATTAATCTTCCTGATTCCAGACCTGGCCCTCAACCCACTGCGTCACCCAGTTCCTTTCCCCTAATTGTTGTTATGAAGTTGAGTTTTTTGAACCTCCAGTGTAAAACTTTACATTTTTACATTTACCCATCAAATCTACATTTGCTACTCTGTAACTTCAACCCATCATTCCTAATCTTTCTCTCGGGGGAGCAGAACAACTCTAACTCTTCTTCCCCATGATTGCAATTTGGAAACTTAGAAAGAGAAATCATATCCTCCCCGAGTCTCCTCTTGTCCAGGCCAAACAGCTCCAATTACTTCCCCCGATCCCTCTGGCCTAGCCTCTAGTCATCTTAACATTTTTGCTGCCCTCATTTGGATGCATTGCGGCTCATCATTGGCCTTCTGAAAATATTGGGGAAATGATAATGATAATGATGTTGATGATAGTTAGCCAGTCTCTAGCATGTCAAGGATTGCAAAGAGCTTTGTGTACATCAATCTACTTGGTCCTCACCACAAACCTATGAAGTAGGTGCTACTGGTATTCTTATCTCATTTTACAGATGAAGAAACAGAATTTAATATAGCCTTCCAGAAGTGATCAGATCAGGGCAGAAGAAAATGAGATGATAGATTCCTATGTTCTGGACACCATGCCTCTCTTAATGAAGTCTAGGAAAAACCCCAGAAGATAGGTCAATAGGTCTGAGGAGATGAAAGCAGAGAAGAGACCTAATTAATGTCAAAAGCTAGAACTCAAATCAGAAACTCCTAAAGCCAAAGGTACATCCTGGATGCTTCTTCCTCAGTAAAAGACCCTATGAGGAATCTTTGCCAACTTTACTGTGTTTCTTCTCCCTCATACACCCACCCCCATCATTTCTTTGGCTCAAAAATGTGAGGGGAAAATGAACTCTTCGGGGAAAAAGAAAAAGCACATAGAACATGGACCTGACAGCAGAAATCTCTGGGCCTGGGGTTGGTTATAAGCATCAGCTGGGGGAGAAGAGGAAAACAGCTTCCTTCCTTTTTACATGCTGGGGACTGGGAACTAGCTGGTGCGTGCAGATGGGTGATCCCAGTTGAGTCTGTGCTTTAAGACAGACAGACTTAAGGAGACCTTTCAGGCCTTGCCAGGAAGTCTTGCTGCAGTAGGATTAGAAGAAAATGCCCTGCTTCCTCCTTTACCCCTCAAGTCCCCCTTCCAACCTTATCTCTTTCCCTCAGGCTTTTGGCTCAAGTTCATGGAGGTTAGACAAGCTTTGCAGCTCAATTCTGCAGGGAGCTGGAGTTGGGGGTGGAGGAGGAGAGGAAGAGGAAAATGAAAAGACTGGCCTCTTAGGGAAGGGGGAATGCAGCACTTGCAGTTTGCTGGCTGGTCTATGGGGGAAATGCTTTGACTTTAATAATAGCAATTTGCCTTTAAATAGGGTTTTAAGTTTGCAAAGTCATTTCTTTATAATAATCCTGGGAAGAAGGCAATGCAAATGTTATTCCCATTTGACAGAGTAGAAAACTGAGGCAGAAAAGGGAAGATGATTTGCCCATATCACATACCTACTAAGCCTCAGGAATGGGTCTTGAAACTAGGTCTTTCCTGATATCAGCTCCAGAACTCTTTCCTCTATACCATAACTCTCTAGTGATTACCTCCATAGTCCTAGAGTCTCAGGTAGGTGATGCTCAGTCATGGTTTTTGGTTATAGTGGGAGGGTGCAGGTTCCTTTTCAGTAAATTCTTTTTCTTTTTTTTTTAAATAGTCACAGTTCATCTCTTTAATATGTTCAAGAATGTTGCTAGGTATTAAAGTAAATGTCATAAATTCATAGTTTGAGGACTCTATCCTCTTCCCTTTTTGGAGCATGGGGACATTTGTACTTCTCAGTTCTGAGGCACCTCTCCTGTTCTCATAAGATTTTTCAGAGATCACTGACAGTGGCTCAACATTCACACCTGCAAGTTCTTTCAATACCCATGGGTGAGGATTTATCCAGGCTTGATGACTGGAACTTATTGAAAGCAACTAAAGGCTTTTTTTCTATCCATATATGAAGCTTTTGCAGTCAGGATGGTACCCAGATTTTTTTAGTCCCATCCCCCCCATGAGATCTCCAAGCTTGAACTCACTTTCCCCCAAACTCAGAGAGAAGCACCAACACCTAGGTTTTTGAAGTGGAGGGGTGTTCCTTAATGGCTAAACAGAGTCTCCCCTGGACAAATCGCAGGAACATTCTTTCAATGAGTGACCACCCCTTTTTTCAAGAGAACTTGGCTTCCATCTTGTCTAACTTTCTCATTCGAGAAAGAAACACAGAGAGGCCAAGAGAGGAAATCAGATCATAGAATCAAAGATCCAGTCCCAGAAGGGATTGAGGGGGTCACCTAGTCCAACCCCCCATTGGACAAATGATGAAACTGTAGCCTAGGGATGTCATGAGTCAGTCAATCAACATGCAATTTTTAACATGCAGTAATTAAGCACTTGCTATATGCCAGGCACTATGATAATTACTGGGCATATGAAGAAGGACATTGTGCCTTACACAGATAGAAAAAGGCAGAGCTAGGATCTGTACCCCTGTGGTCTAGCTCTAGATGCATCCCTTTGTTTACCTCACCACTCTCCCTCTCCATAAATTGTGTTGCTGTTATATTAGACATGCTTATCTCTTACTATTACCTCTATCTCTACCAGTTGGTTCAATGACTCCAGATCACCAGTTTAAGTTTTTATCAGAATGTCTTTGAGTTATCTGTAAAGCATTTAAGGTCCTTCATAACTTGACGCCATTCTATCTTCTCAGCTTTATTTCATATTTCTCCCATTTATGCCATCTAGGCTCCATCTACTACAGACAAGTTTGCACTCAAATGCTGCCCAGCACTGTCCTGTCTTAGCGCTGTCACAAAGGCTCTTCCCTTTGCTTAGACTGTCTTCTCACTCTTCTCAACTTTGAGGTCCATAAGGGCAGGGACAGACTAGGAGAAACTTTAAATCTACTTCAGCACCTAGAACAGCTCTCTGCAAACAATAGGATGGTTTATCTGTTATTTTTCTTTCAGAACACAGAATGTTAAGGTGGAAGGGAGTAATGAATGAAACCTCCCTGTAGGCAAGTAAAGGTTTATTTTTGTCTTTGTTTTGCCGGCACTTAATAAATGCTTATTGCATTAGAAGACAGGTTAGAAATAGAATGCTGACTTGGGAATCAAAGGAACTTGGTTCAAAGGTTGGATCTGTCACTCACTACTTACAGGGGAAGCTAGTGGAATAGTGGATACAGTGCTGAGATCCAGCCTTGGACACTTCCTAGCTATGTGACCCTGGACAAGTCACTTAACCTTGTTTGCTTCAGTTTCCTCCTCTATAAAATGATCAGGAGAAGGAAATGGTAAACCACTCCAGTATCTTTGCCAAGAAAACCCTAAATGGGATCACAAAGAGTCAGACACAATTGAAAAAACAACTGAAACAATACCTATTACCTGTGTGACCTTGGACAAGTCACCCAACTTCTCTGGGTCTCAGTTTCCCAACTGCAAAGTTGAGGTAACAACAACACTTACCTACCAGGATTATTGTGAGGCTCAAATGAGATAATAAGTACAAAACATTTTATAAGGCTTAGAGTGCTAGATAAATATGAATTATTAATGTAATTATCCCCATGGGACTGCTATAAAGTGGGAAGCTCAGATTAGATGCTCTGTGAGTACTGTTCCAGTTGTAGATCACAGATCCTATGATCATATGTCATATCCTCCCTCTGGGCCTCAGTTTCTTCATCTGTAAAATGAATGGGTTGGAGTAGACAGATTGCAAGGTCTTCCAGCTTCAAATGTATGGTCACTAGTAATTATCACTCAGATATCTACAAAATATTAAAGTTGAATGGGCCATTTTTCTACAACAGCTCTCATTTTTTTAAATGAGAAAAGCACTCTTAAACCTTAAAGGACTACAGAAATGGAGGCTATAGTTATGGTTATGATTGCTTCTGGAGGAAAAGATCTAGAGGTTCCAAATTCTACAAGGAAACCAGACCAGAGAAATCTTTTCTTTATTAGGGCTCAGAGGCCAAGCCCATCCGTTTGCCTTGTGCAGTCAGGTGGAAAGAGCCCTGGCTCTTGAGTCAGAGACGCCCAGTTCCCTCTGATATTTATTACCTTTATGATCCTGGAAAAATCACTTGTCTTACCTGGTCCTCAGTTTCCTTATCTGTAAAATTAAGGGTTGGACTCTATGGAGTTCCCCATGTCTTGAATATACTTTCTCCTCCCATCCACTTGACGGGGAGTCCCTGTCTTCCCTTAAGATGCAATTCAGGCACCATCTTCTGCATGAAACTTTTTCTGACACCCCCCCCCCCACCAGCCAGTTGCAAGCTCCTTCCATCCCAAACTACCTTGTATTTATCTACTTTGCATTCATTTACTTTGTGGCAATGCTGTAAATATTTTTATATATACACTTACTTTCTTCCTTATTAGAATATAAACTCATGTGAATAGAGATAATTTCATTCTTATTACTTGTACTGCCAGCACTATCACAGTGCCTGGCACATAGCAGGCACTTAATAAATGCTTATTGATTGATTGACTCTATTGATCTTGAAGCTATCCCCCGCCCCCAATAAGAACTTGTGTCCTGAGGGAATGGAGGCTGATAGCTGTGGTATTCTTTCCTTCATCTAGTAGTATGCTAGTAAATATTTGATGATTGGCTTTCTAAAAAAAGAGAGAGACATAACACACTTTAAAATTTAGTTTGTATTCTTATCATTTTCTCTGTCACTTTCAGAAATCTAGACAATAAACAAAATGATAAATCAGCCCCCAATTTGTAGCATTTGCTCCTTTATGATGCACAAATGCTCATACTGAACATTTAACAACTGGCTGGCTTTAGCATACCCTGCTTTTCTATGTAAGCCCAGTCTTTCATGGAGAGAAGAACTACTTTTTTTTGCTGCAAATGTCACTAAGGAGCTTCTTCTGCTTTCTGGACTATGGAGTAACATTTGAAAATCACTGTTTTTGACCTACATTGTCATACAAAGTTGAGAAATAATAGCAAAAACAATAGCTACCATGGCCATGTTCACTTTAAGATTAGCAAAATGCTTCACAAGCATTGTCCATTCATAATTTCCAGGCTATTTAATTGTTAAATTTATATGGGATCAATCAATGTTATCAACCTAAGTTGTATTTTTGATGGCTGATGAGATGACTTCATTGGTCTGATATGCCCAGGTCAAGCCTGGATCCTGCTGGCTTGCCCATTGGTCCCCAGAGGGCTGTGAGACCTCACAACTTAGAGGAGATCTCAGAGACTGTCTAGAACGATGCCCTTATTTTATAAACCACTAGATCAGAGAATAATAAAGCCAGAGCCAGGAGGCAACTTAGGCTCCCAGGCCAATTACCTCTTGTACAGATGGGGAAACCAATGCCAGGAGAGGTGATGTAACTTGTGCGAGGTCACACAGTGGGTAATAGAGTCAAGATGTGAACCCAGGTCCTCTGCTGTCAGATCCAATCTTTTCTTAGATTTTATTTACATCTCAGAGGACAAATCTTGAATATTAACCCTACTGGGGCTGAGAATGAGCTCTTTACTAAATCAGGTTTTTGACTCAATAGCATATATATATGTATGCGCAATGGAAAGAGAAAACATGAAATGATAGCAAGTTAGAACTAGATGAGCTTTTATATAAAAGCTCGTTCAATCTCCCTATTTATTCTGGGCCCAGAGTCAGGAAAAGTTGAGTTCAAATCTGGTCCTAGATCCTTATTGGCTGTGTTACCCTGGGCAAGTCTGTTTGACTCAGTTTCCTCAACTGTAAAATGGGATAAAAGCACCTGCCTCATAGGATTATTGTGAGGATCAACTGAGGTAATATTTGTAAAGCACTTAGAACACAGTAGGAGCTTTATAAATGCTTATTTCCTTCCCCTTCCCTTTTAAAGGTGAGGAAACTGAGTCCCAGGGAGGTTAAGTCTCTTGCTCAAGGTCACATGGCTAATTAGTGGCAGAAGTAGGAGAAGAAGTTGGCAGGGGGAAGGCAAGGGTAGAGAAAGGGTAGAGAATCAGCATTTATACAATACCTACTAGGTACCAGGAACTATACTAAGTACTTCATTATTTTTAAAGAAATATTATTGTAAGAATCAACCTGTGCATTCTTGCTTCCTCATCTTGAGGACGTAATGAAAACCATTCGCATTTTTACAGCATCCTTCCAGATTCACCAAGGCCTTTCCTTATAACCATTCTGGGAAGCACCTCCATTTTAAACATAATGACTAAAGGACTTGGCCAGGGTCACACAGCTAGCAAGCATCTCAGATGGGATATGATGCCAGATCTACCTCCCTCTAAGTCCAGAGCTTTTTCTATTCCATCAAAACGTGGGTAGGACTTAAAGGGATCAACGTAATGTAAATGAATTTGTTCTGTCACACTCAGAGCCTCATTAGGTTCTGGGGGCCCTATGTTTACAGTGTCTGATTTAAATGAGAGGCTCCCAAAGGCTTATTAAAAGGCTCATTAGATTTTTTAAACATCCAACAGCTCTCACCATGCAGCATGTTGATGAGTGAGATGTAACTGAATGGAGTGCATTTTTCCTAATCATCAAAATTGACATTTATATAGCAGTTTAAATTATTTTGTATTGAATTTGTATATATTTTGCATTTATTTGTATACATGTTGCTCCCCTCTCAAGAATGTAGGTTTCTTGAGGGCAGGGATTGATTCTTCTTTTTTGTATCTCTAATATGCAGCACAATGCCTGGCACATGGTAGGTGCTTAATAAATATTTGATGAATTAAATAAAGGACTTTATCTGAATGAAAAAAAACATTCATTAAGGGCTTATAATGTGTAAAGCACTGTACTAAGTGTTGGAGGTACAAATAGAAATTTGACGTAGCCCCTGCTTTTAAGGAGCTCATATCCTAATGGAGGGAGACAACACATGTGGAGTGGTCCCAGCTGCAGGGTGAATGGAAAGGCCCAGTGGTTCTTAGTGTAGAGTTTCAAGGCAGCACCCCTTCCAATGATAAAACCAAATCTATTTCTGATGTTGAGCCATTTGATGGTGTCTAGCACTTTGGTAGTGAGAACTTTATTTCCTGGATCTTCAGGAACTGTGGTTACTGAGGAAGTAAGGGATTTAGCACCTTCAGAGGCCATTGCTGGGTGGTCGTCTCTTAGGAGTTATCTCATTTGAGCCTTGTAATGGGGAACCTGCAAGGAAACTATTCATTGGTATGGGGAATTACTGGTGAAGGCAACTCCCTCTATCAGTATAGATTGTTGCCTGATCTGCAATTTATAGTCTAACAGAGTGCTATAGTTATCATTATACCCATTTTACACATGAGAAAACAGAGACTCAAAAGGATTGACTCTTCCAAGGTCATACAGTAAGTTTCCAAGGTATGTTTGGGACCCAGACCTTGCTAACTGCTCTAGATGCTAGACAACATTGATTCTCAATACTCTACCTTTGCAATGAAATATTAAAGAGTTCTTATTCACTCTTGGCAGCACACATCCCTAACCCAAAAGTTGTTTACAGTGAAACTTGAATATGATCATAAACAATCAAACTTCTGGTTTCCCTGGATAGCTTCTTGTCTTGCCCTCTCTCACCTCAGTTGGCCCTTTGTTAGAGCTGCTCACAGGAGTGGGGGCTCATGGCTTCCCAATTCCTTGGCCTTTGGCCTGGAATGCCTGTGTTGGACCGCCATTGGTGGAGCTGACTCTGTGTGTTCTCCCAGCAGCAGGTGTCTGCTCTGCTTGTACAGAGCAGCTCAGACAGAGAAACTCCAGGGCTCTGTCTCCATAGCTACTTAATGAGCTGAGGCAAAAGATGCTCGTTCCTGTGTCTGTATCATCGGTGGTTACATTATTGTATTACATGCTGATTAAACCTGAACACAAAGCTGTGATCGACTCTCATTAGAGGCATAGAAACTATTATTTCATAAAGGTCCTATTAAAAAAAGAATCCCAGGTCCCCAGGGATCCAAGAAAATATTTTCTACGATACAAAAGTTAAATTTCAAAGTATTGAGAGTAAGCTTCAGATATACAATCCATCAATCAGTGGCATAGTAGATAGAACTTAGAGAAAGGAAAACCTGGGTTCTAATCCTGCCTTAGGTACTCACTAAGCTGTGTGACCCTGGGCAAGTCACCTAAACTCTGTGTCTCTGTTTACACATCTGTCATTATATTCTAAGTCCTCTTTCAGTTCTAAATCTATGATCTTATGTCATATATCAAGCATCTACCATGTTATATGTTAGGCACTGAAGAAACAAAGACAAAACCAATATAGACCTTGCTTTCATGGAGTACACACACACACACACACACACACACACACACACACACACACACACGGATGGAGCATTCTCCTGTTCCTTGTTAAGCTACCAACCTTTTTTGTTGATTAGAAATGGTTCTGTGGCTCATTAATTGCACCTTCTGTCTTAGTACTCTGTTCTCTAAGCCCAGAGCTCCCTGCTCAGGGGCCAAGATAATGAGTCTAGATGGACACTTCCTTTTACGGCCCAACAGATGTGAACATCTGTCATCTAATAGGCCACCATCCTCTTTCTGGCACATCTAGGGGTGATGTGGAGACTTACCCCTCCTTCTTTTGGCATTCTTTACATCTATAAACATCAAGGGGTTTTGGTAATTAATGGAGAGGATGGAACAAAACTTATCTCTATTCCCAAACTGACTGAAATGTATTTCTTTGGACTGGAATTGAAAAGTGATGAACTGGAACCTTGAATCTCATTCATGCTGAACTGATTACATTAGAAGGCCAGGGTCCTGGCTGTTCCTTGGATAAAATTCAGGCAGTTTGCTTCTGAACGAATCTTTGCAACTTTAAACTTTACAACAGAATCAAACTCAACCTTTTCATCAGAGCTTCCCTGAAGTGGAATGGGTGGCTTCCTGAAGTAATAATAGATTCCTGTTTGGTGGGGTCTTCAAATGTTACCTCCATAACCGCTTGTCAGGAGTGTTGCATAGGGCACTCTGGTGGGATAAGGATTGGGATAGATGGATGGCCTTTGGGATCCCTTGCCCCTGTGATTATATTCTCTGATCCTGGACTTGGGATCTGGCACCACATCACAAGGAGGACACTGGCAGCTGAAGCATAAAGCAAGGAGAGTAACCTGGGTGGTGAGAAAACTGGAGACCATTGGATCTTAGATTCAAGGTCCCTTACATAAGGGACCTTCAAGGTCATCGAGCTCATGTTATATAGGGATCACCTGAAGGAACTAGGAATGGTAAGCTGGAAAAAGAATATCTCAGAAAAGACATGATTCCTGCCTCCCACTATTTGAAAGGCTGCCACATGGAAAAAAGATCAGACTTTTCCTGCTTGGCTCTAGAAAGCAGAATCAGTAGCAATGGGTGGAATTTGCAAAGAGACAAATTTACACTTGATATGTGGCCATGCTTTTAAATAATGAGAGCTATTCTCAAGTAGGATAGGCTGTTTCAGGATGTGGTGGACACCTTTTTTGGGGAGACTTCAAGTAGAAGCTAGATTGTCACTTTTTGGACATGCTATAGTAGAGATCTGATTCCTGTGTGGGAACTAGATGGCCACTGAGGTCTCTTCCAGCTCTTGAACTTCATGATTCTATAAGGGCAACCCCCTTTTTTGACAGATGAGGATACTGTAGGACAGAGCATTTTTTTTACTTTTTTTTCCAGAGGGGGAAGGTAGGGCAATTGGGGTTAAATGACGTGCCCAAGGTCACACATAGTGAGTATGTCAAGTGTCTGAGGCCAGATTTGAACTCAGGTCCTCCTGACTCCAGGGCCAGCGCTAAGTGACTCACTGGGGGTTATGTAGATACAAATAAGTATCTGGGGGGAGATTTGAGCTGAAATTCTCTGGATTCCAAGTCAAGTTTTCTATCCATGATTCAGCTGTTGTTCAGTCATGTCCTACTCTTCTTGACAACATTTGGGGTTTTTTAAGCAAAGGATCTGGAGTGGTTTGTTATTTCCTTCTCCAGCTCACTTTGATATACAAAAATTTAATGTAGCTGAAGGTGGTTAGATCATGCTGTAGTGAATCAGTTGAAAAAGTTGAGGACATCTGGCCTGGAGATGAGAGGATATAGTAGTTGTCTCCAGGTATTTCAGGGACTATCATATGGAAGAAGGATTAGCCAATATGGCAAGAGGGAAAAGTTCTAGAATCAGAAGACTAAAATTTTGATCCCAGCTCTGCCACTTAGTACTTGTTTGGTCTGGGTAAAATCACTTCAACTCCTCATGCCTCAATTTCCCCATCTGTAAAATGAGGGGGCTAGATCAGATAATCTCTAAAGCCCCCCTTCTGGCTATAAACACATGATCCTATGATTCTCTTGACCGCAGAAAACGGAACTAAGAACAGTGAATGAAAGATGTGGAAAGGCAGATTCAGGCTCTGCAAAAAAGTGCCCAAAGTACTTTTCATGAATAAATGAAAAGTGCAGTGGCCCACTTTGGGAAGTTGTGAGTTCCACATCATTGGAGGTCTTCAAGCAGAGCCTAGATGAGGACTAATCAGTTTTATTGTAAAGGAGTTTTTTTTTGGTTCAGGGAAGGAATAGACTAGAAGGGGCTAGGTGACCTCAGAATTTCATTGTGTCTGAGATTTTATGATTTCATAATTTTTATGGTAACTTCCAGTCCTACCAATCTATGATTTTGTGGCAGAGAGCTTTTTGCCTGTGAGAATGTGGCAGGGGAAGGGAGAATTATATAGGAAAATGTATACTGGACTTAGGGTTGGAGCTCCCAGGTTTGAATCTTGGCTCTATGTTTTACTTCCTAGGTGACTTTTGGGTCTCTTTGGCCTCCCCTTTCTTCATCTGGATCATGAAAGACTTGAAGTAGAGAACCGCTCAGGTCCCTTCCAGTTTTAACTTCTATGATTCTCTGAAAGTGTAGGATTTGCCAGATATAAAGTTCTCTTATGACATTGAATTTCTTTCTTCCTATTTGCAGAATATACTGCTCCTAGTATAAAACTTTCTTCTGGCCCCAGAATGGTAGAGATGGAAAAGTCTGGACAGGTTAGGTATAAATGAATCAATCAGCAAGCATTTAGGAAGCACTTACTATGTGCCAGGCATCCCATTTCATGCCCTTGACTCCTCCAGAAGGGAAGCTCCCCTTCTCCATCCTCATGCCTCAGATAGACTTGCCTTTCTAAGATTGGCAGAACCAACAGCCAATTTTGCAGCTAGATGGTGCAGCAGATCCACCCTCAGACAATTGCTAGCTATATGACCCTGGGTGAGTCACTTAACCTCCGCCTGCCTGAGTTTTTAACTTATAAAATGGGGATAAAATAGCACCCACGTTTAGGGTTGTTGTGAAGATAAAGTGAAATAATATTTGTAAGTGCTAGGTATTGTGGCTGTTGTTGTTATTTCTGCTGCCTTTTCCTTTTTATTTAAGAGGGATCCTCATCAGGCAAAACACTGAAACTTTCTTTGCCCGTCTGTTTATAACATGTGATTGTTGGATTGAATAAAGCCTAGGGCTTTTAGGAGTCTCCAAGTTTCCGAGCTTTCTGCTTTGGATCCCCACCTATTCTTGCTTCTTTACCTTCAGGATGCATGTTCTTCATGAATCATGGAACTCGGTAACTGCAGCAGAACAAGAATCCTAAGGACCATGGTCAGCTCCCACTTATTCATGTTTCTGGTGGATTTCTACAGGCTCTTTAGCCCTGCCCCACCATCCAATCCCAACTCCCTTCATTTTATTTATTTATTTTTATTTCAAAGCTAATTATTTTCACTGAAAAAAAAAAACAACTGGCCCAAACTGCATGATGTCTGTCTACTCTCTCCTTTAATGCTGATGTGAAGTTATTTTAAGAGAACAAACAAAGGTGATGTCTGCTATTTATAAAGTGAGAATTTCTTGGTGGGTCCTGGGCACATCAATCTTCATTTGTGCTGGAAAGTGGTGTTTTCCTACCAGCCTGTCTGATTGCTTTCACTTGCTGTCACACCACCCACCTCTTTCACTATGGTGTACAGCTTGACTTTGCATTCTATTTCCATCTTTGCTTCATTGAGTGGTAACATGAATGCAACACTGCCTTTGGGGTCAGGAAGGTCTGAGTTTGAATCCTGCTTCAGACACTTATTATGTGTGACCCTCTGTGAGTGACCTGATCTCTCAGGACTCACTTCCCTTTACAGTGTGGGGATGATAACAGTCTCACTCACCTCCCAGGATTATTGTGAAGTTCAAATGAGAAAAACTTCAAAAAATTTTGAGATGCTATATAAATGAGAGCTGTTATTATTATAATTATTGTTTGAATTTACACAAATAAGCATGTATGCTAAAGGGTTTTAGAATTCCTTCTTCACATTTGATGTTATGCCAATCTTTCCCATGCTATTTATTTTGTGAAAACAATATTACACTTTGAATTCATCATGTGAGTTTGTCAGTCCTCAGATCTCACACTGTAGGAATTTCTTCCATCGATACAGATTGCAAATAATCTCTAAATTAGTATCAAACACACACACACATATATGTATATATATGTATACGTATATATGTGTACATGTATACATGTGTGTATATACATATACATATGCATATATACACAAATACACACACACACACATACACAGATTGCCAGGACCACAATCTAGTAAGGCTAGTGGGATTTGAATTCAGGTCTTCCTAATTCTAAGACCATCATAATGCTACAATTTAAACTTTTTTTTTTCCCAGAAAAAAGCATTAGAGGCAGGAGGAGTAGAAAGTGAAGAAGGAAAGTGAGGGTATAAGGGATGAAATGGGTTGGTAAGGGCAACACTAATCTCACTTAAGTGTTTTTATGAATTGAGCCTTTTGAGATGAGAATTTTATTATTAGAAGAAAAATGAACACACTTTCCTTATGTTCTTGGTAATGGAAATGTTCTACTTTATAAAATCTTAAGCTTATTATTTTTAGCTCGGTAACACATGAAACATTTGCTGCTATAATCGCTGTAATTGAAGCATTGGAGATATGGAAAATTGCCATCCATTACCACAAATGATAATGGCTGTATGTTTTAACCTTGATGAATGGAACCAAAATTATGCCATATTACTATCAACAGACATCTGTAGAGAGGTCACATGCATGTGTGTATATATATATATATATATATATATATAATATATATATATATATATATATATATATATATATATATATGTGTGTGTGTGTGTGTGTGTATACATATATACATATATATATATATGCGCACACACACTATAGGCATACCATTAGGTGCTTGACTAAGCTCATTTTAAAATTCACCAAGTAACCCATAAAAATATAAGTGGTTATGCTCCAGAGCATGGTACAAGTCAGTGATTTGGAACTCAGAACCCACTTTCTCATTGAAAAAAATGATATAAATTGCAGCCAGGTTCCCAGGTTAACATCTAAATTCTTACTTAACCTACAAAGAAGGTGAACTATATCACTGGATAATAATAGGTGAATAGAACTGGGCCTTATTTTTTCCATTCTGGCTTAGATATTAGCTGTAATGTGAAGAAAAGATGGGTGTGATACACTAATTTTAAGAGATCAGGGACCATTGGGACAAAAGTTAATCTTAAACATAAATACCTGCTTCATGGCATTATACTTTAAACATTTCCAGGGCAAATAGTTACTAGATTTTCAAGTACTTTGAGGGAAGGGCCTGTGTCAATGTTCACCTAGTGAACATAATAAAAAAAATATAAATTTCTAGTGGCCAGGACACTGTTGGGAACATAGTAGGTGCTCAATAAATGCTTGCTGAATTGGATGATGTTTATATTGTAGTCATCATGAGAGATCTAAAAATGAGGACCATGGCACTATAATGGCACATAATTGGTTCTGGTTTTAGTTTATCTATTCCAAGGGAAGTGGATAGAGTGCTAGCCCTGGAGTCAGGAAGGCTCATTTTCCTGAGTTCAAAGTCAACCTCAGACACTTACTAGATGTTTGACTTTGGGCAAGTCACTTAATTTTGTTTGCCTCAGTTTCTTCATTATAAAATAAGCTGGGGAAGGAAATGAAAACCACTCCAGTGTCTTTGCCAAGAAAAACCCAAATGGAGTCATGAAGAGTCAGATACCACTGACCAACAATAAGATTATCCATTCCTACTTCCTCCAGCTGTTGGAGAAAAAGCTCCCACCCTTGAATTCCTTCATTTTCTTTGTCCTGATGTTCACATACTTCCAGTCCTCAGCCTGGGTCACCCTCCACCATCTACCATTTGCATTCCTATTTCTTTCATCTAATGACCACTATTGGAGACATTTGGACAGCTCTAGTGAATAGGATCATTACAAACTGTAGTTATCCCATCTCAACTGAGCCCTCACTATTGAAAAACAGTGTTTTTTGTTTGCTCCTTAATTTTTCCTGTAATAGCTGTTGTAAACCTTCTCCTCAAGTCCCCAATTTCACAGCACTATCCCTCACTCAGCAGATGATGATGAGGACGAGGATGATGATGATGACAGCTAGCATTCGTGTAACACTTTAAGGTTGGCAAAGTGCTCTACATTGACCTTCAATCTTCAAAGTGCTGATTTGATTTTCACAATAACCTTTTCATGTAGGTGCTATTATCACCCCCATTTTACAGGCAAGGAAACTGAAATATAAAGAGGTTAAATTACTTGCCCAATATGTGTGTGAAGTAGGTTTAAAACTCAAGTCTTTTTCCCTCCAAGTCCCAGTATTTTATACATTGCATCACCTTGCTGCCCTTCATCTTTTATTTTATTAAGAAAATCAAGGTATGAATTCATACAATCTCCTAAGCCCTCCCTTTTCTCAGTATCATTAGCCATCCCATTTATTGTTGCTCAAGTCTTTGAAGAAGAAATAGCAAAAATGGCTTCCTTTCCAACGAACTGCTTTTTCTTGCCACTTTTATGCAAGATAATTTACCCAACTCTATCTCCCCCCTTCTCCCTTTCTCAATATATTCCTCTCTCATCCCTTAATTTGATTTTATTTTTTTAGATATCATCCCATCATATTCAACTCACCCTGTGCCCTCTGTCTATATATGTATGTATGTATGTATGTATGTATGTATGTATGTATGTGTGTATGTATGTCTGTATGTTCCCTTCAGCTACCCTAATACTGAGGTCTCATGAATTACACACATCGTCTTTCCATGTAGGAATGTAAACAAAACAGTTCAACTTTAGTAAGTCTCTTATGATTTCTCTTTTTTGTTTACCTTTTCACGTTTCTCTTGATTCTTGTGTTTGAAAGTCAAATTTTCTATTCAGCTCTGGTCTTTTCACTGAGAAAGCTTGAAAGTCCTCTATTTTATTGAAAATTCATATTTTGCCTTGGAGCATGATAGTCAGTTTTGCTGGGTAGGTGATTCTTGGTTTTAATCCTAGCTCCTTTGACCTCCAAAATATCATATTCTAAGCCCTTCGATCCCTTAATGTCAAAGCTGCTAGATCTTGTGTTATTCTGATTATGTTTCCACAATACCCAAATTGTTTCTTTCTGGCTGCTTGCAGTATTTTCTCCTTGATCTAGGAGCCCTGGAATTTGGCGACAATATTCCCAGGAATTTTCTTTTTGGGACCTTTTTCCGGAGGCGATCGGTGGATTCTATCAATTTCTATTTTACCCTCTGGCTCTAGACTATAAGAGCAGTTTTCCTTGATAATTTCTTGAAAGATGATGCCGAGGCTCTTTTTTTGATCATGGCTTTCAGGTAGTCCAATAATTTTTAAATTATCTCTCCTGGATCTATTCTCCAGGTCGCTGGTTTTTTCAATGAGGTATTTCACATTGTCTTCCATTTTTTTATTCCTTTGGTTCTATTTTATAATATCTTGATTTCTCATAAAGTCACTAGCTTCCACTTGCTCCAATCTAATTTTTAAGGTAGTATTTTCTTCAGTTGTCTTTTGGACCTCCTTTTCCATTTGGCTAATTCTGCCTTTCAAGGCATTCTTCTCCTCATAGGCTTTTTGGAGCTCTTTTGCCATTTGAGTTAGTCTATTTTTTTAAGGTATTATTTTCTTCAGTATTTTTTTGGGTTTCCTTTAGGAAGTCATTGACTTGTTTTTCATGGTTTTCTTGCATCACTGTCATTTCTCTTCCCAATTTTTCTTCTACTTCTCTTACTTGCTTTTCCAAATCCTTTTTGAGCTCTTCCATGGCCTGAGACAAATTCATATTTTTTTGGAGGCTTTTGATGTAGGCTGTTTGACTTTGTTGGCTTCTTCTGGCTGTATGTTTTGGTCTTCTTTGTCACCAAAAAAGATTCCAAAGTCCGAGTCTGAATCTGATACTGTTTTTGCTGCCTGTTCATGTTCGCAGCCAACTATTTGACCCTTGAGCTTTTTGTCAGGGTATGACTGCTTGTAGAGTGGAGAGTACTTTGTCCCAAGCTTGAGGGGCTGTGCTGCTATTTTTAGAGCTACTTCTATACAGCAAGCTCTGGCACACCAGCACTCCTTCTCCCCCAAGAAGCACCAACCATGATTGTGGCCCAGATCCAGGCAGGGCAAATAGGCTTTGCACTCCCGCTCTACTCTGCAACTTAATTCCTCCCACTCGGCAGGCCTGGGGCCAGAAGCAACTGCAGCTGTAGCTCTGGAAGTAGCCTCAGAGCTGCACCACCTCCACCACCCCAGGGTGGTGGCTGACCATGAATTCCTTTCACTCTGTCCCAATAGTTTTTCCCACTAACCTTCTCTGTTGTCTTTGACGTTTGTGGGTTAAGAAGTCTGATAACTGCCACAGCTCAATGATTCAGGGACCTATGGCCTGTTCTGCCTGGCTCCCGGTCTGTTGGTGCTGGCACAGCCCATGCTGGGCTCTGCTCAGCTCTGCTCCCAGTTCCATGCTATAGACCCTTCCCAGCCACCATCTAGGCTGTCCTGGGCTGGCGCCCTGCTTCCCTCTGCTATTTTGTGGGTTCTGCAGCTCTAGAATTTGTTCAGAGTCATTTTTTATAGCTGTTTGGAGGGATCTGGGGGAGAGCTTAAGCAAGTCCCTGCTTTCCAGCCACCATATTCTCTGCATATAATTCTTGGCCACAAAATATTAATTCTGATAGTATGTACCTTTCCTAATACAGTAACCATGAAATAACCCATAAAATGTACACAAATAAAATTGGTAACATGCAAACATATTTTCTCACTGGTAATTCCCTAGAATTCTGTGACCTTGTGTGCTAATATCTGAATAAAACACCACTGATTTCAGACAATATTCACTTTTCATGATACATGAAATCTATAGTACCATAAATACTGTATAGAAAATATAATTCTTAAAACTATAGCATTTTTTTATATCTGAATCTTACCTTGCACTGTGTCAGATGGGGTGTGAGGGTATTATATAGTATACCATACTGCTGCAAACCTCTCTACCTCGGCCACCCTCTCATGGAGAGGTAGCTGGGATTTTAGTTGCTGCTGTCAAAAGACTCCAAGAATGGCAAGGTCTTGACATCACCTCTGACACTCTGCCCTTCACAGCTGGTGGGTCATGCCGGAGATTATGAAGGATACACCAGCTTGAAATAACCCATTAGCAATGTCTGCTTTGTGTCACATTTGAGATACTTAAGAGTATCAGAGTATAGAAGCGCAACAGAGGCAAGTTGACAGTTAACCTTGAGGCAGCCTCAATGTTTCTAGCCAGTTGGTCGATTAGGCCATAGCAGCTGCAGACATTTCAGAAGAAAGTTTATCTAATACCTTCATTTTCTCACTAAGCCACATCACTGACTTTGCACACTTGAGCTTAGAGCTCAAAGGACTCTATGCTTTAGGGGCAAAATTGCAACACAAAAATATGCAATGGATGCATGAGGATCTCTTTACAAAGGTGGGGTGAACAAGACCAGTGAAGTGCCTAGCAGGACAGCAGCTGCTCCACAAACTTGTAGGTATTGTGCCTCTCATTTTTTTCACTATTGCACATAGCCCTGAATGTATGCAGTTACCAATGTGAAAGTAGAAATTAAGTTACTAATAAAATCCTCTGAATGCTTGAAGAAATGAAAGTCAACTAGAGGAATGTTGAAAACTGGCTGTATCCATATAACATATATGCAATTTATATATGACATATATATTATATATATAATATAAAGACAAATATGACATAACGTTTGGGGTGAGAGAATTAGACAAGGAAGCATTTGAGGAGGGAGAGAACACTTTCTGTTGGGGAGAGGGTTAGAGAAGTTTTCCTGGAGAAAGTGGTACCTAAATGAGCCTTGAAGGAAGATCAGGGGTTTCTGAAAGTCAGAGATGAAGGCATGGGGGGCATGTATGAGTATACATAGGAGCCAGGTGCAGGTTAATTACCTATCTGGCTGCACGTTGGGTGCAGAAAAGAGAATACCAGTTACCTGAGGGCAGGTACTTTCTTTCACTTTTGACTTTGCATCCCTACCCTATGTCCTTTAGCACAGTGCTTTGCATTTAATAGTGCTTCATAAATTCTTGTTGCATTGAGTTTTTAGTTTGAGGAGCAGCTAGTGGTTGGATTGTAGAGAGTATGATATATGTGGAAAGTGATGGTTACTTCCTGTATCTCACCATTCTCATTATTCTTATAGGTTGGGGATCATAGGATCATAATTTTATGTCTGGAAGGGTTCTTAGAGGTCTTAAGTTCAACTTTCCTATTTTATAAGTGAGGAAATTGAGGCACAGAGAGGTTAAGAAGGCTAAGTGACTTGTCCAGAAGTTTCAGAGGCAGGATTTGAGTCTAGCTCTTTCTGACTCCAAATCCAGTGCTCTATCTACCACTCCACAGGGGTGGTCAGTGAAATAGGCAAAGATGGTGAGGTGAGGATATGTTTTGCTTTTGGAACATGATGATAAGGACAGCCTCACTGGAATGAAAGGCATGTGTTTCAGAGCCAGGTAAGGCCAGATGATAGAGGGCCTTGTATGGCAGATGACCTTGTATTCAAAGGACTTTGAGATCCTCTTGAGATCTTTGTTGATCCTTGAGATCCTTGTTGATAATTTCTACCGACTCTTGGATTCCATCTTCCTTGATCTCAAGGGGTGGTGCCAGCCCAATTATATTCCCATGGGTGGGTTTGGCCAGAAGTAAGAGAGATCTGGGTTCAAATTTGGCTTTTGATTCCTACTAGTGGTATAATCCTAGATAATTTATTCATCCTTCCTGGATCTCAGTTTTCATCTCAGTAAGATGGTATGTGAGAATTGTGGGAATTGAGTGAACTGACCCCATCTTGTGACCCAATTCTGGATTGAGTTCAGTGCTCTTTCTATTCCATTATGGCTCTAGTCCAGTTTCTGTCTTGTGAGAAAACTTTATCCAATTATGGGAATTGTGAGAAAACTTTATTTCATTGTTTGAACCTTGCCCTGTGTGTTTGGGAAGGTGGCCTACCTCTTCCTGGTGCAGAGCCAAAGATTGATTCAAGAATTTCTCACAATTATACATCTCAAGCAACCCATATGTCTTTTCTGAAAACTGGTCCTGTATTGGTTAATCAGTTACTGTTTCCTTGTTCCTGGGGGGAACGCTTGGGGGTAGTGGGACACTTCTTATTCTGATTTCAGGGAATTGCCTATTTACTCTCCCCTTCCCAACTTGGAAACTCCCTAATCTTTCCTCTAATTAGAAATCAGACCATCTAATCTTGTGTCCTAGTTTATATCCTGTTGTATTCAGGGTCCAGTGACAATTTGAGGAGTCCTGATTGAATTTGTTGTGCAATTGGCTTGCATTGCTATAATAAATCTATATACTTGGAAACATAAACCTTTGTTCCCTCAGTTATTTCAGATTTCACCCATCAGAGGTGGGGGTGGGGAAATACCTTGTAGGTTCCTACTTTGAATGGCTATTATGAGGCTCTAAAGAGATAATATATGTAGTATTCTTTGTAAACTCCAAAACATGCTATAGATGTCAGTTGTTATCATCATTCTCCCCCTCCCCCTCCCTCCCACTTTATAGACCAATGAGGTTAATTGACTTGTCTAAGTTCACTCAGGAAGACGCTGGTAGATGCTGGTAGAACCAGATTGTGAACCAAGGTTGTCTGACTTGAGAGGCCCCATGATACAGTGAAAAGAAAGCTGGGTTTGGACTTGGAGGATTTGAGGACAAATCCTAGCTTTCCTGCTTGTCAACTTTGTGACCTTGAGCAAGTCACTTCACTTTGATGGGACTCAGTTTCCTGATCTGTAAAATAAAGAGGTTGTCCTAGATGGCCTTGAAGTTTATTTGTGACTCTAAATCTAAGATCTTTGTGCTTTTCCCAGTAGGCCATTGCTTGATGTGGGCTGTTTAGGGAGCATTTCCTTTCCTAGGGGCACCTGCTCAATGCCTCTCACATTTTCTGCATTTACTGAAGAACTAGGAAAAATAGCAATGTTCCAAAGCATTGCTTCTTGGAAAGCTTTTGGTCCATGGACTAGCTGTATCTTGCTAATGGACTCTTTCAAAGGTTTGACTTAAACTTCCTCTCCCTTTATTTTGGAAATACCCTTTGGTAAAGCCTTAAAGGTCATGGGGAATGCCTAGAAGACTTTTACCTGAATAATCACTTGTAAAAAATTCCCTCTAAACTCTACTTTCAGCGAATAAGTGTTGGAAAGGAGGATGGATGTACCACCTTCCGGGAGTCCATTAATAGAGTCTCTGTGACATTAAGTAATGAACGCATGGTGAGCAAAGTCACAGTTCCATTCCACATCAAACACTTTCTCTTACCTCATGTATGATAAATGAAGCACATGATTTGCTTGGGGCAGAATGTTTTATTAAAATGTTTTTCTTTATTCTTTTGTGCAGGTTGTCCATAGTGTCTTAGGGGGCTTGTCTGCTTGACATCTCTCTTTTTGGGAATTCTACACATAATTAGAATAGAGATTCCTTGAATACTACATTAATTCCTTTCTAATCTTTTCTTTGAATAAATTCAATTCATAGGATTCATAGGATCATGCATTTAGATCTGAAATGGAATTTAAAGGCCATCTAGTCCAATGTCCTAATTTTCTCAATAGGTAAACTGAGGCCTAGAGGGATTAACTTGCCCAAGTTAATACAGGTAGTAACAGAGACATAATTTGAATCCAGGTACTCGGACTCCAGAGCTAGTGCTTATTCCTATGTATGTCTATATGTGAATGTATATATATATATATATATATATATATATATATATATATATATATATGCATATTTATTTGTTCATTGTTTTATTTATTTCAGGCTGTTATTTCATATATCTAGAGCTGGAAGGGACCTAAAAGGCCAACCAGCTAAACTTCCTCAGTTTCCAGATGAAGAAACTGATGCCTGGAAAGAAGTGACTTTCCCACAGTGACAAGATGCTAAGTGACAGGCAGGATTTGAACTCAGACCTTCAAAATCCCATTCTATAAATTCAATGACAATTTATGAAGCGCCTGTGTGGTAAGTGAGAGGTAGCTGTGGTGTAGTGAACTGGCCTTGGAGGCAAGATGCTATGGATTCAAGTCTGGTCTCTGACATACTGGCCTGAGACCCTGGCAAAGGAGGCTCAACCTGTTATTGTCCCAAGCAGGTCTAAAGAAGATATGTTGCCGGAGGGAATCCATCTTGCCTGTGGAGAGGGGTTTTCTCCTTTAATTGTTCCTATTTAAATGAATTCATAGTCTAATCCCTATCTCTAGTGGTAGGCACTATGCCAGGTATTTGGAGATCAGAAGACAAGAAGGAAAACAGTCCCAGCCCTTAGGAAGATTGTATTCTATTGAGGACTGGATAAAGCCAGTCCACAGAGAAAGAAGTACAAAGTGTGGACAATGTAAATACAAAGCAGAAAACTTCAGGAAGAGGAGGGAAATCGTAAAATGGAGTGGGGATCCAAGCAGGATTGCCAATATTAGCTTCTCACAAGTGGGTGTTGTTTTTCCTTGGGAAATACAGACAAGGCGGTGAGAGTGTTTGTCATTTAAAGTCCTTCATAATGGGCATCCATCCTGCTAATCTAACCTTATGGCACTTTGACTCCCTTCATACAATCTAAAATCCCCCCAAACTTGTCTTCCTGCTGTTGTCATTGCACCTCTCATCTTGGAGGCTTTGTGTTGGCTGTGCCCCATGCTTGGAACACTGTCCCTCTTCATCCCTTCCTGTTAGAATCCCTAGCTGCCTTTCAAGGCTCAGCTGAGGTGCCACCTCCTAGTCAGGCATCCCCATTAGTTTGTATTACCTGTCTGCTCCCCTTCCCCCTAGAATGTAAGCCACTTGAGGAGATCCATTTCCTTTTTGTCTTTATATTTTCCAGGGCCTAAAATTGTACATGGTACATAGTAGGTGCTCCTTAGATGCTGGTTGAATGAATGAGTGATTTGGGTGTCCTGTTATGCGGCCTTTTTGCAAAAAGACTCCCTGTTCTAGCAGAGAGTGGGGACATGCTGAATCTCATGACCCTCTGTTGCAGCCCTTCACCAAGGAGAAGAATAGATTAAGCAAATAGGAGTCTCCTGCAGTCAGGTGCCCCAATGGGATGGGGTGGAAAGAAAGCCACACTGTTCTCAAAGTGAACATTGTTTTCTTTGTTTGTTTTTGCTTTCTTCTAATTGTAAGAATACCTAGCATTTACACGGCCCTCAAAGGTTTGTGAATCACTTTACATATATTATCTCTTGTGCTATTCATAGCAACTCTCGGGAGGTAGGTGCTATAATTGTCCCCATTTTACAGATGAAGAAACTGAGGCAGAGAAAGGCAAAATGATTTTATTAAGTGCCTACTATGTGCCAGGGACTGTGCTGATTCAGAAATTTTGGTGATAGTGAAATGGAATTTCTTTGTATATTTAGCCCAATGCAAAAGAAGCTACTCTAAATACAAAAATGAAAGGTGACTCACAACTTCATTCATATTTGTGAAAGAGGCCTGAATTCTACACAAGCCTTAAAATACTAGACAACTGCCAACTATTATTATTATTGTATATTTAATGGGGTTATCAGGAGGAACTCCCTGATATTTTCTGACTAGAACATACTCCATATTTATATACACTTTGTTGCTGTTGTTCAGGTGTTTCAATCATGCCTGACTCTGATCCCATTTGGGGTTTTCTTGCAAAGATACTGGAGGGTCTGCCATTTCCTTCTCCAGCTCATTTTATAGATGAGGAAACTGAGGCAAATAAGGTTATGTAATTTGCTCAGGATCACACAGCTAGTAAATAAGTGTCTGAGGTCATACTTGAACTCAGGTCTTTCTGACTCCAGGCTTGAAGCTCTATCCATTGTGCCACCTAGCTGCCCCTAGAACCACCTAGCTGCCCATAGCACCATCTAGCTGCGCATATGCACTTATGAATGCATATATTACACTACCCCCTTGTTCCCCAATCCTGGAGAGAATGCAGGCTCCTTGAGGGCAGGGACTTTTTCATTCTATCTAAAAACATGTTTAGGCTCCCTTCCCTTTCCTCCCCCACAGTGAGCCTCCCTCCCCACTCCCTGCTCCTGTGATTTCATTGGTATAGGAAATTCCTGGGGAATGAAACTCCCTCTATCATTGCAGATCAGCACCTGTCTTTGGATTCCCAGCACACAGCAACTTATCTTCCACTCAGAAAGCCTTTAACACATTCTTATTGATTGATTATTCAGATACACTCAGTAACATCTTAAGAGTTAAAACTTAGATTTTGAACAATTACTTTGTTTAATGATGAAGTTTTAGGTAACCCTAAGAATCAAATTCCAAGGTACAGCCAGGTATCTTTCTTTCCTATCAGGTATCTGTTACCATGGTGAGTCCTTTCCTTTGTCTTTTTTCCCCCTCTTTGTGGATTCAAAAAGAGAGACCCTTGGCTAAAGTCCATTGATTGTACTTCAGTGTTGACTCTGTACTACATTCCCTAGCTTTACTCAGTCTAAATGCCAGAGGTGCTTCACGCTGAGGTCTTCTGTTTCCTAGGTTTTCTTACTACCAGCTGCCAGTGAAGGAAATTGCTTGGAGTGAAAGAATCTTCTCTTCTCTTGGGCTTTAGGTATCTTCTTTCCCCCTCACTAAGAAAAGACACAAAATGTCCCCTTTCTTGGGAAACATAGAGCTCCCATGACTCTTTAATACTATTTGGAGGTCTCCGTAATCCTTCTCCTCTCCCTGGCTCTCCTGTCCTCCCTCCCATTTCACCTCTCCCACCTGCTTCTCATTCTTTATCTGATTTGTAGCTTTCTAACTGACTCATAATAATCCTCAATAGCCATATTCTGCTGACCACCCCAACCCTTTGCTGTTAACTTCAGACCTCTTCTTCACTTCCTTCTTGTCTTAGAGGATGAAGTATCTTTATCTCTCCAAGATTAATCCTTCTGCTTGTGCCTTTGATCTCATCTCCAGAACCTTGTTCCATTGATCATCCTCCTTCCTTCTTACTTCTCCACCTTCTACATTTCCATATCCTCTTTTCTATTCACAAACATGTCTAGGTTACCTTTACTTTCCCCTCCCCATTTTACTGGACTAGTCCTGTGATTTCATTGATAAAGGGAATTCCTGGAGGAGGAAGCTCCCTCTATCAATGTAGATCAACATGTGTTCAGCAACTTAGCATCTTAGAGGGTTGCCTCGGACACTGAGACACTAAATGACTTTCCTATGGTGACATAACAAATATGTGACAATTGTGGGATTGGAACCTAGGTTTTTTTGTATCCTAGGCTGGCTCCCATAAAGTTTTTGTCTCCTTCCACTTTGCTTTTAGAATATTTTGCAAGAAGAGGAAATATAGATGTCTAGGCCAACTTTGAGGGGTTGGTCCCTCTAAGGCCCTTATACTCTCTTCTAGCTCCAACAATCTATGAATCTCCAGAGAGAGGCAACATGATATATAGTACAAATAGCATTGCACTTGGATTCAGAAGACCTAGCTTGGAGTTCTAGCTCCTTTGTCCCCAGGCCTTGGGTCCTCTGACTTCTTTCTCTCCAACTCTTAGCTTCCCTGGCTTCCTTTATGACATGGCTGAAATCTCATCTTCTTCCTGATTGACAGCCTTTCCCTGTCCAGCTATCAGTTTCTTCCCTTTGAGATTACCTTTAATCTAAACTGTATTTATCTGGTATGTACCCAGTTATTTTCATCCCTCCCAATAGAATTTGGGTTCCTTGGGGGCAGGGACTGTTCTTACCTTTCTATCCCCATGACAGCACAGTGCTATACACATAGTAAATACTTTATATATGCTTTTTGACTGATTGATCACCCACTAGTGATGTGACCATGGGCAGGTCATTTAACCCTTTGGAGCCTCAGCTTTCTCATCTCTAAAATGAGGGTAAGATATTACCAATTATCCATGTGAGTTGTTATTATCACTGTCACTAATGTCATTATCCCAAACATTTCACCTCTAGTTCACTGATCATTATTGGATTCCTGGCAGTAATGACTAAAATATCCATTCCTGCCCAATAGCAAATGTTAGTTTAGATCACAAGTTTCTTGAGGTTAGGGCATATGTCTTTTCTAATTTTGTATATTCTTGGCCCTTGGTACAATACTCTCAATAAATGGACACTTAATAAATGTTTGTTCTAGGCAGTTTTCAGAGGAAAAAATTAAAGATATCTATAGGCATGTGAAAAAATGCTCTAAATCATTATTGATTAGAGAAATGCAAATAAATACAACTATTAGGTGCCACATCTCACCTGTCAGATTGGCTAACATGAGAAAACAGGAAAATCATAAACGCTAGAGAGATTTGGGAAAATTGGAACACTAATGCATTGTTGGTGGAGTTGTGAACTGATCCAACCTTTCTGGAGAACAATTTGAAACTTTGCCCAAAGGTATATAAAAATGTGCATTTCCTTTGACCCAGCAATACCACTTCTTGGGCTGTATCCCAAAGAAGTCATACAAGTGGGAAAAGGACCCATATGTTCAAAAATATTTATAGCAGCACTTTTTGTGGTGGTAAACAACTGGAAATCATGGGAATGCCTATCAATTGAGGAATGGCTAAACAAGTTGTGGTATATGAATGTAATGGAATACTATTGTGGTATAAGAAATGAGGAGCAGATGGACTTCATAATGACCTGGAAAGACTTATATGATCTGACGTCGAGTAAGGGGAGCAGAACCAGGAGAACATTATACACGATTACAGACACATGGTATTTCTGATGACTGACTTTGATAGACTTGGCTCCTCTCATCAATGCAAGGTTCAAAGACAGCTCCAAAAAACTCATGATGGAAAAAGTGATTCACATCCAGAGAAAGAATTATGGAGTCTGAATGCAGATTGAAGCAAACTATTTGCTCTCCTTTTTTGTTTGTTTTTGTTTTTTTTTTTTTGTTTTGTTTCTTCTTTCTTGTAGTTCATTCCATTGGTCATAGTTCTTCTTTACAACTTGACTATTGTGAAAATATGTTTAGTGTGGAGGTATATGGAGAACCTATATTGGATTGCATGCCGTCTTGGGTGGGAAGAGGGGGAGGAAAAGGAGGGGGAGAAAATTCAAAACTCAAAAACTGAGGAACTGAATGTTGTAAACTAAAACTAAAACTAACTAATTAATAAAAATGTTTAAAAAAGTTTGTTATATTGCATGGTATTAAGCCACAATGGATAATTTGATAGGTGAGCTTGGAGGTTGACAAGAACATGTCCAATAGATTGGTTTGGCCAGGGCTTAAGCCTTGGTGGAAACAATGTCTGAAGGGAAATTACTTTATCTTTTCAATACTCTGAAGATTCTCCTCAAAGCCAAAACACAAATGCTCCAATCTGGGGAAGTTATCATGGAATAGGTTGGCTAGGCAGTGAGCATAATTTGAGTCCAGAAGACTTGGGTATGTTTCACATGACACCTGCTTGATGGGTAAGCAAGTCACTTAATATTCCAGTGAAATAGGCAATTCTCAATGACTACAAGTTACAGAGAAGTTGAAGATTGGTTTCCTTACATGCGTTTCCTTCCTTGATTAAATCACAGATCTGGGCCAAAAAATACTGAGAGAGAAATGGAGGGCTTTGTTCTTTATGACTGCTAACATTTTCCAAAGTACATCTAGGTAAGCGATTTTTAGGTTCATACATAGGCTTTTTCATCATAAATGTTTTTGTCAGGTTGGCAAGCTAAGAAAATAGAACATTGTTCATTGGAATTCATTGGAATACCTTTCTGCTCTTGTGCACCTCACTTCACATTGGATACTGTAGGTCTGGCCTGAATCCCAGAGGTATTTGTGAAATTCCCCTGTAATTTTTTGAAGGGCAGAGTTGATTTTGAATTTTGATGTTCGGAAGCCCAGTTGGCACACTGCTTTGGGAGGTCTGACGGCAGAGGAAGGTGAAGAGGAGATGCCTACAACCCCTGCCAGGTCTGCTGGAAAAACTCATTACCTTGTTATTGGATTTGTATTTGTTCCCTGGGCATGGAATTCCACTCAAGATAGGATCTTGGACTACCTGATGGGTCAATGAGAAGAAGGCTCTTTGCCAGCTCTCACTCATTTCATTCAGTGTTTTGAGGGCCTGGCTTTATTTTGCTGTACTCCCTTTGTTGGACATCATAATTCAAAAACACCTCCTATGGGGAGCCATTCCTGATTATATAATAAGGAATTATATATTATATATAATTATAGCTGTATGGTACAGTGAGAAAAGCATTGGTTCTAAAGTCAGAAGAACTGGATTAAAATCCTATTTCCGAAACTTATGTTCATGATCTTGAGGATGTTATTTAATCTCTCTGGGACTCAGTTTCCTCATTTAGAAAATGAGAGAGGGAGTACTAGTTAGCCTCTGAGGTCCTTCTCAGCTCTAGATATATGATCCCAGATTACTTGATTTCCTCAAGCCTCAGGTTCTTCTTTTGTAAAATGAGAAGCTTGGACCAAATTGCTTCTGAGGTCCCTTCTAGCTCTATATCCATGATCCTATAATTGGCGACTCCATTGTTAGGGGCATTTCATCGACCTCTGTAGATCACAGAGGTGAAGGGAATTCACCTGTCATAGCAAACAGTTTCATGATTTTATCATGAGGTGGTCAAGCCCCTGGGGATGAAATTTTCTGAACACAACTAGGCTGACTCTTGGATGATTGGTATCAATGATCTCACCAGGTCCGTTCTTGAAATCTGGGTGACCTAGTAGAACTTGCCTGAGTTTAAAGAGTCCTCAAGGATGTGAAGTCTTCTGCCTGTCTCTGTACAGTGATGACACAGCAGGGTGGAAGTCATAGCATGTTGTTTTAGCCAGGATAATATAGCTTTCTCCATAGGACCTCCAGATTCATTCATTTGAGAAATATTTATGCAGAGATCTGTATGAGGCACTGAGAACAATCATAGGATCACAGCTGAAAGGGACCTCAAAGACCATCCATTTCAGCCCCTTCATTCTACAGATGAAGAAATTGAGGTCTAGAGAGGTTTAGTATTTTGGGTCATAGATCTGGAGCTACAAGGGACCTCAGAGGCCATCTGGCCCCTCCCCCTCACTTTACCAATGAAGAAACTATGGTCCAAGGAAATTCAGTGACTTGACTAAGATCACAAAGCCAATAAGTATCTGAATCAGGATTTGAATCCAGGTCCTCTCCCAAGTAGCATACTCTATCCATCAGACTACACTGCTTTCTGGAGAGCTCCACAAAGGGATCTAAGTGTCTGCTTTGTTGTGGTGTAAGTTGATTCACTTTGGTGGTTTTATGAGTGGAAAGTCCTGCCCACTCCCAGCTGGGAGTAACTGGGAGCTGAGTTCCTGTATCTTGCCCTGGCTGCCTGCCACTGGGGAAGGCATCTGGGACTTCGTGACATTGTGCAGTGCTCTCAGTGATTCTGCAAAAAAAGATCTCATTTAAAACCAAAAAGAATCTTGAATCACCATGATACCAAAGAGTCAGAATTGTAGGTGACCCAATGGGCAACGGAATATTGTGCAAAGACTCTTCATACGCTTTACCTTTCAGTTAGACTGGTCTACATGCTATTCACTGAATATAGCATCTTATTTCCCACTTCCACACCTTTGCACAGGCAGTCTCCTAGGAATAGGAATGCTCTCCCTCCTTACTTCTGAATCTTTACCTTTCTACAAGGCTCAGCTCAGATATGATTTTCTAGTGAAGTCCTTCCTGATTTTCTCCTATACCACCTCCCCAACCCCTCCAGACTGTTAGAGCGCTTTCCTTCTCTGTGTACATACCATCAGACTGTAAGCTCAGTCAGGAAAGATGCTCATTTTGTGTCTGTGTCCCCAGTGCATCATCATCATCATCATCATCATCATCATCATCATCATCATCATCATCATCATCATCATCGTCATCATCATCATCGTCATCGTCATCATGGCTAACATTTATATAACATCTGCAATGTGCCAGGCACCATGCTAAACAGTCCACAAGTATTATCTCACTTGCTCTTTACAACAACCCTGGGAGGTAGGTGCTCTCATCTCCATTTTACAGATGAGGAAACTGAGGCAAATTGAAGTTAAGTGACTTGAGCCTGGTCAGATAGCTAGTGTCTGAAGCTGGATTTGAACTCAAGTCTTCCTGGTGCCAAGTAGAGTGCTTTTCCCACTGTGCTGCCTAGCTGCCTCATGATAGGTGCATAATAAATTCCTGAATTGAATTGACAATTGGGGCAAAGTGAGCTGCACCATATTACCATGAAGATTGCATGCTAGTCATGTAATGGACATTGCCAAGAATATATCTGACCAGAAAAGGAGATAGGCTGGCCCTACGGCAAGAAGAAGGGATTTCAGATGGATGAGCCAAGAGGAGCTCTGGCATCCATCAAATATTAAAAGACCCAAAGAAAGCTCTCCAGTTTGCAGGATGGTGTTCTGGAAAAAGGGATAGAAATCAGAGCCAGAGGTCCTGAATATGAACACTAATTATTCTTCCTAGCTGTGTGACTTTGGACAAGTCACTTCAATATCTCTGTTTCAGTTTACTGATCTGTAAAATAAGGGAGTTGGACTAAGATGTTTTCTAAAGTTCCTTTGAGCCCTAAATCTAGGATCCTATGGAGGAAGCCCATCAGAGTGGACAGAGCTCTGACTCTGCAGAGGACCTGGGATCAAAATTCAACTACGATGTGAACTTCTGGTTGCCTTTGGGCAACTTATTTATTTGGCTTCTCTGAGCCTCAGTTTTCTCATCTGTAAAATCAGGAGGTTGGATTATATGGCCTCTGAGGACTTTTTTTGGCTTTGAATCTATGATCCTGTGATTCCTGTGGAAGATAGTATGGCCAGGTTGATGGAAGATTAGTCTTGGAGTTGAGACGCCTCTGACACATTCTGGTTCTATGATCCTGGGAAAGTCAATTAACTGCAATTAACAATGGACTAAGCAACTCTTTAAGATAGTAAATTACAGATGAGTTTCTGATCTGAACTAGTGGAGGGAGTTTCCCCACTGGGAGTTTCTTACACTGTTGTAATCAGATCTACTACCTCCCCTCCCCTTCTGATCTTATACTGCGCAGAAGGATTTATGGGAAGACATGGCTGAGAACTGCCGAAGATAAAAAGACAGTGTTACCACCTGCACAAGTGGAGGGGATGGACACATTGAATTTAAGCTCCTTGATGGCAGAGACCCCATCCATTTTTACCTTGTACCTTCCATGGCTAGCACTGTACTTAATACTTAGTTAAGGTCCTTAATAGATGCTTGTTAAATTACATCAAAGAGATCAAATTAGGGATTCATCAAAGTAAGAATAAAGCATTTCTTGAGATGAATTTATCATTACTTTAACTCTTCTTAGAAGAAATTCACTGGCACATTTTCCATTAGACTGATTAACACCTTCTTGGATATAAGTTATAATATCATTACTCCAGATGAATTCTCAGGTGTTAATATTTTTTTCTTCTTAGGAATATCATTAGCATAAATTCCTATTCATCGAGAAGAATTTTTTTTTGGAAGCTCCTATTTCTCCTCCTGTTTGAGATTTGGAGGTGTCAGAAATACAGTGCAGTTTAATTTGCATTTCTGTGGTTGGGCCTGGAGGGTATTACTGTGTCACTAGAAATTAACCACAGGAAACCATTTATATTACTGTCTTTTAGCTGAGGTTCTAGTCAGCACTCTCTGGAAGGGGGCCCATGTTTCTGGGTGCACTGATGGTGCAAGGCAAAGAGAAACCCTTTGCTGGGGTCTCTCAGAACCCTGGTTTATTTTCAATTCTTTAGTTAAATGGGGCATGACAATTTCCACATCTTGGAATTCTCATTTTCCCTTCTCTCCACACAAGCAAATCATGTTCTCATGAAATTTGGCATGTCTCAGGAGCTTTCTGCTTCTATCTTCTGCTATATGAAATTCCCACCATTGTTCAGCTGGAGAATCCTCTATGGGGTGAAGCCTCCTGTTCAGGAAATATGAAATTGCCATTTTGAGGGTTGTATAGTCACATGGTTAGTCTGAAGCTGATTGTGGGCCCAGAGTGACTGACCTTTCTGTCCTCTTCTGGAGAGCCCAATTCTTCTGAACAGGAAACACTGAACACCATTAGAAATTCTGCTGAATTTGGTCTGCATAATATCTTGCCTGCCACATTTCCTCTTTTTCTTATTTTCTTTCTTCTCCTTAGAGAGCCCTTTAGAAAAGATACCCAGCAAAAACTGAAGACAAGGCCGACAAGCCTTCTCTACACTCTCAACTGGTGTTCAGTTCTCTCCCAATAACTCTAAAAAGTTTTCTTTCCCTTCATCAACACTTGCTCTGCCCTCTCATTTCCTATTTCTTTTTCTGCTGTTATGTCTTCCACTTTAACGTAAAGGCAAGATAGGCAGCATTGTACGGTGGAAATAATGCTGACTCTTAAGTCAGAGGACTAGTTATAAATCCTGCTTCTGATGCTCACTACCTGTGTGACTGTGGGGAAATCACTTCACTTTCCTGGGCTTCTGTTTTTTCATTTGTAAAATGAGGGTAGTGGGCTAGATGTCCTCTGAAGTTCATTCCAGATTTAAATCTATCATTTTGTGTCTGTATGACCTTGGGAAAGTCACTTAGCTTACCCAAAATTCTGTTTTCTCATTTGTAGAAAGAGGGGGTTGGACTTCAGGGCCTCTGAGGTATCTTTCAGGTCTAGTTTTATTAGCCTACTCAATTCATTTCATTTATTAAGTGCCTACTATGGACCAGACAATGTGCTAGACAAAATGAAACAGCCCTTGCCCTCAAGAAGCTTATGTTTTATTAGGTTAGATCATCCTCCATGTGCTTTGAGGCATTAAAGTGTTCCAGATACTTTCAGGTATCTCATGCTTGTTAACTTAGGACTGATGAATTTGGGTATATCTTTGTTTGTGCCCAGTCATTGACATTAATGGTTTACTTATGTGAGAATTAAAATCCATCCTTAAAAATATATCTTGGTTTCTCAAGGTTATCTTTTGCCTGGAATGGAATATTTAAGTAGCATGCACTTCGCGATCCTCTTCAGAGTTCATTAGAAAGCTTAGTATTCAAATCAGCTATGGATTCTTTGATCACCATTCTTTTCCTGATTGCGTTGCTGATACTGGCTTCATTTCTCTAGTTATTTCCAGTTACTATTGCAGTGTTTTATGCTGGTGTGGAGGTGACTTCGACTTCGACTTCGACTTCTTGAAGGTGGAGAGAACAAGCTCTAATAGCCTGAAAAGATTTCAAGTAGAGATGGACCATGTGGTCTAAGGACCAGTGTAGCAAAGTTGGAAGAGGTTTATCACCAGGCTGGTGGCAAAAGGGTGGCGTTTTTCCAAACACAACCACTCACAAAGACTTTCAAATAGACTAATTTATAGGAGTGCTGTGCTGACAGATGTCATACCAATGACACTTTAGATTGTAGAGATGTTGGCTTTTAAAATTATTGCTATAATTTTATACCAGTTACCCATCACTAATGCTCCTTTGATTTGAAAATAATAACAACCTTGGGGCTTCTTTTGGTGTTTCCATTTAACTTTCACTTAGAAAGATGGCATTGGAGCTGGAAAGGACCATGGAGGTAATCTAGTCCAAACACTTTACTTTACAAATAAGGCAACTGAAGAAAGTTAAGTGATTTGGTTAAGGCTACAAAGTAATAAATAGGAAGAGCTGGGATTTGAATCCAAATTATCTGACTCTAAATCTATTGCTTTTTCCATTCCACTACAATAGGATAGGGTTATTCTTTATATGAACTTTATGCGGTTGTAATTCTTTATGTAAGAATGTCCTTGGAGGTAGCTTGTGGTTTAGTGAACACAGGTCTCTTGACTCTAAATTCAGTATTCTTTCCAATGCACCACACTTTCCTTTTCCCATTCAATTAGACTCTTTTTAGGGGAAAATGGATTAATAACTGCCCTGTGGCCCTCAGGAGTTTCCCCCAGGTACCTGCTAGGGTCACCTTGGATCTTAGGGACTTAGGAAAAATACAATCCAATGATTTTTTGACGAAAGAGAAAGAAAATGGTTTTGTAGATTTCTATAATGAATGACTGTAAAAACCTCAAAAACAAGCCACTCTAGTAAGTAAAGCTTTGTACCATTGGCGGAACTGGAAAGTCAAGGAGACTGTTTATGCTATCTGAGAAAAAGAACTTCTTTGGGGAGTATCAACCAGATTGTTTGGGGAAATGGAAGGCTCTGGAACTCAATGTAGGAAGAGTAATCAGTAAGGTGAAATATAGCTACTTTGTTATCTAAAAATGGCTGGAGATATGGGGCCCTCTTCACAATTCCATTTGAATAACTCATACTTTATTCAGTGGAGTAGATACTTGGGAATCAGAAAGACCTGGGTTCAACCTCTGTCTTAGCTATGTGATCATGGGACCTCTCTGAGCCTTCACTTCCCCCATCTATAAAATAGGAATAATCCCTATATTACCTACCTCAAAGATTGTGAAGAGGTTACATACTACTTCTGTGACCTGGGGGAGATAATTTATCTTCCCTGGGTCTCAGTTCCATCATCTATAAAATATGGGGTTAGACTAGATGGTCTTTGAGGTTTCTTCTGCTTTTAGACATTTGGTCAAATAAGAATAATGTGTTTTTGTTAATAATAATAATTATTATTTAATAATATAATATAATAATAATTAATAATAGTATGATTTTTTTTGCAAAATCACTGAAAGTACCTCTATTTTTTACTTTCTTTGTATCCCTGGTCCTTAGTACCATGCTTGACACATTTAATAAATGCTTGTTGACTGCTCTGTAAAATTAGGAGATTTAACTGAATAGCCTTTCATATTCTTTTTCACTCTCAACTTCCACATATATAATGGTTTATAGGGACAAAGTTTTACACATCCATTATGTCATTGGACCCTTATAACACCCCATGTGAGATACATATTGGAAATATTATTATTCCCATTTTTAGAGGAGGAAACCAAGGTTGAGAGTGGCATTGACTTGCCCAATGTCCTACATAGCTAGTGAATGACTGAACCTGGGACTACTACCTCCAAGTCAAAGATTCCTTCCATTATAGGATGCCAGCTTGCCATCAGTGTGGTCCTTTGCTATGCTACTTGCCTTTCTTCCTTTTAATCTCCAAACTGTGAATCAAGTGTCTCTAGGAGATAAAATGGGAATGATGAAGAGAAACACAAACAAACTCTGTCTCCTCAGTGGGAGGGTGTTCTCCAGAGCACCAGCATATCTCAACAACTCTCCGTAATGTAACAGAAGCCAGGCAGGGACATCAAAAGCAGGAACAGGGTTCAGCGTCTATAGTAGATGGATTATAAATTGACTGGATGGAATAAAAATATCAACAGACTTTAATGCCTCCTTCTTTATGATCGTCATGTGTGATTACAGGAAGGCTGGGAGATCATAACTCCCCCTAAATCCTAAGCTATCTTGCATCTATCCAAAAGAAATTTATATGAAGAGGCTGATGCCTAAGATTCATTACTATACTACCTAATGAAGCCCATGATCAACGATGCCTATTTAATAAAGATAATATATACCCAAGGAGCTGGCATCATTTTTATTCACATAGTCTTATTTTAATTGTGTCCTGAGCAAATGTTCTCTAATGAATTTTCTCGCCACTTTCAAGCTGAGCCCAGTAACTGCATCAAGAGGCTATTAACTTCCTGTCCAGGCATGGTGGGTTAGGAGATTGATGTGAAAGCATTCTCTATTTTTATAGTTTTCTGTACACCAATCTGACCAATTCCCAGCATGCCTAGGTTACAAGGAAGGGCTTTCCGTGACTTTTCTGACCCCTGGATGATGAGGGCTGCCTATTTTCTCCAGGTAATCTTATCAAAGAAGTCAGGGCTCTTTCTCTGGCTAGATGAATCTCAGAAATGAAAATAGTGTTTCCTCTTTCCTCTCCCCCTTTGCTTCCTAATTTTCTTCCTCTCTTTTATTCTAAGGAACAGATGCTAGAATCTCTCCATTTCTCCAAAGACTCCAAGCCTACTCCTTTCTGGTCTTTGCAAAAAAAGTTATGCCAGTCTGGGCCAGAGGAAAAGCTGAAAGTTAAAGAGAGCTTTGGAATTTGGGGAAATAAATCTGCTTCCCGATTATTCATGGCAACCTGTGCCTCTAGTTAACTGAGTTCTTGCCAAACATTTGCAGGCTTCCACAGCCTTGATGGAGCCCATGGGCTCAAGACAGGCACTTCTTGGCCTCAGGCTCTGCCCCACAACTGATGGATTTTCTTGTGATCCTGAAACTACCTTCCCATGATGAGTGGCCAGTGGGGGATACAGGAGTCCTTGGGTAACGTGCCTTTGTTCACTTCCCTGGACATTCTGGACATTGCTGTCACTGTTTATGATCCAAATCAAATTTTCTCATGCTCAGATCAGTGAATCTTTTGAAAACCACCATGCACTTTTTACCTAGGCAGATGCATGAAGATGGATGCCAGTATTCAGACTCTCTTTGCATGTGGGAAAAGCAGGTTTGGCTGCAGATGACTTTAGGAGTGATGGAGTCCTCAAATTCCTCCCAAAATTTAGAATCATAGAAATTCAGAGCTAAAACAGATGCCAAAATAAACTAGCCCAACATCCTTATTTTACTAATGAGGAAACTTAGATCTGGCAACTTCCTCAAGGACACACATTTAGTAAGTTGATGAACTGTGATTCCCTTTTGTACCTATTCAAGGTTACTGGATGTTTTACCAGTATATCTTCCTTCCTTTCAATTTAACATAAATCTTCCCCTTATTTGAATGCAAATGCTACAGAGAGGGGTAACATGTGAGTGCTTATTAATCATTTACACTGTGTTGTGAATGAGTTTATCAGGTCCTTTTTTAAAGCAGATTCTGATAGATGGGAAGGGAGAAAGAGCATTCGAACATTGGGCGCCTGAAGATATGAGTCCGCATGTGGCAAGGTGACATCATTAGAGGAGAAGAAAGACAATGAAAGGAGAAAAAGGAGGGCACTGAACACAGACTTCACCAGTCACAACATTAGGATTTTGCCAAGGGCTGGCCCTTTCAGAGATGATGGGTACAAAGGAGAAAAGGACATTAGAAGAGGAGGCTGGTGGCCAGTTCTTACATGGTGATTCACAAAGACATCAACAAACTAGGGAACAAATCCATCTACTTTACTACAGTTTTACCCCTTCTACTCCCAATCCAAGGGATGAACATTGGCCCCCAGGCTCAGGAAAGTTAAGGTTGGTTCGGAGCAGAGGGTATCAGATCTCCTGAAGAAGATGCCTGAAAGTAGCAAATCTGGTTTGGATGGTGTGCTGAACTTGGAATCCAGAAGACCTGCTTTTAGATTCTGCCTCAGATACTAACTGTGTGACTCTGGACAAGTCACTTAATCATACAACCTTAGTTTCCTCACTTGTAAAATGGGGATAATAATAGCACCTGTAGCACAGAGTTGTTGTGAGGGTCAAATTATATGGTGTATGGGAAGTACTTCGTAAGCCTTAAAGGCCTAGAGAAATATTAGTTATAATAATTATCATGATAACAATTATTAATATACTTTAAGGTATGAGAGTTCAAATATTCATTTCTTATTTTTTAGAGATTTTCCAAGGTGGTGTTGTCTATTGGAAAGAATTGATTGACATATATTGTAGCCCAAGCCCCGATGTGTGTATTTATGGAAGGGCAAATACAAAAGCTGTCCAGAATGAGAAGGCATGGATGGGTTGCAATCACTTCCTGTAGAGGAATTACCCACATTGAGGAACTCCCAAATCTGGGCAGCTAGGTGGCACAGTGGATAGATCACTGGTTCAGGAATCAGGAAGACCTGAGTTAAAATGCAACCTTAGACACTAACTGTGTCACCCTGGGCAAGTCACTTAACTCTGTTTGCCTCAGTTTCCTCTTCTATAAAATGAGCCAGAGAAGGAAATGGCAAACCGGGATCTTTGCCAAGAAATACCAAAAGGGATCACAAAGAATCAGACACGACTGAAACAACTGAACATCAACAAACCTTGCTGGCTTGAAGATGTAGTATGCAGCTATTGTGGGCCACCATACCCCAGTACGGGTTCCCTTATTGTTGCATAGAGTTCTATCAGAGCAAACTTCCTTATCCACACACTCTGGATATGTACATCACCTTGGGGATTCTACAGGCAGAAAGCCTGGAGGGAAGAACAAAAGCTGATGAGTCTCCCCTCTTCTCCACCACCCGAGACATTGGAAGCAAAAGTACACACCACTGGTACTCAAAACCACAACCAGGGCAAGGAAATATGGAAGTTGACCAAGAGGGTTGAATGTAGATGGTACTAATTTTAGAGGATGCTGACAGCATTTGTAGTCTTTCAGCTGTGTGGAAACAAAAGAGCTTAGCATCGAATTAGCACAAAAATGAGTTAAACCAGGAACCTACCAGATGGCGATAGGGGATGAATTCATCACTCTTCCTTCTGCTAGTTCTCCCCTTTACTTTCCCCAATAGCAGCTTTGCCACAGGACCTCTCCTCCTACCCCCAACGGGAGTATGCTTCATGCCATTTGCAAGAGATTCAAAGACAAAAGCAAATACTCCCTCCAAAGGAGATTATGCTCTATAGGGGGAGATATCTTCTCTAAACCTTAGTTTTCTCATCTGTAAAATGGGGATAAGGACAGCATTTACTTCCTAGGGTTGTTGTAGGATAAAATGAGATAATATTTATAAAGCACTTTGCAAACCTAAATACTAGTTATTTATTGTTAATGGCTATAATTAGCACCATTTAAAAGATAATGAAAAAACAGAAACTGATTAAGGTCACACAGCATCTCAGTGCCAGAGCCTTGTGCCAAGGAAGGGATTTCCCTCCCCCATGCTCCTTTTGCTAGGTTTCCATTAATTGACTATCAGTTTCTTACTCCAGTGACTCATCATAGGGTGAAGGGTGCCCGTGGGCCATTGAAAGTGACAACAGAAGAGCCTAAGCTCTGGCAAGTCTGATCAAGCAGCAAAGACTTTCATCCAGTGTCCCCAGTTACCTCTAGGATAAAACACAATCTCCTCTGCCCTTGAAAACCTTTCAAAATCTGCCTTTCACTTAGCTTTCCAGTCTCATTCCCACATTCTGCATTTCTGCCATACTGGCCATCTTGCTCTTCCTTACCCATGATACTCCATCTCCCAACTCCATTTTGCTCTGACTGTGTCCCATACCTGGGAGAAACTCCTTCCTCACCTCTGCTTCATAAAATCACTTGTTTTTATCCAAGATCCACTCAAGCATCACTTTCTATATGGAACCTTTTCTGATCATTCCAGGTGCTGGTGCCTTCTCTCGGTCCCACCATTTTCTAAAAAAACATGAATGGTCTTTACATTTCATCAGTGTAGGGAGCTTCTGGTGAAGAATTTTTTCCTGCCAATGTAATTCAGTGCTTTTTCTTCAATTTATAATCTTAGAATACTGCTTTGAACAGAATGAGGGGAAGTGATTTCCCTGGGTCACCAGCCATTGTCAAAGGTGGACCCTTTATATGCTACTGGCTCTTCAATATGAAAAATGAGAAGAATCTTATGAACTTCAAAATTATGTCATATCCCCCCCACATGAGATATAATTATAGGCCAACTATCTCTTTACTTTGACCTTTTTCAACAATAGGATCCTTGATGGCCTCGGCCCCCTTGAATTAACAGACAATTTTGTTTGAGAGAGAGAGAGAGATAGATCTAATTAATGGGAAGTAGGAAACACATGGATCGAGGGGAGTAGGATTCCTAGTTTGTACAAATATACAAATGCAACAAAATGAATTTTACAAATTGAAAATATAATCCTTGACAGTCACTCTGAAGATATGTGAAATACACAATGGATGACTAAAGCTATTCTTGGGTCCAATGGGGACTCCCATTCAGTCCTTAAAGTAGGGCATGGTGGCCCTGCCTGTGCTTCTCTGCTCACCAGAAGAGAGTCAGATGCTTTGCAATAGGACTCGGAAGATGTGGATGCTTTAAGTTCTTCTGTCTACTACTCCTGTTCTGCTAGGATATGCACTGTCTTCTCATGCCTAATGCCCTGCCTTACTGAGGTTGGAAGGCAACATTGGACCTTTGGCTTTCTAAACTCTATACTAAATCTAAAGATCCCATCAAAGTATGAGCACATTTTTGAATCAAAGGGGTCCTGCCCTATTGAGGAGAGAAAAGTGCTTCTTTAATCCACTCATATGGCTCATGCTGAGAAGATATTTTTGAATCCTCTTTTTTTCTGTTTGGAGCAAAGTGGGGGAAGGGCCAGATGTTCTATTCCTTTCTATCACTCCATGCTATTCCAAACAGTTTGTAGGTAACTAGGTTCCAGTTGAAGTTACAACATCAAAAAAGATGTCTAAGCAGTCATTTCTCTAATAGAGAGAATGAAATGGGTCAAATAATTCAATATTCTCTGTATCTACATGATGTTCTTATTTTATATTGGAGATAGAAGTATTTTCTCATGTATCTCCATCAGAATTGTACTATTTGGAGTTCTGATAAACTAGGTCTGAAAATCCACAGAGGTCTTTGGAGAAACATTAAGCACAACAAAGGCATGCTTATTTAAATGATGAAATGAAGTAGCACCCAAATGGACAGAGGACTAAAGAGCACCATATGACTTCTGGACCCAAGAATTTTGATTTTGGTGTCATCCTGTCTGAGTAGGTATGCAGGTTATGTCCATTTTACAGATTTGGAAGCTGAAGGAGCAGCATCTTAGTAACAAGCTTCTGAGTAGCTGAGCCATCTTATTGCCATGTGTGATATAGTATGGATCACTTGGTCTCTGCTTTCTTATTTTGGTACCTAACAGCAAGAATAACCTGACAATTTTGCCTTGGCCTAGATTAGGAAGGAGCCAGCTCTGCAAAGGGAAGCTTCTCTGGAAATCTCTAAAGAAACTTAATAGCTTTATCAGCTCTATACAAAGATGAGATTCTTCTCCAAAGAATGAAAAGCAGCCTACAGGGTTGGATAGTATATAAGAAGGAATCTGCTTCTCCAAGGACCAAGCTGAGAAGAAAATAGAAGCTTTATCTCTACAGAAGATGAAGCAGTCCTTTTGGAGAATTTAAAAACTAAAAGCTGAGGGACTGCCAATCCATGTGGGGAATAGCTGAATGAATGGTGGTATTTAAATGTGATGGTATGCCATTGTGCCATAAGATATAGGTGGTTTTAAAGAGATATGGAAAGACTTATATGAACTGATGCACAGTAAAGTGAACAGAACAAGGATCACAATTTATATTATGTCATTGATATTATAAAAGTTAAAAAATTGAAGACTTGCATGAAGGATGTAATGAGCACAATCAGGATAAGAATTATATAATAATAGCCCTATAAAAACAAATAACTTTGGAAGCCATGTGAAATCTGATCAACATAATGACCATCTATGATTCCAGAGGACCAATGATAAAGTGTTCTAACCACCTCCTGACAGGGTGAGAGAAATAAGTGACTTGGCCAGGATCATACAGCTACTAAGTCAGTCAGGGTGCCGATGTGGGCTTCCCTGATTCCAATTCTAGAATTCTATTCAGTATGCCTCAACCAATGGGCATTTGTAAAGTGCCTATTAATACAGTCATTCAATGTGATAAGCCCTAGGGATAGAAGGACAAACACACACATATATACATTGGTATGTATATATACATATACATACACACATACATATATATATATATATATATATGTATAACTTTGGGAGTCATCTGAATAGAGATAAAATTTGTTGTTCAGTTGCTTTTTGAGCATCTGCTTTTAAAACTTTGAGTTCCAAATTCTCTCCCCTCTTCCCTTCCTACCCACCCTCCCTAGGAAGGCAAGCAATTCAACATAGATCACACATTTATCATTTTGTAAAGTACTTCCACAATGCTCGTGTTGTGAAAGGCTAACTATGTTTCCATCCATCCTATCCTGTCCCGGTTTATTCAATTTTTTCCCTTGACCCTGTCCCTTTTCAAAAGTGTTTGCTTTTGATTAACTCCTCCCCCATCTGCCCTCCCTTCCATCATCCCCCCTTTTTTATCCCCTTCCCCTTACTTTCCTGTGGAGTAAGATACCCAATTAAGTGTGTATGTTATTCCCTCCTCAAGTTGAATCTGGTGTAAGATTCACTCATTCCCCCTCACCTGCCCCCGCTTCCCTTCCAACAGAACTGCTTTTTCTTGCCAATTTTATGTGAGATAATTTACCCCATTTTATCTCTCCCTTTCTCCCTCTCTTGATATATTCCTCTCTTATACATACACATATATATATGTATGTATATGCATATGTATATGTATATGTATATACCTTCAACTACCCTAATACTGAGAAAAGTCTCATGAATTACACATATCATCTTTCCATGTAGGAATGTAAACAAAACAGTTCAACTTTATTAAGTCCCTTATGAATTCTCTTTCTTGTTTATCTTTTCATGTTTCTCTTGATTCTTGTATTTGAAAGTCAAATTTTCTATTTAGCTCTGGTCTTTTCATTGAGAAAGCTTGAAAGTCCTCTATTTTACTGAAAATCCATATTTTGCCTTGGGGCATTATACTCAGTTTTGCTGGGTAGGTGATTCTTGGTTTTAATCCTAGCTCCTTTGACCTCAGAAATATCACATTCCAAGCCCTTCGAAGATCCCTTAATGTAGAAGCTGCTAGATCTTGTATTATCCTGATTGTGTTTCCACAATATTCAAATTGTTTCTCTCTGGCTGCTTGCAGTATTTTCTCCTTGACCTGGAAACTGTGGAATTTGGCAACAATATTCCTAGGAGTTTTCTTTTTGGGACCTTTTTCAAGAGGCAATCGGTGGATTCTTTCAATTTCTATTTTACCTGCTGGTTCTAGAGTATCAGGGAAGTTTTCCTTGACAATTTCTTGAAAGATGATGTCTAGGCTCTTCTTTTGATCGTGGCTTTCAGGTAGTCCAATAATTTTTTTGGGGGGGCAGGGCAATTGGGGTTAAGTGACTTGCCCAAGGTCACACAGCTAGTACATGTGTCAAGTGTCTGAGGCCAGATTTGAACTCAGGTCCTCCTGACTCCAGGGTCGGTGCTCTACTCACTGCACCACCTAGCTGCCCCTAGTCCAATAATTTTTAAATTATCTCTCCTGGATCTATTCTCCAGGTCAGTGGTTTTTCCAATGAGATATTTCACATTGTCTTCTACTTTTTCATTCCTTTGGTTCTGTTTTATATCTTGATTTCTCATAAAGTCACTAGCTTCCACTTGCTCCAATCTAATTGTTAAAGTAATATTTTCTTCAGGGGTCTTTTGAACCTCCTTTTCCATTTGGCTAATTCTGCCTTTCAAGGCATTTTCCTCATTGGCTTTTTGGAGCTCTTTTGCTCTTTTGGGTTAGTCTATTCATTAAGGTGTTATTTTCTTCAGTATTTTTTTGGGTCTCCTTTAGCAAGTCATTGACTTGTTTTTCGTGGTTTTCTTGCATCACTCTCATTTCTCATCTCAATTTTTCCTCTTTTTCTCTTACTTGCTTTTCTAAATCTTTTTTGAGCTCTTCCATGGCCTGAGACCAATTCATTTCTTTTTTGGAGGCTTTTGATGTAGGCTCTTTGACTTTGTTGACTTCTGGCTGTATGTTTTGATCTTCTTTATCACCAAAAAAGGACTCTAGAGTTTGAGTTTGAGTCTGAGTTCGTTTTTGCTGCCTGTTCATGTTTGCAGCCAACTATTTGACCCTTGAGCTTTTTGTCAGGGTATGACTGCTTGTGGAGTGGAGAGTACTTTGTCCCAAGCTTTAGGGTCCAAGCACTGCTGTTTTCAGAGCTACTTCTACTCCACCATCACCCCAGGCTCTGTCACAGCAGCACTCCTCCTCCCCCAAGAACTGCAAATCAGGACCAAAATCCAGATCCAAGCAGGTCACAGCAAGAGAACCTGCCTTTTTGCCCACAAAACGCTCCTTGCACTCCCGCTCTGATCCGCTGCTAGATTCCTCCCACTGTGTGAGCCAGGGACTTGGGAAGCAGCTGATGCTGGAGCTCTGGAGGCAGCCTCAGGACCTTCCTGCTGCTGCCACCGCCACCGCTGCACCACGTCTTCCACCCCCAGGGCTGGTGGCCAGACCGCTCTGAACTCGATCCCGCAATTTCCCTCTAACCTGCTCTTTGGCGTTTGTGGGTTGAGAAGTCTGGTAACTGCCACAGATCACTGATTCATGGCCCTAAGACCTGTTCTAGCTGCCTGACTCCAGGTCTGGTCTGTCCTTTCCTGGCCCATGCTGGGCTGCGCTTTGCTCCCAGCACTGTTGGATAGACCCTTCCCGGCGACCCTCCAGGGTCTCCTGGGTTGGAGCCCTGCTTCCCTCTGCTATTTTGTGGGTTCTGCAGCTCTAGAATTTGTTCAGAGCCATTTTTTACAGGTGCTTGGAGGGATTTGGGGGAGAGCTTAAGCAAGTCCCTGCTTTCCAGCCGCCATCTTGGTTCTGTCCCCCCACCATTGTTCAGTTGCTTTTCAGTTGTTTCCAACTCTTTATGACCTCATTTGGAGTTTTCTTGGCAAAGATACCAGAATGGTTCACTATTTCCTTCTCCAGCTCATTTTATAGATGAGGAAATTGAGGCAAACAGGATTAAATGACTTGCCCAGGGACATACAGCTAGTAAGTCTCTGAGGCCAGACTTCAATTCAGGAAAAGTGAGTCTTTCTGACTCCAGGCCCAGCACTCTATTTACTGTGCCACCTAGCTACCACAATAAAATTTTAACTCATGGGAACTGGTGAGATCACCAAGAAAAGCGGGATTAGAAGCAGAAGAAATGAGGGCAGATGATAGACCTTTAGGGCACATCAAGTTTCAGAGGATGGTAGATGGATTCACCAAAGGACCCTGAGAAGCAGTGGCCAGATAGAAGGAGAACCAAGAGACTCTGGTGTCATGAAATTCCAAGAAGGTGAGAGCACCCAGGAAGGAGAGATAGGTGGTTAAAAGGTGAAGAGATGTCAGCTGGACAAAAACCGAGAACAGGTCATCAGAAGGACTCATTAAGAAATAAAAATTATTGGTGACATCGGAGAGAGCAATTTCAGAGATGCGTCATATTGTAAGGGGTTGAGAAATGAGTGGAAGGTGAGGAAGTAGAGAAAACACAAATAGGACACCTTTAAAAGGAGCATATCTGTGGGGGAAAAGGACAGATATAGGAATTGAGCTTGAAGGGCCAACACATTTTCCTCAACCACTTGGTAGAGTTAAGGGAAAGATTGTTTTTCAAAATGGAGAAGACCTGGCTTAGAATATTTGTAGAAAACAGGAAAAGACCCAATGGATAAAGAGAAATTGAAGATGGGAGAGAGCGAAGGGATGACCAAAGGAGCAAGTGCCTAGGGGAGACAAGAGAGGACAAATTCAAGGGCACAAGTAGAGATATTGATCTTTTAAATTCAGGAGTCTTTTCTTTTATCCAAACATTGCAGTTGTTATTATGCATAATGTATAGGTACTTTCTCTGGATTATGTAACTCAACCTTCAAACTTAGGGTTTTGAGCACTTTCTGGGGAATGGCTTTTTCTTTTTCTTTTTTTCCCATTTTTTCCAAAGGCAGCCCACCCTGTAGAGGTACCATCAAAAATGGGTATATCCCAATGGGGACTGTTCATCCTATCCCCATCTATCTAGTCATGTGTAGCTTTATCTGTCATTTTTCTTCAGCTTATGCAGATCAAGTCCTAATGTAGGCACTTATTTTTTTAAAAAAGCTCCATCATTTTCTCTATAAATCATTCACATGCATTTCACTAAGAGTTTTCCAAGATCACCAGGTCAAGACACCAAGCTGGTGGCCACAGTCACTTGTGAAACCATCTGTGAAAATGTGTTGGGATCTGTGTGGACAGAGTGATCATCATTCAAAGATCTCATCATATATCTTGAGAGGTAGTGAAGTTGGACTTGTGTTATTTGGGTTATTTCAGATTAGATTTGTTCTCTCTTTTCCCATAGAGGAAAACAACAATAAAACCAATGACTAAAAATTGCAAAGAGGCAGATATACATTGATGTCACAACCTCCTCTCCCTCAAAACCAAAACATACTACTACTACTACTACTACTACTACTACTACTACTACTACTACTACTAATAATAATAAACCTTGCTAACAATTAGAGTTGTCCTAAGGTAGAATAGGTTTCCTTGGGAGGTGTTGGGTTCTCCACTCTTTGGTGGGGTTCTGGAAGAGGTTGGATGAATACTTGGGTCTGTTATAGTGGGGGTTCTTTTATATGTATGGGAGATATCAGATACCTCTTGAGGTCTTTTCCAATTTGGACCTTTGTGATTCTTGTCATTCCATGAAATATGCCAAGATTGCAGGCACTAAAGCCCATTCCAGAGACTCAGAAATGCCTCCCTGCCTATCTTTCTCCTTATTCTTATTAAATCTATTTTCCACTTCATATTCTGTACTATAACTTCTTTTTTACTTTCCATTAAATATGTGTATTTGGTTGAGAACCAGATCTTTCCTTTCACAAGATTTTCTTTCATGACGGCACACTCAACTCTTACAAATATTTATTTAAAAAATTAAATAGAAAAAAAGTCTGGCATTCATGTAGGAAAGCAAAATACATCCAATTCAGTCAGTTTGCTCCTCTTCTCTGTATTAAGCAGATTCTATTAAGAATGGAATAAAGATTGATTGTTTAACAAGAAGTGGGCTCATAAGAGGTGGGGGTGGGAATGGCTAGAGTCTGCATTTTGGAACAGCTCTGAAGGGTCCTAAGGGAAAACCATTCTAATGAAGAGCATAATAATGAGACTCAAGGAGAGACTTGAAAATAGAAAGGGAGAAGAGGCAGCCAGGGGTGAGTCTGCAGGTTGGCTAAATCCTATTGTCCAGGGGCTATTGTACATCTACTTTGTGCCAATCAGAAGATTTTTCTCAAGTCACTTTCAAGTTTTACAAATGACCTCTTTAGCATATGCTGGAGGCTTATTCTTCAGTTCTCTACCCCACACCCAAATGTTTTCATAAAAATTCATATTCTTGGCCAATGCACTGTACTTTTCCCGGAATATTAGTGACTGGAGGAAACAAGCTATATATGCATTCTCTTGGGATCTGTCCCCTGGTCTCTGTAGTGGTGACTTGCTCCAATATAATGTTATCAGATGAGCATTATCCAAGTGGAAATGGTTCCTAAAACACCGGTAGAGATAGAGGTGCATAATCAGAGGCCACATAACTGTTCCTTTCCACAGGTGACAGGAAATCAGATGGTCACCATGGTTAAGACACTTTCTTAAAAAGGGTGAAATTGAGAAAGGATCCAGATAATGAATGAAAAGGTGCATTCAGATATGTTATTAAAACTTAGATTGAAGAGAATGAGATTCTACTCTTCAGATGCACTTATTAAAGCACTATCCAAGGAACCAATGTTATGAAGCAGAATGCTGTAGTACATAGTGTATTGGACTTGGGGTTCAGAAAACCTAGGTTCAAGTTCTGCCTCAGGCACTTGCTAACAGGGTGTCCTCAGGCAAGTCACTTATCCTTGGTTTTCTTATCAGTAAAATGACCTCTAAAGTCCCTTCCAGCTCTAGATTTGTGATTCTATGAGGACCAGATGACAACACATGTAAAGCACTTTATAAATTCTAAAGAACTATACATATACAAGTTGTAGTTGATAATTTATTTTTATTGTTGTTGTTATTATTATTATTAATTAGCCTAAGATAAGCTTCCAGGTTCTTAAGAACTGCCAAGCAATAAACAGGGCATAAGAAGTCCTTGTTCCCTGTCCAGTTAGGACTTACCTCCTAAATAAATTTAACAGAACGTGAAAGGGAATATGTAGAAATCACAGAAGTATTCTTTAACCTTCTACTTTCAAAGGTCAAACACAAATAGAATGAAGCCATCTAAATTAGCCTGCCTGTTTTATTTATGGTGGCCCATTTCACTCTCCTACAGTCTGAAGCTGAGCCCTCATTGTGGAGTAGAGGTGACCCTGAGTGAAAAGTAGAGGTGTGCAGTATGGTAGAAGAAGTATTGGCTTTGGAGACTGGGCACCTGACTTTGAATCCCATTTCTTCCTCCTTCTACCTTGGGGACCTTGGGTTTGTCACTTCATGTGTCTAGTCCTCAGTTTCTTTTCTGTAAAATTAAAGGGTTGGACTCTCAATCAATCAGTAAACATTTATTAAGCACCCACTATGTGCCAGGCACTGTGCTAAGCCCCCGAGATACAAAAAAGGCAAAAGGTAGTCCCTGCCCTCAAGGAGCTTCCAATCTGACAGACTATGATTTCTAAGTTTCTTTCTACCTCTAAAGTGATGATTCTGTGGTTCAACAGTCTTGATTTGGACCTTGCCTCTGTACCCTTTATCCTCATGCCTATTAATTATAACTCATCTCTAGCAATATTGTTGTCATCTACTATTCCACTTTTCTGTGACTCTTTCTCCTCACTCTATCCCAGGTAGTGAATTGAATAAGGAAATCCCTTTGTCACATTGATGCTGGGGATATGACTAATATATCCTATAATTTCTTGGTGGGGGGAGAGTCCAATTAGTGATGTAGAGGAAAAAGCATTTCATTTTGAGCCAGAGGACTTCGGTTCAAATCTTGGCTCTGATAATTGCCAACTGACCCTGGGCAAGACATCTTACCAATCTGGGTTGCCCTCATCTAAGAAATGAAGGAATTGGATTAGACGCTTTAGAAGGGCCATACTAGCCCTAAATTAAGTGTTCTTAACCTTTTCATGTATTATGGGCCTCTTTGACAGGTTGTTGAAGCCTATGGACCCCCTTCTAAGTGCACAAAATACATAGGATTACAAAAGAAACAAATTATGTTCAATTACAGTGATCAAAACATTTTTTAAAAAAGTTCACAGACTTCAGGCTAACAGCCCCTGCTCTAACTATTCTGGCTAAGACATCTGTATCCATATCTCATCCCCATATAGGTGCTGGAGCCAAAGTGTAGTAGTAATCCACTGTAGTAACACTGTTCTACTTGCTTCATAGAAACATAATCTCTAATAATTCTAGGTATTACGTTAAATGGAAAGTTAGGTGGCTCAGTGGATAGAGTACCATGCCTGGAGTCAGGGAGATGAGTCTTCCTGATCTGGCCTCAGATACTTTCTAGCTGTGTGACACTGGGCAAGTCATTTAACCCTATTTGTCTCGGTTTCCTCATATGTAAAATGAGCTGGCCTCAGATACTTTCTAGCTGTGTGACACTGGGCAAGTCATTTAACCCTATTTGTCTCGGTTTCCTCATATGTAAAATGAGCTGGAGAAAGAAATAGCAAACAACTATACCAAGAAAACCTCAAAGAGAATTACAAGGAGTGGGATATAACCAAAAAAGGACTGAAAACATTGTGTTGAATACCATCACTTTAGAAGATCCAGCTGACCTCTTTTCACTCATCAGTATTTGTAAATAGTGAAATTTGATGTGAGGGGGCACTATAGCTTTCCACTTGGTAAAATGCAAGTATTTTCTTTACCAAAGAACTTTTGATAATTTACAGCACTGCAAAAATCACTTTGTATGTTTAAAAGAAAAAAGAAAACCCCAAAACAAGGCAGTAACGAGAATCTTTAATGCTTTCTGGAAAACATAATTTCAAACAGGCAGGTGAAGTCTAGCCTGCTGGGAAATGTTCAAGGCAAGACTTATAGTAAAGTTAGGGCCTACCCTTCTTCAGGCATCACCTTTGGTGGTAGCACAAAGCTTTCTTGGAATTGCTTAGGAGTCTTGCCTGGGGGAACCAAAGTAGATAGGGAGCTCGGAGCTTGGAAGAATTGGAGCTCAGAGCTTGGCAGAATCGCGAGTGTGTTAAATGAGATGGAATGCGAGCATTCTGTGTGGAGGTGGGTAACTGTTTCTGATGCTGTGCCTCATCATGAGAGTATCATGTATTGTTCTAGGACTCTGTGCTCTGGGCTCACCTCTGGACTGCAGGGAGGAGTCAGCTCAGGGTGGTTATTTCTTCCTTCTTGCCTCTCCTCCAAACACTCCCCAGCTCTCCGGGTAAGGCTAGATAGCATTACAAGCAGCTGGGCACAGGTGATGGCTCCAATTGGTAGCACCTATTTGAATCCCTGAATGAAGCCTAAGAGTATTTATCTGCAGGTACTTAGAGGACAAGGCACAAAGCTAGGATTTAAACTGAACCGAACCATGAGCCCAAACCTACAGTAAACTGTGCAGATATGCTTAACCCTGGCAAATATTTTTAACCGAACTGAAAACTGTACAAAAGCATTTTTTTTAAAGTCCTGGTCAACAAGATTGAATCCAGAACCAAATTATTTATTTTCTAAAGTCACTGAACTGGAACCAAGCCTGCAAAATATTTGGAGACTGAATCTGAATGGAACTAATATTTCATTCAATTTGAGTCCTGGACTCAAAGAGCCTTAATTTTCTTCTTATTTTTGTTGGTCCAGATTTCACCGGTATAAGGATACCTGTTAAGAGAACTCCTTTCACTGATGCACTTTGGACCCTTGGAGTTTTAACAAGAGAGCGAGCTGTCTGGAGGCTGTCCAATGTGACCCAGCCAGAATGTATCAGAGGCAGGCTTTGAACCCAGATATTGCTGACTCCAAGACAGGCCCTCTATCTACTGTGCCATAGAGCTTTATTTCATAGCAGAACAAAAGCACAAGAAAACCTCTTGAAGCATCTGTGCAAATGAGATGCCCTGAGGAATAACTAGGTACAAAGCCAAAAAATCCCAAACAACCTACTTATTAGATGATAACAGGGACATACAACTCACATGGGCAGCTAGATGATGCAGTGGATAGAGTACCAGGCTTGGTAAAAAAGACTCATCTTTCTGAGTTCAAATCTGGTCTCAGACACTTACTAGCTGTGTGACTTTGGGCAAGTCAGTTAGTCCTGTTTGCCTCAGTTTCCTCATCTGTGAAATGATCTGGAGAAGGAAATGGCAAACCATGCCAGTATCTTTGCCAAGAAAACCCCAAATGGGGTCGGACACAGCTGAAACTTATTGAACAAGAACAAATAGCTCCCATAGCTAGGGAGGATCTCAGGCAGGTTTGGAACCTAGGTATTACAGACTCTCTGCCTAGCAGTCTATGAATGGATAGGCGTAAGAACTGGACTTGTGAGTTCATCGCTATTGTGACCTCTCAGGTAAGGAAAATTCCTCTACTAATGCAGGTCAGCACCTCTACAACTTTGAGTTTTAGTTTCCAAGCCCATTTAGAGATTAAGTGACTTGCCCTGGTCACATAGATAACAGGTGTCAGAAGAGGGATTTGAACCTTGGTCTTCTTGGCTTCGAGGCCCCAACTTTTCATAGTCTATGCATGAATGAATAAAAATGCATTTATTAAGGGTTTACTATGGCACTTTGGAGCATCTGTATTTCCCTGTGTACACTATGCTCAAGTCAGAACACAGAATACCAGAAGAAGGGATCTGCAGTGTCTTGAAGATTTGGCCTCAGGGCTACATGCGTGATCCTTCACAACTATCCATGCTGTCAGCCATCCCTAAGGAAGATTGCCCAGCCGTAGACAGCTTGGTAATAAACTGACATCGCCTTTCATTCAGCAGCAATGATTTTTTTACTCATGTCTGACCCTTTGTGACCCCATTTGGGGTTTTCTTAGCAAAGATACTGGAGCTATTTGCCATTTCCTTCTCCAGCTCATTTTACAATTGAGGACACTGAGGTAAAGAGGGTGAAGTGACTTGTCCAGGGTCACACAGCTAGTAAATGTCTGAGGTCAGATTTGAACTCCCAAAGGTGAGTCTTCCTGACTTGAGGCCCTGCGCTCTATGCATTATGGCACCACCTATCTGCCCATTGCCTTCCATTACTCTCTTTCATATGCCCTATGCTCAAACTATTCCATTACTGCTAATCTTTCTTTTAGGCCAAGCTCAAATGCCACATCTTCCCTGGAGCCTTTCCAGATCCCTTCGGCTGGAAGTGACCTTTCGTCTTCTGATAGCACTTTTGTTAGACATTTCCTGTGGAATTCACCATATTTTTCTGATGGTTATAATTATTTATTCAGGTAGGTTTAATTTCTCCTGATAACTTATTTCTCTTAAGGTCAGGGTAGTATAGTGCAGTGTGCACTGGGGCCGATTCCTGACTCTGCCTCTCACTGACATAGGCAAGTGCTGAAGTCACAGATTTTCCATCTGTAAAGTGGATATAATAATAGCTACAGGTTTTACTTCATAGGATTATTGTTATGATAAAACAAAGAAATGTGATATGGTATAGTGAAGAGAGTACTAGGTTTAGGGCTAGAGGTCCTGGGTTGGAATTCTAGATCTATTATATGAGGCGTACCAAATGTCTTGGGGCAGTTTTAAGTTTTAATCATTTAAAACAATTCAAACTTAAACCTACAGTAAGCTATTTAGGACACTTTGTGTATACCGGTGTTAAACCAATAGAATATTGGTTTAATCTCCTGGGCCTCAATTTCCTCATTTGTAAAATAAGGTTTTGGGAACAGGCAGTTGACAAGGTTCCTTCCAGCTCTAAATTTATATCCTTTCAAGTATGAGATATTTTGTGCTATGTCAATGTTAGCTAGAGACAGTGTGATTTACTGAATGGAAGGTTGGACTTGGAGTCAGAAGACCCGGCTTCTAGACCTGTCTTTGAAACATTCCATCTGGGTGAGCTTCTTGGTACTGCCCAGTGACTCTCTAAGATCAGAGGTTATAATGTAGTTAATCATTTACCTCACTGGAGGGAGTTTCCATACCGGGAATTCATCACACTGATGGAATCACAGATCCAGAGCCACCCTCCCCACCCCCTAAAAAAATCAAAGCTGGATATTATTATCCATATCTCTATCATTTACAGCAGGCTAAAAAAGTACCCCTCATCGGCCTTCTATAAATATTTATTGTATGAATGAACAGAAGGAAGGATGACTCAGTCATCACAAAACCCTCTTTTGAGTCAGGAAAGGAGGGGCCTGTACTAACATGGGATTGGGGGGCATTTTCCCTGGAGGAGGGGATATACGCCTCTTTCTTTGGCTTCTGGGTAGTCTGCCTTCATGCCCAGAGGGCAACAAAGAGCCCCCGACCCAGTGGGCATGTCATTTGAAGTCGAGCCTGGGAGCATGCCCTCTCACATCCTTCCCTCAAAGATGGGGAAGAGGGGACTGAGACATTGCCAGGCCCAGTCTGTGCCTGTGCATCCCCAGTATTTGACATGTGGCAGGAGACTTAAATGTTTGTCAATTGACTGATTGATTGATTAGTCTGTCCTCATGCAGCCAGGAACAGTGCCGCAATGCACGTAGGCAGGTGGTTTCTCTCCTCTGCTAGTCAATTGGGGTGGGAGCATATCTAGGTCTCCTCCTTGATCCCAAATGGCCCTGCTTCCCCCAGCTAGGGAAGGTTGTTTCTTGTCCATTCACTGTTCAAGAATCCAGCTGGCAGATGATGTTTTCCACATGGGTTGGGTCAGTTAACAGGTCCCTGGGGTGGAGGATAGGGTGGGTGTCCTGGTGGATGGAGGGACCAAGAAAAGCGGGAGGGGAAAGGAAAAGTGAAATCTTATTACATCTTATTAACTCTTCTCTTCATATTGACAATTGGGGGCAGAAGGGTGAAAAGCATAAAAAGCGATTTAAGTATTATCAGTCATTTTAACAGATCTTCTGCCCCTCCCCCTTCCATGGATAATGGAGCACTGCTGCTAGGTTCATTTTTAATTGTTCTGAGCAGGCATGCATGCCACCCTTTGGGGACTACTTTCTTTATTCTTTAATGAGGTTCCTTATTAGGCCCAACTCCCAACTCTGCAGCGTCATGGTGATCCCCCAAGTCTCTTGGTAGCTTTAGTCTGTAAACACTTGATAGTTTCACCTTGTGGTGATCTTTTACCTAGATTTACATGTTCCACTGCTTTAATGTCTCCATTATGATGCCTATCAGGTCAGTTGTCTCATCTGTCAAATAGGCAGAAGGTCTTGGAATCATCCATGTACAGATGGAAAAGTCATAAGAGGTCATTGAGTATTGCCCCTTTTATATTACAATGAGGAAACTGAGGCTGAGAGACTTGCTCAGGGTCACATAGCTAGTGTTTGAGGTGGGATTTGAACTCATGGCACCAGGGTGTCTGTCCAGCCTGCCTCAAGGGATGTTTTGAATATCAGATTAGATATGAATAATTTTGGAGACTGTGAAGTGCCATACACACTTAAGTGTTGTTGTAGGTTCAGGCCAGGGTCGATTATAGTTTCCTTGAGCCTGCATGTCTCACGCCTGAAACTCACTTACCTGTCACTCTGTGAACAGTGGCAGGACCAAATGAGCAGGACCAGGAGAACAATTTATGCAATGACAATGACATAGTAGAGAAAAGCGACTTTAAAAGACTTTAGAACGCTGACGCGGTGATGAGCCACAAGAACAGAGATGGAACGCACCCCTTACCTCCTGCCAGAGCGGGGATGGACTTACAACGCATAGGGAGTTAGATCCATTTTTAGATGTGGCTAATTCGGGAGCTTCTTTTGCCAGGCTATCTAGTATTGACGCTTTATTTTTATTTAAAAACATGTGTTCAAGGGGTGTGTGGAGAAAGAATGAGAGGAGCAGATTAATAAAAAATGCTTATTAATTGAAAAAATAAGAATAATAAACCATTAAAAAACCAAGAAAATAAAGTCTGCGCAATGAGACAAGACTGTAGATAAGAGGGGCAGTTAGGTGGTACAGTGAACAGAGCACTTGTCCTGGAGTCAGGAGGATCTGAGTTCAAATCCAGCCTCAGACACTTGACACTTACTAGCTGTGTGACCCCGGACAAGTCACTTCACCCCAATTGCCTTCCCTTCCCCCCTCCAAAAGGAAAAAAAATATATTATAGATAAGAAAACAGAGCCCTACAAGTAGGGTTTATTGTTGTTGTTCAGTCATTTCAGTCATATATGACTCTTCATGACCCTACCCTATCCACTATGCCACCTAACCAACAGGTTGAATATTTGACCCCAATGTGAAGAAAGTTCAGTGAGGACACTCCCTGGGATAACCACCACTTGGAATGAACTGATCTCCAAAGAAATCCCTTTTGCATGTGATCCTTTGCCTAGAAATCCTATTTAAGTTATTTCCCTTGTCCCCCCCACCCTCCCCAAGTAGATGGCTCCCTTGGTTTGGTTCTAACAGAAGCTCAGATCTCTGTAGAGAAGGTTCTTGGCACCAATAGCTACATTACTAGATTCTCTCTCTCCCTTTCTTCCCTCTCTGTCTCTCTATCTCTGTCTCTCTGTCTCTGACTCTGTCTTTCTCTCTGTGTGTCTCTGTATGTCTGTCTGTCTCGCTCCCTTCCCCCCATACTCTACCCCATCTACCTCCCTCTCTCTCCCTCCTTTGATGAACTCAGTGAAAATTTAAGTATAATGTTCTCACTTTCCTTATTTTTCTTGCTTTTTTTGAGAAATGTGGCAATGTTTTGCATGATTTCACATGTATAATTGATATCACATTGCTTGACTTCTCAGTGGGTGAGGGAGGGAGTGGGAGGGAGGGAGAGAATTTGAACTCAAAATTTCAAAAGAAAAGAATGTTAAAAATAAACAAATAATATTTTTTTTAAATGAGAAGGGGACAGACCTAAAAGAGCAATGCTAACCAAAGCTTAGAATGCATAGAAGCTGGCAATGAAAACTAAGAAAAACAAATCGGATTTTTTTCCATGTTGAGGGGAAAGAGAATTCACTTTAATTCAATAAACCTCTAAGAAATGCTTTCTTTAAAAAAGACTATTGGGAGTGGAGATGAGTATGATGATGGGAATGCAGGCAGCATGATACTGAGATTGGGGAGAATGGGTGGGGGGAGTAAAAATTTCCTCTGGCGGCTGCTGCTTTCCTCCTTTGTTTCTTAACTAATCCCCTGGACATTTTCCCTGGGTCAGACTTTTCCAGACAGACTCTTCTTCCCCCATTCTTTTCTATTAGAAGCACCACAAAGCCCAGCTAATTTGTATTCCATTGTCTTAGGCAAATAAGGAACATTCAGTGAATTGTAGGGCTGGAAATGGTCACTAGATGACAGGAGCGCCGAGTTGTCACCCACACTCTATTGTTTTTGAGTCTCCTGAAGCATCCTGGCTCAATTCCTTTTATTTTTAATCAAAAATAGTTTTCTGTTTGTTTGTCAGGCAGATTGTCTTTCCAGATATCTCACAGCTGCCCTTCTATGTGTGAGAAGGAATTGAAAAGACTGTTTTTAGAAGCTAGGTGTCAAAGACAGTGAAGAAAATTGTCTGAATTTGCTGCTTCTGTCCCTTGGATAGCTCTTGGGGGCCATTTCCTAATTCTCTTCCTTTCTTGAGCTCCTGGTCATGCCAGCTCAGTGAAGTTAGGAGGGAGTAGAGCAGAGTCAAGCATGACCCAAAGGAACACATTGGCAAAGGCAGGAAGGAGCATGGGAATGCACAGAGATATTTTGTGGAGGACAGGCTGTCAGACAAATGACCAGTTCTGAAACAACCTGTATATCGGCTCACATACGGTCATGGATGTAGAGCTGAAAGGGACCTTAGAATACATCTCGTCCAACCTGGTCATTGTTTAGAGGAGGAAAGTGAAATGGTCAGAGAGGGAAATTGACTTGCCCACAGTCACACAGTCAATAGTCATCAGAGGTGGAGCATTCCAGAGCCAGGGTGTACTTTCTAATACTTAGCTTCCTGCCCTGGATCTCTGCTCCTTGACCTTCTCACTTCCATCTTACCACATTGGATTTTGGCCCATTCAAGAAAACCATCCTGGCCAGTGCTTAGCATAGTGCCTAGAACAAAATAGGCATTTAATAAGTGTTTATTGGATTATCGATTAGTCTTTTGGTTCACTACCCTCACTTGGATTTTCTATGGACCATGTCTCTCTTCTCCAGAAACAGATTACCCCTCATTATACACTGATCACTGACATGGGGGTTCAAATTCTGCCTCTGATATTTACTACCTATGTAATGTTGGACAAGTCATAGTGTCTTTATCTATAAGAAAAGAAAAAAGAAAAGAGGATGAAGCAGACAGCCTCCCCTTAAGATCTAGGTCTATGATCTTAAGTGTTTCCTGTACCATCTCAGATGTAATGATGCTATGTGATCCCTACATTATGAGTACCTTCCCTCCGAGATTGCATTCTATTTATACTGTATCTCCTGCATACACAATTATTTTCCATGTTGTCTCCCTCATTAGAATGTAAGCTCCATGAGGACAAGGACCGTGCTTTTGCCTTTCTTTGTAAACCCAGTGCTTAGCACAGTGCCTGACACATAGCAAGTGCTTAATGAATTCTTGAGGACTCCTTGTGGCCATTGATAACATAGACATTTGCCATAGTCCATGCTGGAGGCTTCAAAGACCAACAGAGTTGTAGAGGCTATTGGTCCAGAGCTCCAAAGAGCTGCCTTGGGATCGGGGGCATTCATATCTGTGCAGAAACCAAAGTCTTGTATCCTGCAGTAGTTGGAATCAGTTGCCTTTATAGTACCCTCATGCAATGGGTAGATGGAAGATCTTCTCGGGTTCTTGTTCTACTGTGAGTTTATGGATTTCTGGTTCTGGGTGTTACTGACTGGTGACCTGCCTAATAGTATATAGACTGACCACTGGCCAGACCCATGCCTCCCAGACAGTAGCCCCCATTAGACCACATAAAGGGAGGGGTTCCTTCAGGATCCCAAGGAATCTTCTTATACCTTCTTTAGACTGAAGTTCATAACTAGCAGATTCTTTGACCTAAACAGGGGCATTATCTCAATGGTAGAATATACCAGGTCTTGCAACTGAATACCCCTATGCTGATGGACCAGTTTTTTAAAGGTGTTGGACTATGACCATCAGTTAGTGTGCTCATGGTAATCTGTTTGTTGGTATGTATAAACCCTGTATTAATTCATGACAGAAGTGGTGTTGGAGCCGAGCACTCTCAGCCCACTTGCTGGGGGGTCTGTTGCATGATGTGGGGGAGGGGAGGAGACATTGGTGCAGTTTTTAATTTTGGTTGGGACTGGTTTACTGTGACTGGGCTATGCTGGCCACCCTGATAAACAGGTCAGTGAAATTAGACAAGCATCCATTAAACACTTACTAATGCCAGCTACTGTTTTAAGAGCCAAGGATACATAGCAAAAATGAGTCCCTACTGTTAAAGAGATTGCATTTTGGCCTAGCAAGGGTATCACAGATTAGGGCTAAGGGGGAAGCAAGACATAGACTGACTATTCTCAGATCCAACTGCAGATTCTAACTTTCAAGGTCAAACTGCCGGGTACCTGGGTATTGTGGGGCCCAGCTATTCAGTCTGGGTCAATTTAATTCAACAAATACTATACACACACACACACACACACATACGTACATACCCTCACACTCCACACATACATGCACACATGATACATATATATTATATATAGTATATATCACACAGTATAGTATATATTGTATATATTTAGTATCGATGTATAATATATAGTATATATAATACATACTATAAATATACTCAATTTAATTCAACAAATACTATATATACTATTGCATATATATCATATATACTAGTTGTTGAATATATATATACACAAATAATTATTTGTATATACAAATATATGTGTGTGTAAGGGAGTTCCCTTTTCAATAAGTATGCATACACATAAGTTTGTGTGTGTTTGTGTGCATGAATGCTTGTGTGAAAGGCAGGAGCCCTTATAAGTTATAGACAGTTTTATTAATTAAAAGCACGGTTGTAAAATACTGAACAATCAGACCCCTCCAGCACTTGCTGCAGGTACAGAGGGCTGAAATATCAGAGTCAAGATGCTAAGAATAACTGATAGGACAACTTTAAGTTGATTGCTGGGAAATCCTGAACTTTAGAACTGTTTGGTGACTATGAGACAAATGTATATTGCTTAGTTATGACATAGATGGCAGAAATGTGGATTTTGGTTTATCACTTTGACATAGAGGTGAGTCAACTCACTGAGGAGACCCAATAGCATACATGAGAAATGAACAAGGAGAGACTTTTAACTGGAAAGAAAGGAAAGAGAGCTCAGTGGTGGCACTGCTACCATCTTCTGGGAAGAGTTGACTGGCTTTACCTTTCTTTTTCTTCCCCTTCATTGCCACCTACTATCTGAGAAATGGAAATTCCTTAGACCCCAGCCAAAGGAGCTCACTTGGAAAAATTCTCAAGCTCTCAGGTTTCTATTTTTTACTGAAAGAATGTAAAACTACCTTGACAATCCAGAAGAGGATTGTCCAGAGTGGCACAGCCATCAGAGCTGTGGCTCTGCCCAACAAGAGCCTGGAGAAGCCCAGACAGGGATAGTCAGAGTGGAGTAGTCAGCGAAGGACCGGCCCTTCCCATCCATGAATTATGCCAGTTGTTCGTGAGGAAAAGAAAGGGCATCACAACCTGTAGTCCAGAGTTGTGAGTTGCCCCAGGAACATGTATTCCTTATGCAGGAGCCTCCCTGCTAAGATTTTGTATATTTGTGCCCATTCTTTCCCACAGACACCATGTGGTTTGATGGGGGAATGCATCCCAGGTATAATATTATTTCATTTAATGAACAGTGGGGATGGAAGGGAGGACTGGGAAAGGCCTGCTGTAAAATGTGCAGGATTTGAGGTGAGTCTTGGAGGAAGCCAGTGAAGCTCAGAGGTGGACATAGAGGGAGTGGAGCATTCTAGTCTTGGCAGCCAGTCAGTACAGAGGTGCAAAGCTAAGAGGTGTAGAGATGTGTGTGTGTGACCACAGCAAATTCACTGGGCTATCTGGATTGTTAGGTAGGTGGCGGGAATAAGGTATAAGAAGGCAGAAATGTGGGAAGGGGCCTTTGGGAAGGGTTTTTAACACCAAATAGGATTTTCTATTTGATTCTGGAGGTAAGAGGAAGCCACTGGAGATTATTTTCTTGTATGGATTTCAGGTGATGTTATTTAGTTTTTGCAGTGTCCCTGGAATCTCTCAAAGGTTCATGAATTTGGTGTTTCAAGATTTGCTAGATTGGGGTGGTGATTTATCTTGATGATATTCCTATCAATTTTTGGGAAGCTGCCCAGCCCTGAATTAGTGTGAGCTGCCTTCTGGCTTCATTCTAGGACAAGCCAGCTGCCAAATAATTGAAATGCCCATCTTTGGGGAAGGTGAGGTTCCTGGGGTATGGTATTGGCCAGCAGGATTTCCCAGTGGATCCACACCAGACGGAGGCCTTACTCCATTTGGGGCTAAGATGAGGAGAGTCCAGGTCTCATTAGAGATCTACACAGGTTCCTTAATTTTCTGGGAGTGCTTACTGCTTCATGCCTGTGTTTTCTTTACTGAAGACCTCTTACCAATCTGCTGAAGAAGTCTTTTCAGTGGACACAAGACGAGGAATTCACATTTATGATCGAAAACATTGGGTCATCTATCTAGTTATGTCTAAATCTGCAGAAACTGTTCATTGTTTTAGTCCTGTGTGTACCCCTTCATCAATCAATCAATATGAATTTATTAGGTGTTTATTATGTGTCTGGAATTATGCAAAAACCTGGAAACTAAAAGAAAAATCAATCAATAAATATTTATTAAGCCGTTTCTATGTATCAGACACTATACTAAGAGCTGAGGATACAAAAAAAGAAAAAAATGGTCCCTGTCCTCAAGGAAGCTTATATTCCAAAGGCAAACACTTGTAAACACACATATATGCAAGATAAATATAGAGTAAATGGAAGGTAACTTTAAAAGGCTTTAACATCTGGGGGGGGACCAGGAAAGGCCTCCTGCAGAAGGTACCTAGAAGACTGGAAGGGCTATGGGCCTGAGGAGAGAACATGGTGTCCTGTGCACAATAAACTTTGTCAGGGACTTTCCACCAACACCATCAAACTGTTTTATGGCTTTAATGCTTGTTCTTGTTGGTGGTGGTGCCCAAGGTCAAACTGGTGCAACTGAGTCAGGAAAGGGTGTGGTTGATACAGAATATGCTTGCTTGGCCACATCATTGTTAGGGAGGAGCAGGGAATGCATCAATCTAATGGGCCAAAGCTTTGAGGGCACATTGATTTTGACAAACAATTAACCTCCTGATGTTTCTTGTGTCTTTCTTATCAACTTAATAACTTACTTCCCTGGATTCTGTCTCAAACCCTTGGATTGTAGAAGAAACTTTGGTGCACAGGCAAAGCCTGGCTTTAGGGCTTATGCTTATCTAGCTCTTAAAACGTAGAAGGACCATGAGTATCCATTGGTGCAAAAATTTTATTATAATTTTACTCTGAAATAAAAATGTTCATACTGTCTCTATTTTCTTTGCCTTTTAGATAAAAATGACACAGCTTGGTCCCTCAAGGCATTCTTAAATTTGAGGACTTCACATCCTGGCCCTGCTTCCACTGGAAGGGAATTAAGTTCCCCGGTCCTGGTGCTGACCCTGATCACCAGCGCACATTGATTCTCCCCCATGACATGTGAGATCCATTTCTCATTGTTTCATCTATCCATTTGAGAGTGTACTGATGACATCCCAGGAAGAAAGGCCCGTACTCTACAATTTTTCATTCTCTCCCTATATTCAGAATAACTGTTGACTTAATGGTCTTTTAGGACTGTCATATGATATTGGTCACATTTATTTTTGGCTATCATGTGCTGCCAAGGGGTCCTTGCCATTGGGCACCCAGCCCAGAGAGGTGACATTTATGTCTCTCTTTTTTTAGACTTCTAGAGAAGAAGATTCTACCGCCTCGTAGGCAACCCTCTCAAGCTTGGGTTGTCCAGAAACAACAGCAAAAGCAACAACAGAGTGGGAGCAGCAGCAACCACAATAGCGTGGGGTTGGGAGCCAGGAGATTTGAGTTCTAGGTCTTGAATTGCTACATGACCTTAAACAAGTTATGGGGCCTGGGGTCTGTCTCCTTTTGCTTCTGTTTTCTCTTCTACCCTAAATGCCTCGTATTGCTGTTGTGAAGACAAAATGGCGAGATAATTGTTTCTGAATTTCTCCCTGTCCAGGTGTTCCCTACTATTAGCTCATTTCTCTTGATGCAATTTAAGCCTATTTGCACGCTGAGATTAATCATTTGCCCAAATGCTCGGGGCTAAATGAAATCAAGCCTGGATGTAGCTGACATGGAACTGTGGGAATATGAGTACAGGGCCTGGGATAGAGAAACTCTGACTGAAAATAATGGGAGCTCAAGGAGATTTGGCACTTCCAATGAAAAATGAGCCATGCAAATGATTTTTACAAAACTATTGTTCACCCCATAAAATAAACTTTTTTATCCTTGATTATGTTCCTTCTTCGGGAAGGACATTCTCCTTCCCTATTCCGGGATGCTTCATAGGTCCTATGGAATAGTATTATTTCTCAGGCCTATTGTCTGTAGGTCCTATCATCCAAGCTTTCTTAATTTTTGTTACCCTCCTTCAGAAGCTTGGATTTAATTTCCTCTGACTCTTAAAATCCACAGCTCACTTTGAGGCTCTGTCCAAGGACCAGCCTAGCCAAGAGAATTTTTTCTGATCCCTCTCCTCTTCTCCCAGTTATTAATGCTCATTTCCAAACCTTTGTGTAGTCCTTGTATGTCTTGGATTTTATCATCTGTGAATATCCCTCCAGTAGAACATAAGACCCTTGAGGCCAGGGACTATCTTAGTTTTATGTTCATATCCACGGTGCCTGGAACGCAGAGACAGGGGATAGGGAACTCGCAAGGGGAGGATATTTTCTTTTCTAATGCAGATCAACATCTCCTCTGTAGCTTTAGTTTTAGAGAATTGTCAAGTACTCTGAAGGGTTAAGTGACTTGTCCAGGTTCACATGAGCAGTGTCAGTGAACTCAGGTCTTCTTGGCTTCAAGGAGGGTTCTCTGTAAACAAACTAGGCCCTGCTGCCTTTTACAGGTGTACTCGGCACACAGTAGTTGTTGATGCAGTGATTGACAGCCCAGTTCTACTCAGTCCTTTCTCTACTTCCTTTCTCTTTCCGGCTCTTTGTGATTTTCATTATAACCTCGCTTCCTGATGTGCTCATTCCTCCTTTATTTATAGCCTTTCTTAGTCCTTATATACGTGGGTCTCCTTCCTCCTTATTCCGTTTCCCCACTCCTCAGTATTGTGTGTGTTTTTAAACTATCTCTATTTTAAAAGTTCTATCCAAAGGACAACTGCAGAGCTGCTATGGAAATTACATTTCTTGGCAGAGTGCTAACATGGTGACGGTGCCAGGTGATTTACTCTTTTAATTAAAGCCTTTTTTAGAAAATCTAGTTTTAATGGGCTATATTGACAGGGCTCCAGAGTGCAGAGGGGAGAGAAATTGCCCACATTAAATATTTACCATTTTGACCTGCAAGATTATGAATGATTCTTTGATATAGGGTGCTCACTATTCACTGATTAGCTAGAGATAGGAAAGGAGAAATATGTACTCGTGTGTATGTGTGGCTGCTGGTTTGTGTATGAGTGCTCTTAGGGCCTTTAAACCCTCCCAAATTTTCCATGACAATTGGCTCAAATCATCTTTTGATGCAACATTCTTGCATGAAGTGACCCTGGGTTCCCAAAGCCTCGGCAGGTCCTAGCAAGCTGAAAGGGCATCAGATGTGGGACTGGTTATAGATCGGATACCTCAGGCCCAGTGTTAGAGAAGCTGATCACCAGCTTGACTGGAGGGAGATGGATCTCCCAGCCACAAAAGAATCTCTTAAGCTTTCAGTGATCTCTGAGCTTCTCCCTGAAACAAAGAGTCATTTTTGTTAATGACATGTTTCTCTGAGTGATGCCAGGTAGCTGCATATCATGGGATGCCACGATCTCCAAAGATTAAAGGTGCGAGACCAGCCAGAGGGCAAGGGATAGTTTCATGGTGGATGCAAACAGGCTGGAACACCTTGCTAATGATGAAATGGGCAGGAGAAACAGGGGAAAGGACGTCACGGAGAGATGTGTGATTGGAAGAAGAGGAGGGCTGATCATGTGTTGGGTTTCTGCCTTTGATCTCCACTGGGCTATGTAACCCTGGGCAAGTGACTTAACCTTTCAGCCTCCCAACCTATTCACTGAGACTCTAAGCTACTGAACAGTCATTGATTTGCATTGAAAGAGAGAATTTTCTCACTGCAAGTTTCTTATAATAATGTAATCACAGTCCTGGACCAAAAAAGAAATACTGAATGCTTTCTCTTCAGGATTACTGAAGATGCTGGCCATCTTTCTCCATAGGATTTATTGTTCCTTCACCTTTTACTATTTTCTGATTTTAGATAGAATGAGTAAAGCAAATATATCTGAAGCCCAGGGGTGTGCTACAGATAGGGACAATATTTAGCACAGCTGGAACCAGGGCTTGGCAATGTGGGTAGCCCTTTTGAGCACAACAGGCAGAAAGTAGTAATAAGGAACAGCTTTTAATATTGCTTTTTTCAAATGCACATTTTTAGTGACCCCAAATCATTCTCTTTGTAGGACATATTTTGTGATAAACCAAGTCACATGTAAGAAGCTGCTTGGAATAGTGACAACTGGCCTTGATTCCAGGAAGAACTCAGTTCAAGATTCTCATCTGACATATTGTCTATATGACCTCAGACAACTAACTTTCTCAATGCTTTGGGCCATCAATCAATCAAAAAGTAAATGCATAGTTTATGCCTGACCCTGTCAGCAAACATTTATTAAGTACTTACTGTGTACCAGGTACCATACTAAACAATGGGGATACAAAGGGAGATAAAAACACAGCCCTTGCTTTCATGGTATTCACATTCTGATTGGGGAAACAACATGGGAATAACTGGGTACATATGAGATATGTAAAGTGTAGGTGGAAGGTAATCTGAGAAAGCCATTGGCAGCTGGCAGTGGGGTGGGGCATGAAAGGCCTCCTGTAGAAGATGGGATTTCCTCAGCCAGGCAAACTGAGCTGGAAATGAGGGATAGAGCATTCCAGGCAAGGGGGACAGTCAGTGCAAAAACATGGAGGTGGGAAGTGGGATGTCTTGTATGAAGAAGTAGAAGGTCAGTATCATTGGATCACAGAGTACATGAAAGGGAATAAAATTTAAGAGAGCTGAAAATGTAGGAAGGATCTAGTACAATAAATGGAACAAACCCCTCTCCCAGGGAGCTCACGTTAAGAAAATAAATTTTAGAGAAGAGGCCCACCTGTATTGGTAAGGGGGTTTGCTCACCTGCAAATGAAGTTGGGGGACCAAGCCCTAAGTCACTTGTGTTAAAGCAAAGCTTCACTCTCTGTCACAGTGACAGATGGGGGAAATATCATTTCCAGCTCTTGTCTAGGCCACATAGTTGCCTCAGGTAGATTCATGTATTTAGGCTAGGTGAGAGAGTTTAATTGCAAAATAAAAAACGTCTTGGGTTTACTAGTATAGGGATCTGCCAATCTCCCAGGTTCTCATTCCCGTCCCACTAGTTGAGGTCCTCATCACACTACCCCTCCCTTGTCTCCCCAATCCCCAACTTCCACCAATTCCAAGGTTTGGAATACTGTTGAGTCGGCATGGAAGTGCCTGGGCCAAGGTGCTAGTGACCAGGACCCAAGCATTCTCTTGTATAACATGGTCAGTGGGATATTCAAATCATGTCTATGTACATGGCCCAGAACTGTGCTAAATACAAATAGGCTGTCAGGAAAATGAGCATCGAATGGCACATCATTCGAGCCCATTTATTTCCCATTACTGCCTCAGCAGTTCCTAAGCACCTCAACTCTTTCTGCTTCAGGGGCCTTGAGGTAATTCACAGAGGCCTCCCTGTGTTCGTCCTTTCCAAGCTGGTGAATGGAAATGACATGGTCACTTTGTTCCTGCTCAGTGGCTTAGCACATCAATTTCTTCAAGATGGAAACCTCCCCTTTAGTGACTCGAGGCTGGGCCACGGCATTAAGTATTTCTCCAAAATATTTCCCCACATATAAAGCAAGGAGTTTGCAATGACTCTGAACTGCCCCAACCCCCGACCATCCCTCCCAGAAAGAGGACTTTCATTTTTCTAATCTTCCTCTCCACCAGATAATTTTGTCCTCTGGCAGTGATGATATTGGAAATAAGCTTTAACTAGACATTAATGTAATGGCTATCAGGCTGTGTACTTGGTGGCTTTGCACCTATTACCAACACAGTCAACATTACTTTGGTGGGATGCCCTACTATCGTAATTGATTCGATAAGGCAACAAGATTCTGGCTGGTGGAGGAGCCTTAGACAATGAGAGAGAAATACATTATTAGTGGGAGGTTCAGTGGACATTAACTTGAGAAGTCTATTTGTTTCTCAAACTCTTGGTGCCCTGAAATCTCTTCCTAGCAGGTCCCTCTTGAAATTACTTTGTCTTTATTTACTTGGGTACATGCTATACTCCCTCAGCAGAATGCAACCTCATTGAAGGCTGGGATTGTTTTGTCTTTGTATTCTAAGTGCCTAGCAAAGTACCTTTCATATTGTTTTTCTTCAGTCCTATTGGACTTTTCCTGATCCCATTGAGGTTTTCTTGGCAAAGATGCTAAAGTGGTTTGCCATTTCCTTTAGAGCTTAAATATTTGTTGAGTTGAATTGGGTGTGCATAATTCATTATGCTTGTCTTCTATGTCTGTGGTATCTGAGTGGAGTCCAAGGCATACCTTCAGAAGTCAAGACTGGGCTTGGAGTGCTGCCTTTGGCTTTCTTCTTCCTCTATATGTTATACAAAGACCTTCATGGCTAATTTTTGGACTAGATGGTGTTTTCTTTTGGAAGGCATCTACTCAGAAAGGCTGTCCATTAAATTCCTTGTTTTGACTTTTGATAGGGAATCATGGCATTGTCCAGGCAAGTTGCTTTAAGCTCTTATCAACATCTTATTTGTAGGATATTGACTTTTGTATATGTCTTAGCACTGCTACTAGCTCTTTGCAACTGGGATTATTTTCATTCCTTCTCCACCATCTCCAGCACTGAGTCCAAATCATTATGCAATGGCGCTTTTGGTACAGATATAGTCCTTAGCTTTTCACAAAGTCAGCTTGTACAAAATCTACTGTGGCCTATAATCTGTGTTATTTTCCAGTACACACTGTACCTTGAGCTGTACCTTGAGATGTTACTTTTGGCCTTGTCTTGCTGTAAGAAGGTCTTTGGCTCCACAAGGTGGTTTACAAAGTGTTCCCACTGATGGAAGAGTATCAGAGAGCCCCACTTTGAGTTGAGTGGTACCAATGAGGGGCTGAATGATTCCTGGGGCATCTGAAAGTAGTCATTTTTTCCAGGTCATCATGACAGAAGGAAAGAAGACATGCCACTTGCCATTTTTGTATAAATAGGTCTTGTTTGAGTGGCCCAAGTAAGTGAGCTTGGTTTGACCTCAACTTACTCAGAGGAAGGCATGAGATTAGACACCATTCCTTCCCTCAGGCATGAAATCCATCTCCAGCTCACCAGTCCCATCAGTTCTGATTGCCAGACTTCTTGAATTTTACTGCTAAAGGGCAGAATATGAAGAATCCTTCACTATTCAAATAGATGATTACTTTCCCTCTCCTGTATTTGACTAAATAGCACAACTCCCCCAATGTGCTCATTAGAAAAGAGAGTTTCTATAAGGAAAGTAAAAAGAAAACCTGGACAGCATTATTCATCTGATTCTTCTCCATTGTTTCTTTTGCCCAAATATTTACTTTACATGTCAGTATTGTTATCTTTGCCAGTCCAGGAAAACCGAGGCACATAGTCATGACATTTCACAGAATCTCAGTTGAAATTGTCTTTAGAATCAATTTAGCCATTGGATTATAGATTTAAAGCTGGAAAGGACCCTAGAGGACATATCGTCTAAAATTTTCATCTCTCAGATGAGGGAATGGGGCCTAGAAATGTTAAGTGACTTGCCCAGGATCACACAGCCCTACATGTATAAGTGGCATGACTTGAACCGAGGTCTTTCTAACTCCAAGCCAACTTCCTATCCATGTTGCCTATTGATAGTTGAATCCATACCTATAAAGGAGTCTCTCCCTCCAACATTCCCAATAAATGATAGCTGGCCAGTCCTAGAAGGCCTCAAGGAAAGGAGAAATAATAGCTAACATTTATATAATGCTTTAAGATTCTCAAAGCACTTTACCCGTGTTATTTCATTTGATCCTCGCAATGACTCTGTGAAGTAGGTCCTATTATTACCCCCATTTTACAGACAAAGAAACTGAGGCTGGGACTTTAAGTGACTTGCCCAGGGTCATACCACTAGTAAGTGTCTGAGGAAGGATTTGAACTTAGGTTTGCATCATCTAGTTGTCCTGGTACTAATTCCCAAGGTACCCCACTTCACTTCTGGACAGCTTTATTTAAGAAGTTTTTTTCCTTCCATTGTGTATGCATCCACCTCTTTGCAATTTTCATCCGTTGTGTATACTTCTGCCCTCTGGGGACAAGTAAAGCTGATTGAATCCCTTTGCCCCTGAATTGCCCTTCTGATGCCTAAAGACAACTATCTTGTTGCCCCAAAGACTTTTCTCCTCTAGATCAAACAACGACAGTTCCATCAACATGACATAATTTTAAGACCCTTTATCTTCCTGATTGCCCTCTGCCAGCTTGCCAATGTCCCTCCTAAAATGTGTGTGTGTGTGTGTGTTTAGCCCGTCTGCCAAATATCACTCACCAAATTATTACTCAGCTCTGACTCTTAAACTAGATTGTCTCCCTCTCTTGGTAAGAATGAATGTAGAGATCATTCTTCTTTAACTCAAAATTATTCTTAGAAATTATTGTTTTCTTTTTCCCCAGAGGGAACACTCCGTGTATCTGTGGAGAAATAGAGTCCTAAGGACCAAGTCATGTCCCTGAATGTCCCAACCTGGCAAGAATTGATGCGATTCATATAGAGATCCTTGGGCCAGAATTTGCACAACTCTCCCCCACCCCCCAGGAAGGAATTGTCAGAGTATACATAAGACTTGTGGCTGGTTTACTTATTTCATTTTAAATGTTCCTCATTTTTGTTGGCATGCCCTGGGGCATAAGTTGCATGTTATGCATTCAAAATGGAAATAATTAAAAAGAATTTGAACATGCTTTGTCCCTTTCAGGCTGATTCCACAGACCAAGCCTAAGGTTTGAGTTAGTTTGACCTTGACTTCCAAGAAGTTTACTGCCTTGCATTCTCTATGTGGAGCTGTTCTTCATTTCCTTATGTAACACAGACAACATTATTGATATCTTAACACCCAAAGATTCTGATTTTTCTTAAGTGTAGGTTTTACCACATCAAACTCTCCTACTCTATAAACCCCAACAGCTCTGTATTGCCTTTAGAATCAAATATAAAATCCTCTCTTTGCCTTTTAAAGACTTTATATTCTGGTCCCAAGCTACCTTCCCGGCCTCATTGTAAAGTACTTTCCATCCCATAGTCAACCATCCAGCCATATTGACCTTTGTGCTTCACACACTGGGTACTTCATCTTCCAACTCTGTGCCTTTTTACTGACTGTTTCCCATGCCTGGAGTGCCCTCCTGCCTCATCTTTACTTCATGGAATTCCCCTCTTCCTTTAAGCTTTAGTTTAGGTACCACCTTCTGGGAAGTCTTTCCCAAAATGCACATTCGCTCATTCCCTCCCTGTCTAATGACCTTGTATTTATTTTGCATTTATTCTGTTCATATTATCTGTTTATACTTTAAAATCTACTTGTTATTTCTCCCAATAAAATGTGAGCTTCTTGCCAATAGAGTTTATTTCACTCTTTATATTCCTATCCCTAATGCCTAGGACACTGCCTGGCGTATAATAGGTACTTAATAAATCCTTGTTGATTGATGGATTTAATCACTCAGCTTCCCCCCTCCAGCCCCCCAATTGTGTCTCCTGATGTTTTCATGGATTCTTTTCACAAAGGCCAGTTTATTGAACTCATACATGGAATATTAAGGAGCTCTACATGCCTGATTCTGAGCTAAAATTAGGACTGCTAATCTTTCAGCTAGAAAATAGCACCATAATTGCCCAGGAAGAAAAGGGGCGTATGGGTTGCAATTGGCACCAGTAGATGGAATGCAGAATGTTAGATCTTGGCGTCATTAAGCCCGCCCCTTCTCCTTTTAGAGATAAGGAACCCAAGCTTTAGAGAGGAGAAGGAAGTTGTACATGGCCACACAGCTGACTAGAAGCAAAGCAATCTGGGACCTGAACTCAGGTCTCAGCGCTGAGTATATTACTGTTCAGTTGACTCTCCCACTGCCAAGATCACAGACCATCACAATCCCATTTACAAAGAAAGGATCAGGGCTCAAATGTTCCTCACTTGAAGAGATATAATGTGGTCCGGGAGAATGGGGCTTTGGCACGGGGGCCATTTGATGTGAATGAAATTTAGAGAGTGCCTTGCGAGAGTAATGGACAAATTCCAGAGCTTAACACCTAGCTGTTGCTTGTCTTTCATTCTCAAAGAGGACCATGACATCAGGAAGGTGATGCCATGACTTGCAAGTGAATTGGATTTCAGTGAGTAAGGGCTGTGCCAAGTCACCAGCCTCACTTTCTCCTCTGGAGTCATCTGGGTCCAGTGGCCAGATATAGATCAGGATGCCTGGAGATGGCCCCCAGCACCTGGTTAGTAATAACAGGGATAAGGATAGGGACTGCACCTGGTATTTCACAATACAAGGAAGTCCCAAGTGAAGAAATTGCCTTTGCCAGTGCAGGTTGGCAACTTCTCTGTTATTTATAGTTGCAGAGAGTTGTCAATATCACTGAGGGGTGAAGTGAACTGTCCAGATATTCATCAAAATAGGAAGCTACCAGGTAGGCTGGAGTGGTCTCCCTCTTTCCTGTGGCTCTTATTCCTCCCCCTGAATCTCCTCTCCCACCTTAATTCAAGGTACCCTTCATGTTGCCACAAATGTGGTACATAGTACTGTATGTATAGTACTGAGCTGTGGCTTTGTTCACTTAAGTCTTCATCTTCTATTGTTCCTGATGACCAATTCAGAAGGGAAAGATAAAAATTCACCCTTTTCTCCTCCTGGAGTAATTTTTGGTGCCTATGGACCTCTATATTTGGAAGTCAGCTACTTGCACAAAATGGTGGAGTGAGGGGACATTGTTAACTCTATGTACAGCCTCCACTGCTTGGAAATGTGGCCAGGCTGCAGACAGTAGAGCAGTTAGCTTCAGAGACAATGAGCCCCCCTGTAGCAGGGTGGAAAAACACACACACACACACTGTCATCAGGGCCTGATCTACACCCTCTGCCTGCATGATTACTGTCCAGATAGCCTATAAATATTGAAAGTCAAGGGAGAAACATAAAATCAGGGCAAACAATTTACGAGATCAGATATGAGTTTTGGCCTTGGGAGGAGCTGAGGACTCTGACCAGGTTGGACTCTGGGAAATGCTTCTTTAGGAGCTGAAAACAGCCCAAGTCATCATTAAAAATAAAGTTATATTGAGTGATATCCTGATATGTCTGTTCCCACCTCCCACCATAGAATTATCCCTTTTAAGAGAAAAAAATGAGAAAAAAAACTAACATGGAGAATATATGACAAAGTATGCAACATTCCACACCTGTAATCCATCATCTCTCTACCAAATAATCAATCCATCAGCAAGCATTTATTAAAGTTCTACCATGTGTCAGAAACTGTGTCAAGAGGAGAGAGATACAATCTGTTGTCTTCAAGCAATATTGTTCGCTGCCTTTGATCTGATTTCAACTGCCTGTGTTGAACTGTGTTGTGTTCATTATACTGTTGTAGCTAATGTACATATTCTTCTCCTGCTTTTTCCTTCCTTTGGCCAGTTCATATTAATCTTGCCAAGTTTTTGTGAGTTTTGTGAGTTCATAATTTATTATGGTACCATAATAACAATGACTAGCATTAATGCAATGTTTTAGGGCTGACTTTACTCTCTTTACAGACATCTCATTTTATCCTCAAAACAACCTGGGAAAGTAGGTATTTTATTATGTTCACTTTATAGGTGAGAGAATTGAGACAGAGATTAAGTGACATTCCTAGGTTCACACAGCTATTAAATAAGGCAAGATTTGAATGCAGGTCTAGTGCTCATTTCACTCTTGGTTTAGTACTCTGTCCATTAAACCACATTCATACACCACTGTTTGTTCAACTATTCCAATCCGATCCAATAAGCATTTATTAGGTGTCTACTATGTGCCAGGTAGTATACTAAGCTCTGAGGATACAATTAACAAAAAGAAAGATGGTCCCTGCTCTCAAGGAGCTTATAATTTAATGGAGGTAGACAACACACAGAAGGAGTCAGGAAAGGGGAGGGAGACCAGGGGGTACCTGTCTTGGGGGCATCTTGTCCCATGGAGTTGAAACCAGGCAGAGCAGCAGATGCAAAATGGAGTGAGCCCCAAAGTCCAGTTTCTGCCCTTTATAAAGGAAGGCATTGGGAGGAGTTTGGTATTTCATCCTCTAGCCCTCCAATCAGAGGGGAGAAGAGGCTGAGGGAGCTGGTGTGAGTCAAGACTTGAATGACAGCATGATAGTGAAATCAGAGGTGATGAGCTTAATCTGAGAGGGCATCCTGTTCCATGGAGTTGAAACCAGTTAGGTTCCTGACTTAAAGTCAGGAAGAAGTGGGATAAAAATTTCATCTCAGACACTTACTAGTGGTGTGACTCTTGACAAATCACTTAACTTCTCTGTGCCTATAAAATGAGGAGATTGGACTCAGTGGCCTCTAAACTCCCCTTGAGCACTAAATCTTGATTCTATAGTCTGTAACCTGACTTAGTTTCTAGTTCTTTGCCACCACAATAAGTTCTGCTTGAACATTTTGGTAATCCCAGGACTCTTCCTTCTGCCTTTTACCTCCTCTCTCTGTCTCTCTCTCTCTGTCTCTGTCTGTCTCTCTCTGTCTCTCTGTCTCTGTCTCTCTCTCTCTCTCTCTCTCTCTCTCTCTCTCTCTCTCTCTCTCTCTCTCTCTCTCTCTCTCTCTCTCTCTTTATTTCCTTGTGTCTCATGCACATGAGTCCCTGTCCGATACCAAGATCACTGCATGGACTTCTCCTGAGTTGAATTTTTTCTTTTTCAATGTAGGGTTATTTAGTGGGAAACAGAATAGAATAAATGGAAGTAAAGGGACAAAACATGCACATTAGAGGCATGTGACATATTTGACATCCTGAGGGGGAGTGTGTTCAGAGGCAGTTAAAGCCACACTCACCCTGAATATGCTTTTCTTAGGACCCATGACATGTGTTTTTTGGCTTGAGTAGAGGCCAGAGAAAGGAAGCAATAAGGACTGATTTCTTTTGGGGAAAGGGGATATAAATACTACATTCTGCTCTGCATGTTCATTGTTTAATGAAGTTTTCCTTGTTTTCAAATGGGGACTAGAAAGAGCCTATGGAGTAGTGGAGGGGAAGTCCTTAAATGTAAAGTTAGAGTAAATTTAGAAAACAGCAGCACCAAAACTCCCTCCTGTCTTTGAAATCAGAGCACTGGAGCAGGGGTTTGGCCTGGGGAACAAGAAAGGAAAGAGTATGTCTAAAAGGCATTTTGATGACAACATTTTCCCTTTATTTCCTTTCTAATCACACCTATACTTTTGTGTTTCTCTTCCATTTTGGAGAGTGGCCCAATTAACCTTGATTCTCCTCCTGGCTCAGCTTCTGCCTTCCCAGACTTGTCTACCATGCCTCAGTTGCAATATCAACCTGGACTATCTCTCTGCTTTGCTAGTCCCCTTCTCCCATTGTGAGTTCCATTTTGGGAAGAGGCCAGGTTGGCCAACCTTCATTGCCCTCTTGGTTCTGCTTCTGACTCTCCAGACTATGCCACCTTGCCCCTGCCATGGTGCCTTCTTTCTTGCCCTTACTCTTGGTTTTTCAGGTCTCTTTTGTGTATTGTAATATTTTGTGTTAGGCATTGGAATATAAGCTCCCTGAGGGGAGGCATTTTTTAATTTTTGCTCGTATTTCTAACTCCAGGGCTTAGTGCCTGGTACATAGTAAGTACTTGATAAATGTTTGTTGCTTTCCCCTCCATATCTCTTTGTCTCTGTCTCTCTCTGTCCCTCTGTCTATGTCTCTGTCTGTCTGTCTCTCCACACTAGACAACACACACACACACACACATACACAAGCCCCCCACACCTGGAATTTACTACTATAGGCTCTAATTCAATCCCTATGAGACCAGGAAGAGGGAGGAGAGGAAGAGCAGACAAGAGTTACAAGGAACACTCCAAGGTCTGTTTATGTCTGCCCTTAAAGAAAGAAAGTGACAGTCCATTCTCATTTCCCTTCATCCTCATACCTTGGCAACTCAAAGAGAACTGGGTATTTACTCTTTTGTATTAGTTCAGGTTTTAATTATAGTTTAAATTGCTGAGCTTGTCAGGAATATTTGAGTTCAAATTCCCCATCAGGCAATTTCCAGCTCTGTGATTATGGGCAGGTCATGAGCCTCATTTTCCTCATCTGTAAAATGGGCCCAATAATACCTGTGCTGCCCCCTTGGATAGTTTGTTATGAGGTTTGAATGAACTAATGAAAGTGAAACATTTGCAAACTTTAAAGCCCATATAATGTCAGTTATTACCACAAGAATTCAAACCAAGGATTCACCAAACATTTACAGCACCACTGCACCCAGCATTCTGTCCTAAGGCTCTAGGAGAAATCTGAAGTTGGAATCAAACACAGTCTCTGTAATTAAAGAGTTTATAGCCTAGTAGAGGCAATATGTTGGTGCTGGGGGTATAAAGATGGAAAATGATATGGGATCTGCCCTCAAGAAACTTAAAAATGAATGGGAGGATATGAAACATAGCAAAAGAAAATAAGAGTAGAATGTGATTGGGGCAAAGAATAGCTCAAGACAGAATGCTATGGGCCAATTTAAGGAGGGAGGAATCACTTTCAGCTGGGTGGATCAAAGAAGGCTACCTGAAGGGGGGACCAAAGCTGAGCTTTAGAGGGAGTGCAGGATTGTAACTGGCAGAACTAGGGAGGAAATGGATCCCAGGCTGAGGAAAGGACTAACACAAATTCTCCAAGAGAGGACACTCAAAGAACAACGTAGGGGAGCAGCTTGGGAAGGAGTTATGGTATAATGAAAAGATCATGACACTCAGAGACAAAAAGTCTGGTGCAGAGAGATTCTCAGGCAGGGAGTGGAAATTGTGGTACAGGAAACAGTCCAACTTTGCTAAAAATGGGGTGGACCATCCCCCAGAGAGATTACTCTCCCATTGTCGTTATGGAGGGGAAATGGAAGCATGTCTAGAAGAGGTCTGTCATGGTGATAGTATTCTGAAGGTGGGGCTTGCCAAGAGGGTAGGGCTACACCTCTCCAGTAAGCCTCCTTTGAGACTCAAAACCCCCAGACTGAATGTCTAGAGCCTGAATCCTCCAAGCTGCTTGCAGACTTGGGTTGATGAAGGACCATGAAACAATCTTGGTAGAAACATGGGATACTGTCGGAGGAATCATGACGCTGTGTATATTGGTACTCTAGACAAATGTGGGAGGAATCATGTCCCCCTGTATGTTAGTACTCTGGACAAATCTCTGTTTGAATGAGGAATATGAAACACACCAAAATAATATAAAAGTAGAACGTGATAGGGTCAAGGAACAGCTCACGACAAAGAGCTCCAGGACAATTTAAGGAGAGAAAAATCACTTTCAGCGGGGTTACGTATTGTCTCATCTTTTTATTCTTACCCCCAGTGCCTAGTGTAGTGCCTGATACATAGTGGACACTTCTAATGAATGTTTGGTGATTGAGTGATTGACAATGAAGGGAATAATGTGAAATAAGTGTGGAAAGGCAGATTCAAGCCAACTCATGGGGCCCCTGAACTAACAGCTGGGGGCTCTGAAAAGGTTTTTCATAGAAGGTAGCAAGTGAGCAGCATCTCAAATAGCAAACAAAGAGATTTATATTGATGCAGGGCTACAGAAAATGGATAGTCCACTGTTTTACTTGGGAGGCCTGACTTGGATTGGTGAAGGACCATGAAACAATCTCTGGTAGAAACATGAGATGCTGTTGGAATCATGAGCTGTCTGGGCTTCAGCTTCCTCATCTGTAAGTTGACCTTAAAGGTCTAGTCTAACTTGAGATCTGTGATCCTGTGAACCTGTGATCTCATTGTGAGAAATGCATATCGTTCATCATTAGCTCCTGTAGATTCTCTCCCAGACAAGGATCCTCACTTCACAGGTTTCTCCTAATTCCCCACCTCCTCCTAAAGTGCCTTGCCCAGGCTGTCCCAGGAGAAGTCTCTGACAGCGTTGCTCTGTCCAGCCCTTTTCTTGGATAGAAAACCTTCTCCTCTGGTGGGCGTTTGGGGCTGCTTCAGAGATGGTACTGAATGATGCCACAAACATTTGATATTACTATGACAAGTCTTCACCATACTTCAGTAAGCATCTCCAGTCTTACAAGTATCTTCAGTAAGTTGCTTTGAACCCCTGGTAGTGTGATCACAGATTCGTTTGGTCTGACAGGCTTAAGACATTTTATTTTGTTGGCAGTTGGAGGCCGCTGAGGGTTCTAATTACTACATGTTAAAAAAGTTTTAAGAAAGCACCAACGAGATGCTGGGTCTAAGACTAATAATTTAGTTTTTTATTGCGAAGAGGCAAGATGGACTTAGGAAGGGGCTATTAAGAGAAATCTGAGACGTGGGGTTCCCTCATAGATCCCCTCTTCATCCATGAATCAACAAGTATTTAGTGGGTGCTTACTGAGTTGCTGGCTTGCTTGTACTCTGACCTTAGATAAGTTTCTCTGCTCACCACTGGGTCCAGATCCTCTGGTTGCAGATATGAGCTGAGCTAATTGGGCTTGAACACTATAACAGAGCAGAGAGACTGCCATTCTTATTATCCTGTATTCTGATTTTCATCCTGTGGCGACTAGGGAAATAGCTTATTGACCCAGGTCCTGCTGTGCTCAGTCTGGGGGTTTTGAACATGGAAGGAGTCCAGTTAGGTGGGTGCAATTGGGACAACTTGGCTTTTCCCACAGAACTCACTGCAAGCCCCCTTTAGACTCTTGGGTCTATGAACATATGATACAGTGTTTCTCACTGGAGCATGGAAGGGCCAATGAGATCTTTGTCACTGGTTGTCACCTTTGGATTTGAAACCAAATAGGTGATATTTCAAAGGAGTTTTCATACTCAATAGATTTATTACTATTTCCCTCTGACCTTTCTTTTACCTAGAGACCCTCTTCTAGGGGGTGGGATCTGATTAAAAACAGTAACAGCTCCAAGCTAATAAGTATTTAATGCTTGACTTGAGCCCAAGGGAAAAAGCCCTTAATTACATAATTGACTGCCACTGAACCTGGTCCAGGTAAGAGTCTGGAAGCCTGCTTAGGAGCAGCTGGTAGAAAGCCCAGACGATTTTTCAGTGGGAAACAGGAGAGGAGATTAAACTATCTGATTTTTTAAGGGAAAAAAGTTTATGTTATTTGTCTGGTACTTGAATCTTTCCCCTGAGAGATAGTTGGAACAGAACTATTTCTATGAAGCCCAGCTTGCTTCTGGAAAGAGAGGATACAGAACTCCCTCCCTCCTATCCATCTTTCCTTCCTTCCCTTCTTCCTTCCTTCCTTCTTTCCCTCCTTCTTTCCTTTCTTTCTTTCTTCCCTCCTTCCTTCCTTCCTTCCTTCCTTCCTTCCTTCCTTCCTTCCTTCCTTCCTTCCTTCCCTCCCTCCTTCCTTCCCTCCTTCCTTCCCTCCTTCCTTCCTTCCTTCCTTCCTTCCTTCCTTCCTTCCTTCCTTCCTTCCTTCCCTCCTTCTTCCCTCCTTCCTTCCCTCCTTCCTTCCCTCCTTCCCTCCTTCCTTCCTTCCTTCCTTCCTTCCTTCCTTCCTTCCTTCCTTCCTTCCTTCCTTCCTTCCTTCCTTCCTTCCTTCCTTCCCTCCTTCTTTCCTTCCTTCCTTCTTTCCCTCCTTCCTTCCCTCCTTCCTTCCTTCCTTCCTTTCTTCCTTCCTTCCTTCCTTTCCTCCTTCCCTCCATCGTAGGTGAGGTCTGTTGAGGTATTTGCTTGGGATTTACTACTTTCTTCCTGAGGTTGGAACTTTTTTTTCTCTCCTCCCCCACCACCCCAAGGCTTCCTTGGAATTGGCCTTTTTTTGTCAGAACTTCTGGATCTGAATCCAAGTTTTGTCACCTGCTTACCTTGAGTAGCTAACTCACTGACATTTATAGGGTCCTTGAAGGTTTGCAGAGCACATCACATATATTATTATCTCATTTGAGCCTTATAGAAACCCTGTGAGGTAGGTGCAATTATTATCATCTACATTTTACAGATGAGGAAATTGAGACTGAGACCAAATGACTTGCTCAGGGTCATACAGCTGATAAATATCTAAGGCAGGATTTGAACTCAGGTCTATTACTCTAGCCACTGTGCCATCTAGCTACTTCTGGATCTCTTTACTTCATTAGGACCTGCATTTCTATTTAATGCGAAGCAGATGGAAATGCCTATCTTTTGCACAAAAGGCTCATTGGTATTTCCTGTTTCCGCCTTTCTATGATTCTGCTTCATGGAGGCATTCACCTGCTGGAATGAGTCACATGGAATGATTACATTGGATTATACCAGTTTGAGAATCTTGGTGGAATTGATTCACAGACTGAGTTGATGACTGTGGAATAGCTTTAAAGCAATTTCTCCTTTCCTTTTACTGATATTTGAAATTCTCCCCTTCATCATGTGATTCCTTTGGGTCAGCAAAAAATAGGCAAATGTCCCTGGGAGATGGAGCACAGTAAATTATTATCAGCTTTGTTTCTGGTTCCATAGTGAATTTTGGTAAATAATCAATCAACAGGCATTTATAAGTGCACACTGTGTGCCAAGAAGGTTGATTATAAGAAAGCAATCTGGTGGCATGATGAGCTTGGCATCAGAAAGATCTGGGTTCAAATCCTCATTGGAAATGTACTAGCTGTGTGACCCTGGGCAAATCATTTGATAGCCTTAGGCTAATAATGCCTATAGTACCTCCCTTAGTGTTATGAGGAGGAGGAATACGCATTTATATAGTGCCTACTATGCTATAGTGCTAAGCAATTTGCTTAAAGATTTTCCCATTTGACCCTTACAGCAATCCTGGGAGGTAGGTGCTATTATCATCCCCAGTTTACAGTTGAAGAAACTAAGGCAAACAGGCTTGCCCATGGTTGCATAGCTAGTAAGTATCTGAGGTCAGATTTGAACTCCGATCATCCTGTCTCCAGGTCGAGAAGTCTCTGCTGTCTTATGAGGCTCAAAGAACTTTGAAAACTTTAAAGTTCTGTAATATTGTCAGCTATTATTATATGGTCTTCTCACTCTTCCCCCCTCTCCTCACCCCTCAAGAGACATAACTCACAAAGGGCATAATGTATAGAGTGGTTGTAATCTGTATATGTGGAGGGCAACCCCACAGCAAGTATCCTGGAAGTATTGAAGTAAGCAGCAGTCAGTAATATCTCCTTGAATGTCAGCATATATGTGTGTATATATATGATGCATATGTATGTCTGTATGTATATGTGTATATACATATACATGTGTATATTTGTATATGTAGATGTATGTGTATGTGTGTGTGTGTGTGTGTGTGTGGTTGTCTCCCCTGATTGAATTCGAGCTCCTAGATCAAGGGTGGGGAAACTATGACCTCGAGGGCACATGTGGATCCTCAAGTGCAGCCCTTTGATGTCACTTCTGTCTTTCTGTTCCCAGAGCTTGGCACATAGTAAGGGGTTCACTTATTAATTGATACTGACAGAAGGATCGTCAGATCCTCTCTGATAGAGGCTGTCATAGTCATGGTAACTTGAGAACACTAATGCTCTCAAGAATAGCCCTGTAGCCCAGGAACTACAGGCAGGGTTAGGAGACTTTGGTAATCAATGTGGGCCATCAGGTGGCTGGGCCAGGGGCACAAGGAACAAGTAAGCAGGTGCCACAGACCTAAATACTCCAGCCCAAGGTCAGTGTTGCTTGGGATCTTACCTACCCGCCCGAGGGCATCTCCACCCATTCTGCCATGACTTTAAAAGGAAAACCAGAGGCAAATTCTGAAGTTATTGGTCTCAGGGTACCAGCTCTAAGACTGACTTTGACCGTGCCCTTTAAAAGGCTGCAGGGTTTCTTTTTAATTGAAGCAAAACACTGCCAGAAAAAGCCCTTCATGGGATTCAGAGAATCAGAGAATCCCAGAGTCTCCGAGCAGGAAGGCATCTCAGAGGTCACGTGTTCGGACCCTTATTTGCATAAGATTCCAACTCTACAACCCACCTAACAAATAATGCCACACCCTTTGCTTGAAGACCTCCAGTGACAGGGAACTCATTACTTCCTAAGCAAGTCATTCCATGTTTGGACAGCTCTTAATTGTTAGAAAGTTTTTCCTTATATCAAACCTAAATCTGCCTCTTTGCAACCCCCTTCCCCTCCCTATTTCTCTTTGTTCTGCTTTCTGGAACCAAATAGAACAAATTGAATCCTCTTTGATTCATCAAATACTTGAAGGCAATGACCTATTGCTCCTCCAAGAATAAGCATGGGATGGTGGATAGGAAATTAGATCATTATCAAATGCTTCCTAGGTGTATTCATCTGAGCAAGTCATTAACTTCTCTGTGCCTCAGTTTCTTCATCTGTATAATCAGGTAGTGACTTCCAAGGTCCTTCTGGCTTTAAATCTATGATTTGCCATTTTCTTGTTATTTTGTCCTAAGTTTTAAATTAGTTTGGTGCTGAACTAGATGTATCTACAGCTGGGCAAGGGTTTTTTTCTCCCTAGGGTCTGTTTCCCAAACGTTGCCAAAATATATAACTGAAGTCTGAAGAGAGACCAGTCATCACTGGCTAAAGGAGACCAACATTCTAGACTCTAGAAAAGTTTCTTCAGCTTTTTTGGTTTCAGGGCCCCTTTATACTCTTAGAAATTGTCAATGTGGGTTGTTTATATCAATATTTGCTGTATTAGAAATCAAAATATCTTAGTATTATTTTGAAAATAGTTTCGATCTTGTGGACCCCCTGAAAAAGTCTTGGGGACCCCCCAGGGGGCCCTGGGCCACATTTTGAGAACCTCTGATCTAGACACTACAAGCCTGCTGAGTTTTGTTTCCTAGCATGCCACATGGCTGCTTGAAAGAATTCTGTGTTACTCAGCCACCCAAAGAGGTTTTCCCAAACATCAAAAGATTCACTTTCTGCATAACACTTTTTTATGACTCCCCACACCCCCACCCCAAAGCAATGAGATTCAAGCGGGGCTTTTAAACATCTCCACCAATGAATCACTCTGAAATTATCTCACATTATCATAGAAATGATCACTTCTGCACTCAGTCCCAATAGTCCCATAATCCCTAATAAAGCAGTTTATACATGTTTAAGCAGGACTACAGTGCCCCAGAAAACAGCTTTATATTGCTTTCATAATAAAAGTACAATATGAATAGGGGAGTTTTACACAAAGACCAAAATGTCTGTCTTAGGGCCAAAGCAGGGCACTCTGCACCTGGGAGAGCAGCTCACCTTCACCCTCCCTTCCTTAGATGGGCATTCAAAGCTTTTTCATAAATAAAGGTCCATTCCCAGCTGAGAGCTATATAATTTGCTTGTCTACACTCTCTTAAAAAAGCATTCCCAGCTGTGGATTTAGGGAAGAAAAAGCAAAAGGCCCTACCTTTGTTGCAGGGTTGTCATCCTTTGTGGGGGCCAAGGATGGAGATTTCCTGGAGTGAAGGGATGGGAGGAAAAAGTGATTTGCACGGAAAAGATTCACGTTCAGAATATGGAGAAAAACAAATAAATGGGCCCAGCCCTGAGAGGGGTGGGTGCAAAACAGCCCTTCAGAAATTACATGATGCATCATGAGGGACAAAAGAACCATTGAGACAAGGCAATTATGAAGATGGCATTTTCAACAGGTCTTGCCAAAGTCTTCAAAACCACAAAAGCCTTTTAAAGTTCTAATTACTTTGTGTTTTCTCTCATCCAAGGAAAGGAGGAAGGATCCGCTTGGAGGGGCAGTAAAGTAATTTACTGGAAAGCCTTGTTTTCAGACAATGTTCTTCCATTCCCTCCCTCTTGTAGACTCCCTATATTTTAGCCTGGCGGGCTCTGTACCTGAAACCAAATGTACTGGTAGACAAACATCTCCGAAATTCTCTGGAGACAGGTGCACACAGATGTAATATATCAACAAAACCTGTGGCCTCGGGGTATTTTCCAGGCTTTTGCAAGCTTTTAGGAGTGAAAAACAGCCAGAACAATCATAGGACAACCCGACTCAAAGGGAGAAAGGGTCTGCATGGATGCTCCTATGCTGATATAAATTGGGGAGGAATAACAACATTTAGTGAAAGACAGAAAAGGAGAGTAGTTTGAAAGCAAAAGATTGAAGAATTTAATGAGAAAGAGAAATAAGCAGAGAAAGAGACACATGCAGAAAAAGAGACAAGCAACCAACACATTCATGAAGCACTAATTACGTCCAGGGAGTTATTCTTAATAAATGCTTGTTGAATGATTTCTGTCTTTCTGCAGATGCACACAGATACATAGAGGCTGTGTGGTGTAGCAGATAGAGAACTAGTCTGGATTTACAAAGGTCTGTGTTCAAGTCCAACTCTGATACCCTAGACCTATGAGACTCTGGGCAAGTCACTTAACATCTTAGGGTTCTAGCAATTGTCTAAGCCACTAAAATTGCAAAGAAAGTGTCAATCTGCTTTGGCAGAGAGAATATACCTTGTCCAGGACTTCCTTATATTGATGAAATCCTAGCTCCAGTCCTTATATTGTAACCTTAATAGAGGTATGTACAAAATAAATAAAAGGAGGAATTTGTGGGAATGGTGAGTGGCTTGTAAGGTCCCATGGAAAGGTAGTTCTTGAACTAAATTTTGAGAGAAATTAGGGATTCTTACAAGTGGAGGTGGAAAGGGAGGATATCACAGGCTGGGGGACAGTCACTTCAGAGGCATAGAGGAGGAAATTAGGAGGGGGAAAATGAATTGTGTGGGAATAACAGTAAGAAAGTCAGCATGACTGGATTGTAAATACAGTGCAAGAAGTGGCGTAATTGATGATAAAGCTAGAAAGGAAGGTTGGGGCGAGGCTCAAACGCTTTAAATGGCAAAGAGAAAAGTTTGCATTTTTAATTTAGGGCCAATAGGGAACCACTATAGTTTATTGAGCATAGAGCAGTGACACAGTCAGATTCCTGGTTTAAGAACACCACTTTGGCAGTTGTGAGGAAGATGCATTGAAGAGAGGAGAGACTTGAGGGCACCTAATTAGGAAGCTATTGTAGTAGTCTAGCTGAGAGGTGATGTAAGTCTGGTGGCGGTAAGAATGGATTGTTGTTGTTCAGTGATTTTTTAGCTGTGCCTGACTCCTAATGACCCCATTTGAGATTTTCTTGGCAAAGTTACTGGAATGGTTTACCATTTCCTTCTCCAGCTCATTTTACAGATGAGGAAACAGAGGCAAACAGGGTGAAGTGACTTGCTCAGCATCACAGAGCTAGTATCTGAGGTGAAGTTTGAACTCAAGAAGATGAGTCCTCTTGACTCCAGGCCTGGAGCATTATCACTGTGCTACCTCGCTATCCTAGAATGGATAGGAATAGACATATGTGATGTATATTATAGAAATAGAAATGGTAAGATTTAGCAGCTTATTGGTTATAGGAGGGTGAAAGAGAGTGAGGAATTGAGAATGAGTATCTGTGGCCAACCTGCATAAGTAAAAGAATGGCTGTGTATTAGCAATAAGGAGAGAGAGAGAGAGAGAGAGAGAAAGAGTGAGGGTGAGAGAGAGAGAGAGAGAGAGAGAGAGAGAGAGAGAGTGAGAGAGAGAGAGAGGAGGAGGAGGGAGAGAGAGAGAGAGAGAGAGAGAGAGAGAGAGAGAGAGAGAGAGAGAGAGAGAAGGGGAGGGAGCAGGGGAGAGGGGGAGGGAGGGGAAGGCTGAGACAGAAATAGATGAGAAGCGTGAGAGGTCCTATGGTTTGGTGGGGAAAGCATGGGATTTGGAGTTAGGAAAAACATCAGTCAGGTCACAGGACCATAGATATGGAGCTGAAGGGACCTTAGAGATCATCTCCCATGAGTCCTCCATTTTATAGATGAGGAAACCAATGGGCAGAGAAGTGAAAAGATTTGTTCAAGGTTCCACAGGTTGTAAGTAACTGGTAGAGCCAGGATCTTGGATCCAGATCTCTAACTGATCCTTTCAACAATTAATTAGTTGACTGAGCATGAGAAAAGTCATTTAAAGTCTCCAAGACTCAGTTTCCTCATCTCTAATCTGGAAAAGAATAATTCCTGACCAAGTTGTGGGGAGGATCAAATGGCAAGGTGAATGTTAACCACTTTGTGAACCTTGAAAGCTTTTTAGAATGTCAGCTATTACATTATTTCACACGGATAGGATGGATTTCTTGGGTGTGTGCAGGGATATTGATGTCTAGACATGAAGTGCTACTCAGGCTGTTAAAGTAGTTGCATCATGGTAGATAAGATGAAAAAGAAAAATCCTGACTACATGATGGCCTAATCCATGTTTTTCCTTACTTTTCTAAAGCAAAGTTGTCAACCCTGAGAAGATGAATAAACAATAGTTAGACAATTACAATGTGTGGGATCAAATTTTCCATTGGTTATTTCCATTGGATTATATGGTTTTCACTAAACTGAGGGACAGTGTTGTTCAGTGGCTTGTTAATTAAATGATTATAGTGACTTTTATTGGTTAGGGGCAAGTTGCCCAATATCCATATTTCTGCTATCCTTCATGCACATCTTCCTTAAGTGGCACTTTTGAAATTTATTTTTTGAACCCCCAAGTGCAAGACTTTACATTTATTCTTATTACATTTCAGCTTGTTTGATTCAACCATGAATGCTAGCCTGCCTAGGTCTTTTGGGATGCTGACTGCCATCCAATTTGTTTCCTATCCCTTTCATCTTTATATCATCTAGAAATTGAAATATCATGCCAGATGCTTATCTGAAGTGCTTAGTGCAGAGGCTTAGTAAGAGCTTAATAAATGCTTGTTAACAGACTCATCTCTGTTGCTTTTTCCACCCCTGAGTAGAAACAAAATTGGTCAGATTTGGCTAGGGCAGAAGCTGCAGAAAACCAAACAAAATAAAACATTAAAATATAAATCAGGGGAAGGGCAGAAGATAGGAAAGTATTGGCCAAAAAATGGGAATTTTGAATTGCCAGACTTTATTCATTATACTTGGTCTCCATTATAAGTAATCATTATTGGCCATTTAATCATTTTCTATAAATACTGCTCATTTTCTAATGCCAAAGTCATGAGAGTAAAAAGGAGAATAATAATGATGGGTTGTTATTTTTTATTTTCAACTTAGAATCAAATTTGAAATAATAGTTCAGGCTTTGATATACAGTTGGATAAATGAACCAGTCATCTAGTTCATCTGTCAGGATGTCTCTCTGGGTTGGTGATGGGCAACAGACAGTGAGTTGGATACAGAGCTGAATAGTTAGAAGACAGTGGGCTAGAATGCCTTTGGGAAATTTCAAAATTCTTTTAATAGCCCCAAGATTTCACCTAAAAACCACCACCACCACCACCACCATTATCACCACCACCAAAAGCAAAACCAAGTGACTATGCTTTAAAAATAAATAATTAATTTAAAAATTTAATTAATTTAATTTAATTAATTTAAAAATTAATAATTTAAAGATAAAAATTAAAAAATTCATTCCATTATGTTATATGGTTGTGGGTGATGGAAAAGCACAGACACCAAAGAATTTGTTACAGGTCACCCAGAGGGTAATGGAGAGATGCAGGGTAAATGAATAGGTTGCAACACATTACAAATGAATGATTGCACAGAGAAGGGCATAAATGGGTTGGGGACAGTGATAGGGACTAGACCTGTTATTCCATTGGTATAGGGAACTCCCAAATGATAAGATTCCTGGCTTTAAGGCAAGCTCTCTATTTGCTACCCCATAATAGTCTTATACAGAGAGATGCATGCTCAGGAAAAAAATGACTTGGTCACATTTCAAGAGTGAGGGATAGCCAATGGATAGCCTTCATGCTCTATCAGTATCCATGTAATGGCTAAGTTCTAGAAAAAGGACCACCCCTGCCTATTACCTCCCAGAACATTGGATGAACTCTTTGTGGAAGATGTCACTGGGTGACATGGACAAGAGTTGCATAGAAAAGGAAGGCATAGGGGCAGAGCCAAGATGGCAGTTGGAAAGCAGGGGCTTGCTTAAGTTCTCCCCCAAATCCCTCCAAGCACCTGTAAAAATGGTTCTGAACAAATTCTAGAGGTGGAGAACCCACAAAATAGCAGAGGAAAGCAGGTCTCCAGCACAGGATGGCCTGGATGATCTCTGGGAAGAGTCTGGGAGTGGAGCACAGCCCAGCATGGGCCATCAGGTTAGAGAATGGTCTGTCCACCAGCCCTGGGGGTGGCAGAGGTGGTGTGGCAGTGGAGCTCCAGCATCAGCTGCTTCCTGAGTCCCTGGCACACACAGTGGGAGGAATCAAGTGGCAGACCAGAATGGGAGTGCAGGGTTTGTTTTGCCCTGCTTGGATCTGGGTTGGCAGTTCTTGGGGGAGGAGGAGCGCTGTGGTGGCAGAGCTTGCAGTGACAGTGGAGTAGAAGTAGCTCTGAAATAAACAGTGTAGCCCCTCAAGCTTGGGACAAAGCACTCTCTACTCTATAAGCAGTCGTACCCTGACAAAAAGCTCAAAGGTCAAGTAGTTGGCTGGGAACATGGCCAGGCAGCAAAAAAGGATGCAGACTTAGACTCAGACTCTAGAATCTTTTTTTTTTTTGTTGACAAAGAAGATCAAAACATACAGCCAGAAGAAGTCAACAAAGTCAAAGAGCCCACATCAAAAGCCTCCAAGAAGAATATGAACTGGTCTCAGGCCATGGAAGAGCTCAAAAAGGATTGGAAAAGCAAGTAAGAGAAGTAGAGGAAAAATTGGGAAGAGAAATGAGAGTGATGCAAGAAAACCATGAAAAACAAGTCAATGACTTGCTAAAGGAGACCCAAAAATACTGAAGAAAATAACACCTTAAAAAATAGACTAACCCAAATGGCAAAAGAGTTCCAAAAAGCCAATGAGGAGAAGAATGCCTTAAAAGGCAGAATTAGACAAATGGAAAAGGATGTCCAAAAGACCCCCGAAGAAAATACCACCTTAAAAATTAGATTGGAGCAAATGGAAGCTAGTGACTTTATGAGAAATCAAGATATTATAAAACAGAACCAAAGGAATAAAAAAAATGGAAGACAATGTGAAATACCTCATTGGAAAAACCACTGACCTGGAGAATAGATCCAGGAGAGATAATTTAAAAATCATTGGACTACCTGAAAGCCATGATCAAAAAAAGAGCCTCGGCATCATCTTTCAAGAAATTATCAAGGAAAATTGCTCCGATATTCTAGAACCAGAGGGTAAAATAGAAATTTAAAGAATCCACCGATCACATCTTGAAAAAGATCCCAAAAAGGAAACTCCTAGGAATTTTGTCGCCAAATTTCAGAGCTCCCAGGTCAAGGAGAAAATACTGCAAGCAACTAGAAGGAAACAATTTACATATTGTGGAAACACAATCAGGATAACACAAGATCTAGCAGCTTCTACATTAAGGGATTGAAGGGCTTGGAATATGATATTTCAGAGGTCAGTGGAGCTAGGATTAAAACCAAGAATCACCTACCCAGAAAAACTGACTATCATGCTCCAAGGCAAAATATGGATTTTCAATAAAATAAAGGACTTTCAAGCTTTCTCAGTGAAAAGACCAGAGCTGAATAGAAAATTTGACTTTCAAACACAAGAATCAAGAGAAGCATGAAAAGGTAAACAAGAAAGAGAAATCATAAGGGACTTACTAAAGTAGAACTGTTTTGTTTACATTCCTACATGGAAAGATGATGTTTGTAATTCATGAGACCTTTCTCAGTATTAGGGTAGTTGAAGGGAATATACATATATATATATATATATATATATATATATATATATACATATATGGCACAGGGTGAGTTGAATATGAAGGGACGATATCTAAAAAAATAAAATCAAATTAAGGGATGAGAGAGGAATATATTGAGAGAGGGAGAAAAGGAGCAATAGAATGGGGTAAATTATCTCACATAAAAGTGGCAAGAAAAAGCAATTCTGTTGGAAGGGAAGAGGGGGCAGGTGAGGGGGAATGAGTGAATCTTCCTCTCATCAGATTTGACCTGAGGAGGGAATAACATACACACTCAATTGGGTATCTTACCCCACAGGAAAGTAGGGAGAAGGGAATAAAAAAGGGGGGATGATAGAAGGGAGGGCAGATAGGGGGAGGAGGTAATCAAAAGCAAACACTTTTGAAAAGGGACTGGGTCAAGGGAGAAAATTGAATAAAGGGGGACAGGGTAGGATGGAGGGAAATATAGTTAGTCTTTCTCAAGATGAGTATTGTGGAAGTGTTTTACATAGTGATACACATGTGGCCTATGTTGAATTGCTTGCCTTCTTAGGGAGGGTGTGTGGAAAGGGAAGAGGGGAAAGAATTTGGAACTCAAAATTTAAAAACCAGATGCTCAAAAAAAAGCTCAGTTGCATGCAACTGAGAAATCAGATATATAGGGAATGGGGCACGGAAATCTATCCTGCCTTACAAGAAAGTAAGGGGAAAGGGGATGGCAGGGGGGAGTGGGGCAACAGAAGGGAGGGCTGACTGGGGAATGGAGCAATCAGAATATATGCCATCTTGGAGTGGGGGGGAGGGTAGAAATGGGGAGAAAATTTGTAACTCAAAATCTTGTGGAAATCCATGTTGAAAACTAAAATATTAAATAATGAAATAATTGTTAAAAAAGAAAAGGAAAGTATGGAAGGATTGTGATCTGTGTCATTGGGGGACTACCCCTGCAAATGAGATCATACATCTGTTGAAGTTAAGTTCTGACTTCTAACTATGGATCTAAAACTCTCATGATATAGGATGATTTCATTTTTTCAATGCCTCAAACCCTGAAATGATCTATTGTTGATTTCCCTTTTTATACTTGTGTAGCTTCCTTCTGTCTTTGACAGAAAATAAAATTAAGGCAAATGATTAGAATAATCTCATAAAATTTCTTATGGTGTTTTTCAGAATAGGATGGAAACCCAATAATTTTAAATAACCAATTATCCTGCATACATAATGGCCATTTTACAATCTCTTTTTATTGCATAAAAGTACATTTTAGTGTACATTAATAGTTCCAAAGGAATAATCTTGGTCACCAAGTAATTAACACACACTTTATGATATTCACTTAATGTTCCACCCAATCAAGCCCACTGAATCTAGCACATATTACTTATTTCTTTCCATAACAGTTATATTCATCTAATCAAATTAATATGACTTTTTAACTTTAGTGGATAACATAGAAGTATCAAGGCATAGCGGTTAGAGGTCTGACCTTGGTTTCAGGAAGACCTGCGTTCAAAATATGCCCCAGACACTTACCAGCTCTGTGATCCTGGGAAAGTCACCTACCCTATGCCTGCCTCAGTTTCTTTGACTATAGGGATAATTATATCACTATTTACCATTAAGAATTGATAAGAGGAAAGCATTGCACCAACCCTAAAGTTCTTTAGAAATGTGAATTGTTAGGTTACACAATATTGTCATCCCCATTTTTGCAAAGCTTAGGAAACCAAGAAAAGGGGTAAAGTGTCCAGACTAGTGTTATATTTGAACCCAGATCTCCTGATTCTATGTCCAATGTCACTATACCAATGGTTCTCAAACTTTTTAGTCTTAGGACCTCTTTACCCTCTTAAAAATTATGAAGGAGCCCAAAGAGCTTTTTTGTGTAGATTATTTCTACATTTATAAGCTATGCAATAATTTAATTTAAAAATGAAAACTGATAAATTTTTAAAAATTATTAAAATAATAAACTCTACATATTGAAATAAATAAAATTTTTATAAAAACAATTATATTTTTGGAAAACAAAAATAGAAGCATGTTTTATATGTATGTATGTGTGTATGTGTGTATATATATCTATATATGTGTGTGTGTATATATATGTGTGTGTATATATATGTGTATATATACATACATACATACATATATATATATATATATATACATATATATATATATATATATACTAATTTGCAAATCTCTTTGATATCTGGCTTAATAGAAGACAGCTAGATTCTATCTCCTTTTGCATTCAGTCTACTATGATATTGTTTTAGTGGAAGTATATTAAGAAAATCTGGCTTCATACGGATATGTAGTTGGAGAAATGGAGGAGTATTTAAACAGACTGATATTACTTTAGTATTATTATGGACATGGTTGTGGCCTGTGGACCTCAAAAAAGGGCCTTAGGAATTCCCAGAGGTCTGTGGACCACACTTGGAAAATTACTGTCCTACACCATTTAGGCATTTGTGAAAAGCCTCACTTTAGAAAACTGAATAAACCAGGTTTTCTTGTAGCTACATGTCAATAGTACGAATGCAAATGATTTCATTAATTAATCAGTTTCCGGTGTTTTTAGGGTGATGTGAGATAGGAGGAGGGGAAGATTATGAAATATTATTATGAAATATTTATTAAATAAGGATTAAATAAAGACTTGTAGGATGTAATATCCCAAATTAAGACAAAATAGATGTATATGGGATTCAATTACTAAATGGCAAGTATGATGACCTAAAACCAATCAGAATTTAAAAAAGAAAAAAGTTATTTTCTTTTTTTTAGCTTTTATTCTCAAATATACATCTAATCTAAACTTCTCAGCAAAGAAGATACAACTATACACATAAAAATCTTCTCATGTAGTGAAACACAAACTTGACCCTGTCCTCTTCCTTGAACCTCATCTGTCATAAACACCTACTATGTATGCCCAGGGTATGGCCTTCTCTATACTCTCATAGTTTCTAATACTTGAGAATCAGCCTTTGATTCACTTTGCTTTGGCCCAGGGCCCATCATCATCTCCTTCTTTTGGCTTTATTCTTTTATAACAACAAACTATCCTGGGCTCATGATATCAGTCCTTTCACAGGTCCATAGATTTAGAGTTGGAAGGAGCTTTAAAGGCAACTGAATCTAACCCTCTTATGAAGAGATGAGAAACATTTATTAAGTGCCTCGTGTGTGCCAAGCACTGTACAAGGCTTTGGCAATGCCAATAGAAAAAGAAGACAGGCTTTACTCTCAAGGAACTCAGTCTTCAGAGAAGAAAGCACACGTAGGTGAGTTCAGTTTCAAGAGTAGATGGAAAGATCCAGAGGTCACAAGGTTCAGCGATGAGACTGATAGCAAAGCCCAGGAATCCTTAGGATGCATCAAGATATCTGTCCACAGGAGCAGCCCACTCACAATGGGGAGAAGAGAGTGGTTTCATGGTCAGAATGGTGAGGGGATTCTGGGTTCCCTCTGACAAGAACAAGGATGGGGGTTCAGTGTTTGTCCAGAAGGGAAAAGGGGAAGAGAGAATAGTCAGGAAAAATGGGGGTGTGTCTGGGGAAGACATAGGGATTGCCAAATAGGCACCACTCATTGGGATCTGGGGTGGAGAATGCTGGCTGAGGGGGGGAGGTGACAATAGGAATGCCTAAGCTGGGCGTCATTTCCATCGTTTCTAGCCACTATACTATGTTGCTTCTCAAGAGACTTTCTCAGTCTTCTTCCTGGAGCTCATGGTCAAAGCAATTCACCAAGTATCTGTATTTTTGAGTATTTTAATGATATACCACACCCCTCAATTGGCTCCCAGACCATGTCTTTCTCTTATGTTGTTGATCCTAATGCCAACCCTCACTTCTGATCTAGACATGACCTTCTGCCTCCAGCCCCTCAGCTCAATATGCCTTGTTTCTAGCAAATGACTTGTTCATTTTGAAACTGTTGGCCCCATCCTGGCCAAGAACCTTCTGCTTACATGCTTTTCTCATGCCCTGTCCCAGGAAGCTTCAGCTTGAGCAGCCATTGAAACCCTGACCTGCCCACTTTTAGGAAGGGGCACTGAGGAACAGTACAAAAAGCCTTTACTACTAACATTTAGAAATCTTTCCCTAATATAATCTTTATTGGTTCCCATGCTTGCTGCCCCCGCCCACCCATTAGGCTACTGTTCACTTGCCAGATTTCTCACTTCTTTCAGTATTTGGCAGAGATGACTATTCCCTTGACCTTCACATGTGCCTTACAACTTATATTTTGAAACCTAGACAAATCAGAGTATGGTGGGGGTTACTTTATAAAGGGATTCTCCAGAAATTTTCTTATTTAATTATTACAGCATATTGTAGTGGAAAGAATGATGAATTTGTATGTTGGTTTGAATCCCATCTCTACCACTTAACCACTTGCATGAGCTTGAGCAATTTACTTAACCTCTCTGGGGCTTGGCTGAGATGACTGTTAAAGTTTTGTCTAGCTCGAAATCTAGGAGCCTATGAATAACAATTCCCATATCCATAGGAATTAAAAGTTAATCAAACATTTTCCTTTTAACAACCCTGTGAGGGAGGAAGAGTGTTATTATCCTCATTGGACAAATGAAGAAACCAAAGCTCAGAGAGCTGTCCAGCGTCACACAACTGTCAACTGAGACTTTAACAATAACAATAGCTGATCTTAAACCTGGAAAAGTGTTTTAATGCATGATCTCCTTTGAACTGCCAAAGCCCTGTAAGGTGGGTACTATAGATATGAATGTGCCCATTTTATAGATGAGGAAAGTCAAGCTCAGAGAGGTGACAATCTGTGAGATCATTTAATTTAGAAATTAAAACTGATAAATTTTAAAAACTCTTATTCATTTAAAATAACTAATACTGTCTTGGTATTATTTTGATTGCCCATCGTAACAGAGCTGGCAAGTTTCAGAGCTGGGGATTGGATTGAACCCAGTTCTTCTTGACTCCAGGATGAGCACTCTTGCCACTTCACCAAGCTCTTCCTTTACATTTACAGAAAGAATTCAATTTGTAAAAATTTAGTTCATGATGAAATTTTAATTTGAATGAAAATTTTAGGACCCTATCTATTGTGCAAAGAGGGGCACACCTGCACAATTAATTCCAGCTCCCAGCTTACATGGAAGACATTAATTGATCGTTCTCAACAAGCAGCTTCATTTACTCCAACAGGACTACGTTTATGTATACAGTTCCCTAGGAACTGATTTTCTAGCTGTGAGATAATTATCTTTTTGAAGGCATGGGCTATTTCACTTTTGTCTCTGCATCTCTAGTGCCTAGCACAGTGCTTGGCACATAGTAGGCACCTAATAAATGCTGCTTGATCCATTAATGGCATAACCATTTTAACACTTTTAGCAAGAAGCTGCAGGTTTCCTATGCTATATAACAATCAATATTGGAGGTGGTGGAATGGGCCATTGGCCTCAGTCAGTCAATATGGATTCAAGTTTAATTCTTTCGCTTTTTAGCCAAATAGCCATGAGTGACTCACTTCTGCACTTAAAAAACAGGGATCAAAATGCTTCTACTATCCGTATCACAGTGTTATTGTGAGGATCCAACGAGCTGCAGTCTCAGAGGCAGGTTGGCACAGTGAATAGAATGCAGCACTTGGAGTCAGGAAGACTCAGTCTGAATCTTGCCTCAGACATTTACTGTAAGCTTCAGCTCGGGCAAATCACTTTTCCAAATATGTTGTTTTGTTCAGTCATCTCAGTCATGTCTGACTCTTCATGATCCCATTTGGGGTTTTCTTGGCAAAGATACTGGAATAGTTTGCCATTTCCTTTTCCAGATCATTTTACAGATGAGGAAACTGAGGCAATCAGTGTGAAGTGACTTACCTAGGGTCACACAGCTCCTAAGTGAATGAGGTAATAATTGAACTCAAGTCTCCCTGACTCCAGGCCCAATGTTCTATCCACTGTACCACCTAGCTGCCCATTTCCCCAAATATATACCCTTTATTTCTTTTCTCTTTGTTTTTTTAAGGGGGTAAGGCAGGGCAATTGGGGTTAAGTGACTTGCCCAAGGTCACACAGCTAGTGTGTCAAGTGTCTGAGGCTGTATTTGAACTCAGGTCCTCCTGACTCCAGGGCCGGTGCTCTACTCACTGTGCCACCTAGCAGCCTCCCTCTACCCTTTATTTCTACCTGAATGTCCGCTAATGCCACCGATTTAACATTTCAAAAATCAACTTGCCTCTTCTTCCTCCCAACTGGCCCTTCCTCCAAACCTCTCTCCTTCTGTAGTTGATAGAACCATTTTTCCCAAGCATCTTTGATTTCTTCCTTTTCTCATCTTTCATATATAATCAGTTTGTCAGTGCATCAATCCAACCCCTCCAGTAGTTTTTAACTGTGTTCTCCCTTTCCAATTTTCATCATTACCCCTTGAGTGTAAGCCCTCATTATTTCTGCTTTGTAGCAATAGTTTCCAACACGATGAAACTAAATTACTCTTCCCAATGTACAATTCACTTTATAAAATCTTACTGATATATTTGTTTTCCCTCACATTCATTTCCAAACACCTCCTTCTCCTTATCAGAGAGGTATCCCTAGAAAGAAAGACTAAAAAAATTCTTTAATAAATCAGTTCAGCAAAATCACCCAATATATCAATCATGTTTGATAGTATATGTAATGTTCTATAGAAGTAGGCCCCCACCTTTGCATAGAAGGGAGAGAGGTACATTTTTTCCTCACTTCGTTTGGGCCCAATACACAGTTCTCATACATCATCTTTGGCTGAAACATCTTTAGTGATTCCCATTGTCTATTACAGAAGGTTTCTCTTCTCATTCTAACCCTTCTATTCTATGGATGTAACCTCTCTTTCTTTCCTTCTTCCCTTAACACTCCGTGCTCTGACCTACCTGGACTACTTCCATTTTCTTCAACACTACTCAAGTGTTCCCACTTCTATTTTTTCTTTAGATGCTCGCTACACCTAGAATACCATTCCACACCGTGTGAATTTATTCAAATAAGATCTCAGATCTAGAGGTAGAAGAGCCCTCAGAAGCCATTTAGTCAAACTTCCAAGTTTCCCAGATAAGTCATAGGGACACTGAATAGCTTGCCAAAGGTCCTACAGGCCCAGAGAGATTGCATTTTCTGCTTGAGGTGGTACAGGTAATGAGTGGCAAAGCCAGAATTTGGACCTAAGTCCTTTGACTCAAGATTTAGCACACTTTTGTCTGCCCCACTCTGTTCCCTTAGTTCACTATAAAATCAATTGACAGACCACTATCACTATTGTAATTGAAGGCGATGTAATATAGGGTATAGGACATTAAAATGGAAATTGGGAGACTCAAATTCTAGTCATGACTACTATGTCTAGGCTTGTCTCTTAAAAGCTGCTTCTCGAATCTGGCTTCAGAACCTTGACACTTACTATAGCTGTGTGACCTTGGGCAAATAACTTAAACCCAATTGCCTTGCCTTCCCCCTTCCAAAAAAGTTGCTTCTCCTCTCTGGAACTCACTTTTGTCATCTGTCAAATAAAGTGGTCTCTAAGGTCTTTATGCCTTTGACACTTGACGGGTCTACCTTTGTTTCATTCTTTTCAACACTTAGTGCATAGTAGGCCCTTAGTAAATACTTGGTTGTTTTGTAATGATCGCTTTTCTTTAGAATCCAACTATGTCTGAGAAGGTGTCTTACATGGTACCCCTTCAAAAATCTTGAGACTTGGTGGCTGGTTTTTACTCCTATGAGTGAGGACAGTGGGAAGAGAAAAGAAAGCTGTCTCTTAATGTGATTCCCTCTGAAGGGAAATAATTTCCTCTGACTACCTATTGTTGCATCGTTTGGAGAGGCAGCTGGTCATAAGATTACAAATCTTGTTCAAGGACAGTGTAGATGGCCCTTCAGCCTTGTACAAGATTCATAGTTCTCCCTGGTTATTTATTCAGGGTCGATGTGGCCTCAGATGATGTTAATAGATCTTGAAGATGTACATCTGAACTCTTCAGTCAATCAATCCTTCAATCTAAAGCATTTATCAAGTCACTACAATGTGCTGGGAATTGCTAGGAATACAGAGACTTAAAATGAGACAACTCTTGCTCTTTGGGAGCTTCCACTCTGTGGTGGGGGGTGGGGAGGGAGAGACTAAATGCATGGATATAAATATAAACAGAATAAATACAAAATAAAGTCAAAGCAGCTAAATAAGCATAGTTTGGGAGGTAAGGCACTAGTAGTTCAGGGAAACTTGGAAGCCTTCATGTAGAAAATGGTACGTGGAGTAGGCCAGAATGGGAACATGACCTATGACTCTTACAGAGAATGTGAACCACCTTGACTAAATGTAAATAGCAAAAGAAGCTCCAATTATCCTATGGAAACACTTGCATGTGACCTTGGGCCACCCCTAGCACTATGCATCCTTTGTTCTGTTGCTATATAATACCCGACCTGGCCCAGAGCTGGTGAGGTAATCCATGATGTTACTTTGTCCTGCTGCTGCCCAGGACGATGGGCCTCTTGTGAGCAAACTCCCTTAAACAACCCAGTCAACCCAAATAACCCAAATAAAACCTATTAATAGCCAAGCTAGTATGAGCCCCTCTTTCTTTGGCATCTCAGTATTTTCTCAGAGGTTATGCCACCCTACCATTGGCATAATTAGGGCAGCATGGTCTGCCCTCTTACAGCACTTGAGTTGAGTTTCGAGGAAGGACAGGTACCCTTTGAGATGAAGGGGAGGAGGGAATGCATTCTAAACATGGGTGTGGTGAAGGGAGATGGAGGGCTGAGGGGGAGAAACAGAGAGAATGCCAGTTTGGCTGGATCACAGAGAGCAGGAAGGAGAGTAATGTTCAATGATCTGGGAAAAAATAAGTTGGAGCCAAGTTGTGAGAGGCTTGAATACTTTTGGACATGGCCAATGTGAGACTTCATTTTTCCTGACTGTATATATTTGAAACATGGGTTTTCTTTTCCTTTTTTCCCTAATGGTGTTAGGAATGGGAGAAGAGACAAGATAAATAAAAAAAATAAAGGGAAAGCAAATAAATAAATAAGAGAGAAAAACTAAATAGAGGAGTTTCTATATGATCCTAGATGCAATGGGGGGCACTGGAGTGTATTGAGTAGCGGACATGGTCAGATTTAGGAAAATCATTTGGGCAATAGTGTGGAAGATGACCTGGAGAACTTTAGATATTGAGATCAATTAGGAAGCCATTGCAATAACCTAGGTGAGAGGCAATGAGGACATATCTAGGGTGGTGGCTATAGAGAAGAGAGAATGGGCCAGGTGTGAGACATGTAAGAGGTAAAAAAAGCAAGATTTGGCCATTTACTAAGAGTGAAGAGATGAGGATAATATTGAGGTTATGAACCTCGGAAGCCAGAAGGATGGTGGTACCTTCAACAGAAATAGGGAAGCTGGGAAAAGGATATTTGGGAAAAAGATAATGAGTTCTGTTTTGGACATTTCCAGCGATCCCACTGTGGGATGCAGTTGACAGAATGTAGGGAGACCCTGCCAAGAGACTGAGGAGGTTAACGGTTAGTTTAGTGTCCTAGAATAGCAGTGTCTCATTTAGTTGTCTTGGGAGAACCATGGAGCATCTCTGAACCCATTTTTCCAAACATAAAATGAGTATTGGCCCACATGTCAGGGTTCTATGAAGAGTCAATAGGTAACAATATCTGGGAAATGACCATACAGCTTCTTGTTTTTCTTTACATTAAACATAGTTTTAAGATTTTTTCTTTTTAAATTTTGAGTTCCTCTTGAGAGTCTCTCCCTCCTTACCTCTCCCCCACCCACTGGGAAGACAAACAACATGATATTAATTATACATGTATAATCATGCAAAACATATGTCCATATTAGCCATATCACAAAAAAAGAAAGAAGGAAGAAAGAAAGACAGAAAAGAAGAAAGTAAGGAGGGAGGAAAAAGAAGGAAGAAAATTTTACTTTGATTTGCACCTAGAGTTCATCAATTCTTTCTCTGGAGGTGGATAGTACTTTTTCATTATGGGTCCTTTGGAATTGTCTTGGTTCCTTGTATTGATCACAGTAGCCAAGTCTTTCACAGCTGATCATCATTACAACATTGCTGTTACTGTGAACAATGATCTTCTCAATTCATTTTGCAGCAGTTCATACAGGTCTTGCCATATTTTTTTCTGAAACCGCTCTTCTCATCATTTCTTATAGCACAATTGTACTCCATCACAGTCATCTGCCACCACTTGTTCATACCCCAGTTGATAAGCATTCCCCTCAATTTATAATTCTTTGACACCACAAAAAGAACGGCTATAATTTTTTTGTACATATAAGTCCTTTTCCTTTGATTTCTTTGGGGTATGGACCTAGAAATGGCATTGCTAGATCAAATGGTACACAGTTTTTTTTAGCCCTTTGGGCATACTTTCAGATTGTCCTCCAGAATGGTTGGACCAGTTCACTGCCCCTCCAACAGTTCATTATTGTACCTATTTTTCCTTATCCCCTCCCACATTTGCCATTTCTGATAGATGTGAGATGATACCTTAGGTTTTTTTAAATTCGCCTTTCTCTAATCAATAGTGAATTAAAATGTTTTTCATATGACTAGATAGCTTTGATTTCTTCTTCTCAAAACTACCTGTCCATATCCTTTGACCAATTATCAGTTGGAGAATGGATTTTATTTTTATAATTTTGACTCAATTCTCTCTATATATTTATTTGAGAAATGAGACATTTATCAGAGCAACTTGCTATAATTTTTTGATATTATTTCGTTGTCTATGGTGTCTTTTATCAGGTGGTTTTCCTGATTAGCTCTTTCAGTTAGGTCTATTTTTGCTTTTGATTTGTCTGATATCATGTTTGCCACCCCTGACCTCTTCACTTCAACGGAAGCATGATTGACTTAGCTTCAGCCCTTCATTTCAACTCTGTATGTGTCTTTCTGCCTTGTGTGTCTCTTGTACAAATCATATTGTTGGATCCTGGTTTCTGATCCATTCTGCTATCTGCTTCTATTCTATGGATTAGCTCCTCCTATTCACATTCACGATTATGTTCACTAACTGCATTTGCCTCCATCTCCTTTTCTTTTGTTTATTTTTTTCTCTCTATTTTTTAATCCTGTCTCTCCTTAAAAGTCTGTCTTGCTTCCAACTACTGTCTCCCTTAATCCACCTTCCCTTTTCTCATCTGCTTCATAACTCTTATTCTCTTTTCTTCCTATCTTCCTATTGGGTAAAATAGATTTAGATACCTAAATGAATGTGTACATATATTCCTCTCTATTTGAACTAATCCTAATGAGAATGAGGTTCAAGCATTGCCCATCATACCCCCATTTTCCCCTCTACTATAAAAACTCTTCTTAGGGTGCCTCCTTTATGTGAGAAAAGTTGCCCCATCTACCTTTCTCTTCTCTCTTCTCCAAGTGCATCCCTCTTTTTCATCCATACATCTTATTTTTGGAGATCATCCCAAAATAATCAGCTTACATCTGTGCCCTCTGTTTATGCAGACTTCTAACTGCCCTAATAATGGTAAAGTTCTGAAGAGTTACAAGTATCATCTTCCTATATAGGAATGTAAACAGTTTAATTCCATTGAGTTGCTTAAGATTACTCTTTTGTGTTTACTTTCTTATGCCTCCCTTAAGTCTTCTTTTTGAGTACTAAATTTTCGGCTCTGGTCTTTTCATTAGGAGTGCTTGGAAGTTCTCTATTTCACTAAATATCTATATTTTCCCCCTGAAGGATTATATACTCAGTTTTTCTGGGTAGGTGATTCTTGGTTGTAATCTTAGCTCCTTTGTCTCTGAAATGTCATATTCCAAGTCCTCTGTTCCTTTAACATGGAAGGTGCTAAATCTTGTGGGATCCTGACTATGGCTCTATAATATTTGAATTGTTTCTTTCTGGCTGCTTGCAATGTTTTCTTCTTGACCTGGGAGCTCTAGAATTTGGCTGTAATATTCCTTGGAGTTTTCATTTTGGGATCTCTTTCATGAGGTGGCTGGTGAATTCTTTCATTTTCTATTTTACCTCTGTATCTAAGAGATCAGGGCCCTTTTCAAAAAAAATTATTTTGATAATTTCCTGAAAGATGATGTCTAGACTCTTTTTTTGAGCATGACTTTCAGGTAGTGCAATAATTCTTAAATGATCTCTCCTCGATCTATTTTCCAGATCAGTTGTTTTGCTGATGAAATGTTTTACATTTTTCTTCTTTTTTCATTCTTTAGACTTGATTTTATTGTTTCTTGAAATCTCATGGAGTCTTAGCTTCTACTCACCCAATTCTAATTTTTAAGGAATTATTTCTTCAGTGAGTTTTTCTACATCTTTTTTCATTTGGCCGAGTTTTCATCTTAAAGAATTCTTTTTTTCAGTGAATTTTTTCAATCTTTTGTTGGCTTTGCTGCTCCAAAATTTGATTTGAGGTGTTATTTTGAAGTTGTTTGAAGGGGAATGTTGGGAGAGTTCATCTAGGTCCCAGCTTGTAGTCCACCATATTGGCTTAGTGTAGAACACTACCCATCCAGGTTATTTTTTAAACATTCAGTCACGTGAAACTCATTAGCTCCCAAAGTATTCCATTCCACTTTTTTTGGGAGGGGGAAATGCAGGGCAATTGGGGTTAAGTGACTTGCCTAAGGTCACACAGCTAGTAAGTGTGTCAAGTGTCTGAGGCCAGATTTGAACTCAGATCCTCCTGACTCCAGCGCCGGTGCTCTACTCACTGTGCCACCTAGCTGCCCCCATTCCACTTTTAAATAGTTCAAATTTTCAAGTTTTTACATAAAGTCCAAATCTCTCTCTCTCTCTCTCTCTCTCTCTCTCTCTCTCTCTCTCTCTGTCTCTCTCTCTCTGTCCCCATTGCTCCTCCTATTTCGCCCATCTGAAGCCAAGCAGAGTAAGATCATCCTTTCTTCCACAGGATAGCCATTTAAAAATTCGAAGATAGTCACACACTATAGCACAATCTTTTCCATCTCCCCCCACCCCACAAAATATTTCCTTTCCGGGATAAAAATCCCTGCTCACTTTAATTGTGTTGCAAAATGCGTGATCTTAAGGGCCCTCATCATTTTGGTTGTCTAGATTCAGATGTTTCCAGCTTGTCAATGTCCTTTCTAAAATGTGAAAGGAGTACTTAGTTGTGGAAAAAAAGAGAGATGTGCCCCTTTAGGCACCTGAAAGCAGATGTCTTGAGCCAAAGTTACCAATTGAACCCAGATCTTTAAAGACTGAGGGAAGTCCAAAAAAAAGTCTGCTTTCCCACCTAATTTTTTGTCTGTCTAGTAACAGAGAATATGACAAACTCTGCTTGCTTTATTTACCTAAATATTTCCTGTATTTGGATTTTTGCCTCAACCATAAAAGGCCAGGAATTAGCTAGAGGTAAATATACATTTTAACTACATTAGAGAGCCAGACCTTTGATAGATTGTTAGGAAATTTCCTAACTGGGGGCTTTGAGCTATTGCCATTATACTACCAATTTTTTCCTGATGTAAACCTCATTAAAACAGCAGAAGAAGGAACTGGGTGGACCAGAGGGCCTCCATATTGCCCCTACTATGAAAATCAAGCTAACCGTTATAACAGGGTGTGGCTTAAATATCCAGAGAGAGGAAGTAGAAAGATAGTAGTGGCTAAAGAAAAAAAAAATCACATCCTAAACTGTTTTCCAGTGACAAAATAGATATAGCTTGGGAAGAATTCAGTTCTGCTCAATCCAGTAGAGAGGAGGGAGTAGAAAGGATTATAGATTGTCCAGTCAACTCTTCTCTCCATGGTATGAAATAAGGAAGTGAATGACATTGAATATTTCATTTTGGGATCTCTTTCATGAGGTGGCTGGTGAATTCTTTTAATTTCTATTTTACCTCTATCTAAGAGATCAGGGCAGCTTTCAAAAAATTGTTTTGCTAGAGATGGCTGGATTCAAGAAGATTCAAGAAAGGTTCAAGCGCTTTCTAGGAAGTAGGGAAACATGTCATTGTCATGAACAAAAGACCCCCCTCTCCCACTAGCTCTCCTTCGTTGAAGGTCTTTAAACAGAACGATTCTTGTTCTTTTCAGCATCATATTCAATGAAGCTCTGAGGTCCTATATAGCACTGAGGTCTGTGTTTCCTTCCTGTCCTCCAAACCCACCAATCCATTTAGCTACCTTTGCCTTCTCCTCATAACAGCAGTAGGAAATAGAAGTGTAAAGGGGCCAACATAAAAGTAGTAATTATAAAGAGAAGAAGAAAAATATTTCCCTTCTAGAAAAGAACATGAAGATGTCTCTGGAATCTTGCATGTGCATGTGTGGCCTTGGATATTTGATATCTGAGCATCAATGAGAAGATTTCATTAGTTTTATATACATCTTTAAAAATGAATTTTGTACAGTGACCATATTTCCAGATAAATAGAATCTCACTGGGAGAGATCTGCATGGTAGAGATACCAAGGAAGGATGGCTCAGGAGGCCTCATGTTATATTTATTAGCAGCAATGGCTTAACATTGAGCCCTGAGAAGTTCTGGCTGTGTCGGGAAATATCTCTTGCTCCCATAACAGCTTCTATTAGACTATGACATGCTCTCTGCAGGGTGGAGGTAGAGCCCTGCAGCTCCCATCATTTACAACTAGGCTGAACAAGGCACCAGAGAATCCGTGATGAAGAACAAACTGTATCACCTGGGCTGGGGTGGGGGAAGGTACATTTGAGACAACCAGCAATGATTCTAACTGCAGCCAAATGGAACGTCAGAAGCACATGCAGAGAAAGCCTTGCTTGTAGTCTCTGCAAATCCAGCAACCTTTACAACTCTGGTCATTTTTCATTATCTCTTGATCTGCTGAGTAATTACATGGCAAGATCATATATAACTGATTAGAGCAAAAGTGAAGAGTACCTTGGGGGCGGATTCACTCAGCCATCCTTGCAGTCCTCAATTAGACTTCACGGAGCTGGCTGTCATAGTCATTGTGGGGTAACAGAATTAAATTGGCAAATTAAATCCCTGGTCACCTGTTTGTTGTACTCAGAGGAAATAGTGTCACCTGCCAGAGAAGTCTCATGGCAAACTAGTGGCAGAACTGAGGTGTGGTGATCAGAGCTTTGACCCAGGTGGGATAATGTTGAGGGCTCCATCCTGGGAGTAGCTCTTCCCTCTTCAGCAGCTTAGAAACCCATGTTGTCTCAGTATTCATCTCCTCTCCACCCCACCTGTTATGCATTATGTAACTTTGTTCCCCTTACCCCCATCAATTACCCAAGTGGAGTAATGGCTAGCTATACCTATGTGATGCTCTTCTTTCCCTCGAATTATGAGACCTGTTGAAGACCTTTGCTTAAAAAGGCCAAGGTCTCCCACTGCATCCAGGGCCATCTCCAGTCGTCCTGACCTATATCTTGCCACTGGACCCAGATGGCTCCAGAGGAGAGAGTGAAGCTGGTGACTTTGCACCACCCTCCCTCACTTAAATCCAACTCACTTGCAAATCATGGCATCACCTCCCTGATGTTATGTTCCTCTTTGACAATGATGGACAAAACAACAACAGCAACTTGATATACTAAGGTTTGGGCCAATAGATAGCTTTTTTCAAGTTTGTTTAATGTAAATTCAAGTTTGTTGTTTAGGGTAATGAAGGAAGAAACATACTTCCAGTGTGACTGATTCAAAAATACCAGGCATGTTTTGTGGAGCTGTTGTTCCTGTGAACTTTTCTCTTCCAACTGGACAGTGGTTGTAAGTGGCTGAAGCAATGGATTTTGAGTCACAAGCCTTGTTTTTAAATCTGGGTTCTACCACTAGCAAGATATATGACCTTGGACAGCTCACTCACCCTCTCAGAGCCCCAGTTTCCTCATAGGTAAAATGAGGAGGTTGGACTAGATGACCTCTAAGGTCCCTTCTCCTTCTCCATCCCATGGAAAGGGTGGGCAGAAATGTGGAATGTTTCTACTATGTTCATTTTGTCTCTATTACTTCCCAACTCAAACATCTCTTGCAGTTTCTGTTTGCCTCTAGGATAAAATCCACAGTTCTCAGTTTGGTTTTTGAAGCTTTGCCCATTGTGACCCCTATCTACCTCTAGAATTGAATTTCCTATTATTCTCTCTTTAATACTTTCCATTGCAGCAAACTGGACCCCTAGATCTTTCTTCACCTCAATGTGCTGGCATGGATGGTTACCATGCCTCAAATGAACAGCTACCCTGTTTCTACTTTTCAGAATCTTAATTGCACTTCAAGGCTCAGATAATTTGATAGTTTTTTAGCCAGTGCTTTTTTTGATCCAATCAGTTAATGGATATTTACAAACAAAATCACACTAAAAAAGAAAAATATGTTCTAGGCACTGTGCTAGGTGATAAGGATAGAAAGACAAAAATGAACTAGTCGTCAAGGAGCTTCTATTCTAATTCGTGGTGCTGGTGGAGCTGCTACGGAATAGAAGACGACATGTACACCTGAGAATGAACAAAATATTCTAATATATGTACATGATCTATTTGGTTATGAGTGCTCTCTCCTTGCTGGAACGATTTTCTTTTACTTTGTATATAATTTATGTTTACAATGTAATCTACTTGAGGGAAGAAACTTTAATTTTCTGTCCTTGTGATATTTGAATAGGGATTGATCAATGTTTGTCAAATTAATTTCTTTAATTTCATTGTCAGTACAGATTATGATAATTCTTTTGTGCTGGTATTGTGCTATAAGATGGGAATATAAGGAAAAGAAGCAAAATCCATACCTTCCTTCAAATAGAAGTGATAACATACATAAATAGGTATAGAAAAGGATTGCAAAAGTCTTAATTCAGCTTCAAATTTTAATAACTTCAAAAGGATAAGTGCAACACATTTAAAAGAATTTTTAAAGGCTATTTAAAATGTGAAATTATTGCTATGTTTCTTATTAAAATTCAACATAACCACCACCTTGTACTATATATCAATCAAGTTGATTTTTGAACTTTGTAAAAAAGCTTCACCAGCTGCTGCTCAGTGACTAGAAGGATTGCATTTGTAATCATAGACTTAAGATAATCCAAAAGAATGGGGTTTTGATGCATATAGGATAGTTTTTATGTGAATCCACAACAGAAAGTAGAGTGGAGATAAATCAGGTAGCCAAGCAAGAAGGCCTCCTTTACTGCTCCACTGGTCTGAGAAAATGTCATCTAGAAAATTACAAAGATATTTTCAGCACTCTGGACAAATTCAAGCAGGTTCTACATAGCTAGAAAAAAATTAACACAAGCCCAAAAGATACACTGTGGGTCTGTGGTTGAGGGACCAGTTTTACCATGTATATAGTTGGGGGCTCATTGTAAGTTCTGGCCAACAGAGGAGATATTTGTTTTTTCCAGGCAAATCAGATAAGGGAGCCCAGCAGATAAGCTACAGCAGGAATTGTGATCTGTGGCAGTGATGAGGCCAACTCAAATGAAGTTCCAGAGAGGGAAGAGGGACTCTACGTGGTAAATGTGGACACTTTCCTGGTCTAAATTATGTTTATCCATCACACACACACATACATCCTGCGCTTCTTATTTGGGATCTATATCAGTAGAAGGAATATTTGCCAATGAGATCACAGATACTGGAAGTATTGATTTATTGGGTGGGAGGTAGCCATTTTCAGACACATTGCAAATGATGATGATGATAACAGCAATGACAGTAATCACATTTTAATAGATGTCACTGTGCCAAATACTCATAATTTTTAATAATACATGGCATGAAAAGCTTTTGAAATACAGAGACCTAACAGTAGAAATCTAGACCATGGGGGAACCAAGATGAGGTGCATGTCTGATCACATCTGCTGCTGGAATTGTCCCAAAGATGCTTCCAATGAGCTTGTAGAAGATGAGCTGACATTTTAATACTTTTATTCAATTAAAGTAATCAGTTATTTTAAACTATCAATGCAATAGTCTGCAGAACATTAAATATAAAAGAATAATAGCTGGGTAGTGACTTGTCCCAAGAATCCTTTCTATCCAAACTCCATCAAACAAGATGAATAATAATAGTTATAATAACTATTATTCATTATAATAACTCACGTTTATGACTTGTTTTAGTGTTCGCAAATTTTTTCTTCATAATACCACTATGGGCTAGAAAGTAGGAATATAAGATTTGAGGATCATAGATTTAGAACTGGAGGCAACCTCAGAAGCCACTTAGTCTAACAGTGTCATTTTACAGCTGAGAAAATTGAGTCAGAGAAGAGAAGGGTCATAGGATCACAGATCCAAAGCTGGAAGGGATCCTAGAAGTTTTCTAGTCCCAAACTCTTATTTTTAGGTGGTACCATAGTGCACAGAGCATCGGGCCTGGAGTCATGAAGACCTGAGTTAAAATCCAGCCTCAGACACTTACTAGCTGTGTGACCCTGGGCAAGTCACTTAACCTTTTTTGTCTCAGTTTCTTCATCTGTAAAAATGAGCTATTTGCTGAGAAAATTAGGGTCATGAAGAGTCAGAGGTGACTGAAATGATTGAACACTACCAATGTCATTTTGAGACATAGCAATGTTGGGTGATTTGGCCAGTCTCAAACAGATCATAAAGTCCTTGAGCCAGGACCTGAACATAGGTCCTCTAACTCCCAATCCAGCACACATCCTTGACTTTGTACCATTCCGCCAGTCCATTCATTATTCCCTTCCTGTTACAAAGGAGATATAAACCACGAGGCAGTGTGTGGTATAGTGGATGGAGACCTGGTCTCAAAGCCAGAACGACTTGGGTTTTAGTCCTACCTCGGACGCATCTTGGTTGTGTGACTGTGGGCATATCACTTAAATTCTCAGTTCTCTAAGCAACTCTCTAAAACTATAAGTTGCAGAAAAAATGCCTACACACATTGGTGAAGGGAATTCCTTCCCCATCAAGTTCCTCATATCAATAAATATTATAGGCCTAGTTCCTCTCCTTATCCCTGCAAAGTTAACTAGGGCTTACTATGACATGTCTGAGGCAGGTTCTGAACCCTGGTCTCCTGACTCTGATTTCAATACAACATGGATATTAGACAAAGTTCCAGACCTTGGCATGTTTTGGATGTCTTCTTCAAAGATATTGAAAACAGAGATCAGTTACTAGGACTCTCAACATGGTCCAAAATCTTTGGGGCAAACTTGTAGGACATTTTAAGTGACAGTTTCAAAGATTAATGTATCAGTCTTCCAATGACCATTTTTACCACAAAGGCTAAATTAGATTGGGAGGAAACGAGCCCCTTGGAGTCCCTAAAAAGCATGATAGAGATTCTATTCATTATACTGACACTTAATAAAAACTCTAATGTTGCCTGCAGAATCAGATTGTGGACATTACTTAGTAGATTGGGTTAATTATTTGTCTGCCAATAAAAGTTCAGAACAGAGGAGCACTCAGAGAAAGGCCAAACATTGGTCTTCCCTGCTAGACTAATGGTGGCTATAGCATCATCTTGAAATACCAAGGCACACTGAGGAATGGTGCAGTACTGTCCTAGTAAATTAATAGCTTATCCAAAGCAACAAACTGAACACAAGAGAAGAGAGACCATGGAAACCCATAAGGGACTAAAAATCTTATTGATCTAGCCACCCGTCAGTATCTGACTGTGGCTGTGATGGACAGTGGCTATATTATTGGCTGGTGAATCAGCCCCAGTCTGATACTAACCCTGCTAACTGCCTGTAGGAAAGACACCAATCATATCTTGAGCTTGGCATTTATGCTAGTTTCTATTTCCCAGAAACTGGCTTTTCTTGGTTTCTGCATTTCCCACCACAGCGAGGGCAGTTACTTTCTGTAGAGCATGTTTCTTTCTCTAGATGTCCTGGATGAGGGCAGTGGGGAAAGATTTCATACATCAATAGAGCAAACAAGGGAGTCCTCAGGCCAGTGGGAACCTGTTTCAGTGACAAAAACCCAGCTGTGTAAAGATTTTCCACATCTAGATCCAGAGTGGGGAGCTGACCAGCCTTTGAGATAGTAGTCCAGGCTGGTGCCACCCTCTTCCCCTGTTATATACTGATGGAGTCACCAGACCCTCTGTAATTGGGAATCTGGGGTTTGGGAGGTCACCTAGTCGCAATGAGTTTACAATTTATGGAGCTACTGGTTAGCACTTTCCCCTCCGTATTACTGAGAATCTTGTGTCATTCTATAACCTTGGTGTATAGAGTGGGAAATTCCCGTGTTCTGTCATTTGAGTCTGGGCAATGACTGGCTTATCCGCCAAATTAACACACTGTCTATCCATCCATCTTTCTGCCTGTCTGTCACTAGCTAGGACTACTATTTAGACCGCACTTTAAATTCTTCATAGCACTTTACAGACCTAATTTCATCTGAGCCTGCATAAGTCATGTAATGTCAGTGCTATATGTATTCTCATCTTGCAGATTAAGAAACAGGCTTATGGAGGTTCAATGACTTGTCTAGGGTCCCCAAGATAGTAAGAGTCTGAGGGGGAATTTGAACCCAGATTGTCCTGACTGCAGGGCTAATGTTCCACCTATTAAGTCACACTGTTCTCTCCCTTCCCCTCTTTGTCTTCCTCCTCTTTTCCCTCTCTACTTCCTATTTCTCGTCCCCTCTCTCCCCTCCCTTCTCTGTTTTTCTTCTCTCACTCTTTCCTCCCTCTTTCTCTTCCTCTTTCTCAATCTCTTAACCACTCTCCTTTCCTCTATGCCTCTCCCTCCTTCTCTCTTCCTCACTTTTCTTTTCTCTCCCTCTTTCCCTTCTTTTTTCCTTTTCCTCTCTCTGCTCATTTTATTCCCTCTTTTACCATCTCCCAAGTTATTCCTTCCCCCTATGCCTCTCTCTCCCTGTCTCTTTCTCCAAATCCTATTTTCCCTCCCTTCTTTTCTTCCTCTCCCTTTCTCCCTCTCATCTTCTCTCTCTTCCTCCCTCCTGTCTCTGTCTCTCTCTGTTTCTCATCTATCACCTTTGTATAATGGATAATTCTGCTAATTCATTTCCAGTGCCTGATTTCCTGGTAACTATAGGATGGACACAGAAGCTATTTATAATGGTTAAAGGTGTCCTTACTTCACATCATTCACCTAAATCTGTTTTACTGCAACAAGCACAGTGAGATGACTGACCAAGATTAGGGTGCCTGATGAGCTTTCTCTAGAAATTCTTAACCTTCAAGAAAAAAATAGTGTTGCTAAAAAAAAGGTAGCCAGGAAAAAGAAAAACCAGTGGGGGGAAACAGAGCTCCTAGAAGCCTTGTCTAAGGTGGAATCTACAATGGCCAAAGAGTTGGAGAAGGTTTGGGTGCGAGAACGTTCTGGTTAGTGGGAGAAAGAGTGTTGGCTCCAGAGTAAGAGAACCTGGATTTGAATCCAGGCTCTTCAGTTCACTACCTTAGACAAGTCACTTAAATTCCATGGGCCTCAATTTCCTCAACTGTAAAATGCTAGAACTCCAAATTTCTTCATTGGTCTAAGTTGACGATTTTATAGTCCTAGGACCTGAAAGTGAACTGGGAAGGATTGAACCCCAAGGTCATAATTCTGAATGTTAAGCGAACTCTAGACTCTCAAGGAAGTGACTAATGAAGTTTAGCTTAGAGTTCACCAAGAGAAAAAACAAATGCAGCTCTATTGCAGAGATCCCACTTCAAGCCCAAGAAAGGAATGACTTACAATAGCTTATAGAGGCGCTCCACTTCTAAATAATAAAACAGCATTTTATCTCAGTGTCAGCCCTTTATGATGCATGAAACAAAGGAAGTTAGGGAGGAGAGAGGCTGCACTAAGATGGTCTCCAAGGTATCCTCTAGTTCTAACATTCTATGAGGTAATAAAAGAATATGGACTGATGGGAATTTGGGTGACTATTCTAGCCTAGATGAGGCCTCTCAGGATTCTGGGAAGCCCCTACTAGAAGCCGGAAACCCTGCTAACAACTGGGGGTCTTTAAGGGAATCTTTCATTGCTCAGGGTATGACCATATGATGGTCATACCCTCAGCATGTCCAGGCAGCCCTTGAAACTATGAAGGATGATACTATCTGTATCCAGAGAAAGAACTGATAAATAGAAGTATGTACAGAATATAGACATATTTGTGTCTAATGGCAGCCATCTCTAGGGCTGGGGCAGGAGGGAGGGAAAAAAGAAAGTCACATAAGTAGTATATATTTAAAAGGAATAGCAAATTGTATATAATAGTTTTGCAGCTTCATGTGCAATCATCTTTTTTTTCCTATTCTACTATGTTATGGAAATGCTTGTTTTATTTCTTAAGTTCAGAGTAAACAGAAATAAATAAATGAAATTTTGAAAAAGAAACTAAACATCAAAAAGAATCCACAATTCATTTCACCATTCCCCAATCTGTAGGTATCTCCTTTGTTTCCCTATTTCTTTCTTCAAGCCTCAGCTAAAATCCCACCTTCTGCATAAACCCTTTCCCAGGCCTCCTTAATCTTGGTACTTTTCCCCTGAGATTCTTCCTAATTTATGTTGTACATAGTTTGTTTGTACATAGTTGTTTGTATGTTTTCTCTGTAATTACACGTAAGCTCCCTGAAAGCAGAGACTGTGATTCATTCATTCATTCATTTATTCATCAATTTATCTATTCACCTTCCTTCCTTCCTTCCTTCCTTCCTTCCTTCCTTCCTTCCTTCCTTCCTTCCTTCCTTCCTTCCTGCCTTCCTACCTTCCTTCCTTCCTTCCTTCCTTCCTTTCATTTTTTTTGTATTCCCAGCTCTTAGTACAGTGCTTGGCACATAGTAGGTACTTACTAAATGCTTGTTGAATGACTAGTTGTTTCCAGTTCTTTGCTACCACAAGTAGTGCCAATTTAAATATTTTGGTGCGTGTGAAGGGTTTTTTTCTCTTTCCAATGACCTTCTTGCTGTGTATATATGACTAGTGGTGGAATCTTTGCGTTAAAATGTATGGATATTTTGGTCACCTTAATAATTCCCAATTGCTTTCCATAATGGTTGTAGCAATCCACAGCTCTGGCAGCAATTAATTAGTATGTTGTACTTATGTTTCCAGCAGCTATGTTGCACAATGGATAGAGTAACGGGCCTGGAATCAAAAACACTCCTCTTTCTGAGTTCAAATCTAGCCTCGGACACTTCCTAGCTCTGTGACCCTGGGCAAACCAGTTAACCCTGTTTGCCTCGGTTTCCTCATCTGTAAAATGATCTGGAGAAGGAAATGGCAAACCACTCTGGTATCTTTGACAAGAAAACCTCAAATGGGATCACAGAGAGAAAGATATGACTGAAACAACTCAACAGTAACAATTTGTCTTCCTATAGATTTCCTTTCCATCAATGACAGCCATTAAAACCCAGTCTCAGAATAAGCCAAACTTAGGACCAGAGCTTTTAGTTGCTATTTCACTCTAAAATTTAAAAAAAATAACAAAGCGTATCTAATCACATTTTTCTCACTAAAAATTGCTATTAATGAGAGCAAAAATTCTATAACATTAACAAACACTATGAAATTACTTATAAAATAGATTTTCATTTCATCTTTATCCCATCCCTTGAAAATATCTATTTTGCACATGTTTGATGTTATAATTATTTAAGCAGCATTTTGTGCGTATAACTAAATTGAAAACCATACGACTGTTAGCTGTGTGCTCGAATTTTTTTTTGCTGATAGGAATGATTTAGCAAAAAAGTTTGAAGATCGTATCTCTAGGGAAATAATTTAAGGTCCTCAAGGACAGGGTGGAGGGGTGGGGGGGTTATATACTTTTGAAAAATCTCTTGCACCCAGCACAATGCTTTATTGTGCTAATGGAAATGAATTGAGTAGAAACCGGCATCAAACTCACGTGTTGAAATTTGGAGAAACGTTACTAATCTGAATCTGACTTCGTAGCTATCCTGTACATGCTGATTAGGTGTGTGGGGTGATGATGGTAATAATAGCTATCATTTACATAGCACCTACTATGTGCTAGGCATTATGTTCAATGTTTTAGAACTATTATCTTATTTGATCCTCACAACAACTCTGAGAGGTAGATGCTATTATTATTAACCACCCCCCCCGCCATTTTACATTTGAGCAAACTGAGGCAGACAGAGGTTAAGTAACTTGGCCGTAGTCACACAGACAATAAGTATCTGAGGCTGTGTTTGAATTCAGGTCTTCCTAACTCCAGGGCCCAGCACCCCATCACCTGGACCATCTAGTTCACCGCTGCTGCTGCTGCTGCATATGTATATGAGGGGAGCCCTGGGTAGGATGTTGCTAAAACATCCAAGACCATAAATCTTGGCCCCATCAGTACTTCAGTGATCATACAATTGAAGGAGTCTCAAGACCAAACCCTTCAAAGGCTGCCGTCCTATCCCTTACCCTCTACTCTTAGAACATCAGTGGTTGAAGGCAGGGACTATTTATTTTTTGGTTTGTTTTTGTATCTCCAGAACTTAGCACAATGCTGAGTATGCAAAAGGTATTTAATGCTTCTTGAAATTCACTGAAAGTAGGGGTCATTCCATTCTTTGTGCTTCTGTGCCCAGTGCCTAGCATACCATAGGCACTTAATAAATACTTGATTATTAATTGATTGATTGAATTATAGTTGGTATTACTGTCTGGTATGGGTTAGTTAGGTGTAGCTAGGAGGTGGGTAGAATAAGGCACCAGGCCTGTACTCAGGAAGATCTGAGTTCAAATCCAGCCTCAGATACTTATGGCTGTGTGACTCTGGGCAAGTTACTTAACCCCTATTTGACAAAGTTCCTTATCTGTAAAATGGGGACACCCTGGAGAAAGGAATGGAAAACCACTCCAGTATGTTTGCCAAGAAAAGGTAGAGTCCCATATGACTCAACAGCAATAACAACATGGGTTCACTACAAATGGCAACTGAGGTCCCTTTCAGCTCAGATTCTGTGATTCCGTCACTACTCTCCTTGCAGGATTGCCATCAGGGGAAAATTTTGTCCACATCTGCAAATAGCTGCAGGCATACGTTCTCCTGTCCACCTCCAATCACTGCAGGGCCCCAGTCTTCTGATAGCTACCCTATGAATGGAAAACCAATTAAATAGACCAGTGGTCTGCCAGATGAACATTACCGGGAGCTTTTGTACTATCTTAGAAATGGATTCTGTCCTGAGTTATTCATTGTGTGGCCAAAGTTGTCTAAAGCATTCACAGCCTTCTAGGTGGGAGGGGCCCAGATTTTGTCAGCCTTGTAAAACAGACAGATAGGGAAGTTTCACAAAGGAAACATGACTTATTTATGCTCCCAAGACATTTTTGTTGCTCTAGCATATTGACTGGTCATGTTTCACCAGGATCTAAAGCTCAGGTCCATGCCACCTGTGAATGTGTGCAGGCTGTGGGGCTGCCAGGGCTCATCCTACCATGCTGTCTGTCTGGCTATTTCCATTCATAGCCTATACCTCCCCCTAAATACTTTATTTTTACAGCTATGCTTCATTGATTAAGACTCATAAGGGTCAAGGGGTTCTGCAAGAAATTAATATTTTAGATAATTAAAGCATAATTTAACAGAGAATAACTTATGAAGGAAGAATGGAGGAGCATAAGACTGGGTCTGCATCCTGTTTCTGCCCCTTATAACCTGTCTGACCTTTGTCATTTCATCTCTTGAGGCTTCTGTTTCTTCATCTGGAAAATTAGAGTCTCTCCTGCCTCAAAATTCTGTGAAAGTAATCAATCCTCTAAGGTCTCTCCCTTAAAATAGAACCATCTGAGGAAAGCCTTTCTAAAATGCATAATATGCTTACCTGCCTTTTAAAAATATGATAGGATCTGTGATTTCATTGAGCCTTGAAGGAAGATGAAGATTCTAGGAGGTATGGGGAGAAGGGACAGTTTTCCAGGGATAGTGGACAGCCCTGGACAAAGGCATATTTTCTTAGAGGTGGGAAATACAATGCTGGATTCTGGAAATAGAAAGTAGGCCAAAGTGTCTAAATCAATGAGTGTATAGAGGGGAGGAGGGTGACATGCTTTTGTAAAGGCAGATTGGAGCCAGGTTGTTAAAGGGCTTTAAAGACCAAGTTGAAGAATTTCTATTTTATCCTAGAGGCAAGAGGAAGCCACTGAAACTTGTTGAGTAGGGGACTGATATCATCAGATGAGCTCTGGAAGATGATTTTAGAAGCTGCAACAAGGCTGAATTGGAGAGGAAATATACTGGAAGCTGTCAAAATAATCTAGGTTTGAAGGGAATGAAGGCCTGATTAGGGTGGGAACTGGAGAGATGGGCACAGATGTGAGATGAACCAACAAGAATTGGCAAGTGACTGACTATGGGGGAGATGAAAGAGAGGGAAGATTCAAGGATCACTTGGAAAAGAGATATAGACTAGACTTTTGATTTCCTAGGCAATTTTAAAGGGATTCAAATTGTGGAAAATCTCCTCCATGGATAAAGACCAACAGCTTGGCTGTAATTTAGAAATTTTCTCGGGAAATAGGCAAAGTGGATAAAAATGGGAATAGTTAGCATTGAAGGGGGTATGTAGAAGACAGGCACACTCATGTTTTGTTGGCAAAGCTGTGATTAGGAAAACCATTTTGAAAAGCAATTTGGAATTATGTAAATAAAGTGGCTAAAATGTCTATACCCTTTGACTTAGAGATTCCACTGCTAGGCATGTACCCCAGAGAGGTCAGTGACAAAAACAAGCAAACAAAAACAAAAAGCAAAATAAACAATCCAAAAAATCTCACATAAACCCAAAATATTTATAGTTGTACTATTTGTTGTAATAAAAAACTGAAAACAAAGTAGATGCCCATTGATTGAGGAATGGATAAACAAATTTTTGGTACATGAATGTAATGGAATATTACTGAGCTGTTTGAAATCACAGGTGTGAAGAATATGGAAAAACCTGGAAATACTTATATGAACTGATGCAGAGTGAAGTAAGCAGAGCCAGGAAAATAATATAGACAGTGATTAAAAAATGTCAGTGGAAAAAACAACTTCAAAAGAACTGAAACTGAGTACTCTGAAACTATAAAAACAAAACTTGGTCCCAAAGAAGAGAAAAGAGAGGACAAATTTCACTTCCTCACTCTGTTGCACCCTTCTTACTCCTTAGCAGCAGTGGGAGTGGTGGCCCACAGATATGGACATTGCATATAGCATCAGATTTTTTTCAATGTATTGATTGGTTTTGCTTAATTTTTTTCTTTTCTTCTTTTTAAAAATTGTTGCTACAAGGGATGATGATCTGTGAGGAGAAAGGAGGAAAGATCTAGGGGGAATCTAAATGATATAACAAAAGATATTAAAAATATCTAAAAAGAAATTTCCTGTAGAATAGCGACATTAAGATCCTTGCCCATGATCACGTACCCACTATGTGTCAGAGGCGTGACTTTCCCAAACTGTTGTCTTTTTTTTAAAATAAGTTTTTATTGATATTTCCTTGTTTTTATATTACCACCATGTACCTCATATCCCTGCCTTATCTCTCCCAGAGAGTAATCTCATATAACAAATAATATTTTTAAAGAAATAAAAGAATAGGTTATTGCTACATAAAAAAGTCTGAAAATATATCCAGTATAAAACACATTTGTGGACCTCCCACTTTTGCAAATGGGTAGGGTGGGGGAGTTTTCTGATACCTTTTATTTGTAGCCATTCTTGTTCTTTTAAATTTTCAAAAATTAACTTTTGATTTTCTTGCTTTATTGCTTTCCCATTTACATTATTTGTAGTCATGGTGTGGGTGCATACATATGTATGTTTACTTCACTGCATTTGTTCACATAGATCCTTCTTTGTTTCTCTGCATTCATCATATCTGTCATTTTTATATCACAATAATATTCTATTACATTCATGTACCATGATTTGTTTAGTCGTTTCCCAGCTGATGGACACATAGGTTGTTTCCTATTCTTTGCTTTTGCAAAAAAGTGGCTCTATAAATATTTCTTCTTATCAATGGTCTCCTTGGGATATAATTCCAATTATGGAATCCCTGGGTCAAAAGGTATGGACAGTTTAGGCACTTTATTTGCATAATTTCAAATTACTTTTCAGAATGGTTGTATTGATTCACAGCTCCACCAACAATACACTAGTATGCCCATCTTTCCACAATCCCTCCAACACTAACTATTCCCATCTTTTGTCATCTTTGCCAATTTGCAGGTGTGAAATGAGACTTCAGGATGTTTTGATTTGCGTTTCTCTTGTTATTATGATTTGAAAAATTCTTTCAAATGGTTGTTAATAATTTACAATTCTTTTAAAAACTGTTCATATCCTTTGACCTTTTATTTATGACTGACTTTTGCTTTTATACATATACATATCTATGTGCGTATATAGGTATGCATATATACATATACATATATTGTCAAATTTATATGTATATGTGTGTAGATAATTATTTATACATCTTGGTTACCAAACCATTATTAGAGAAATTGGTCACAAAGATTTTTACCCATTGTGTTTGTGCAGAAGCTTTTTGATTTCAGGTAATCAGTTATTTATTTTGACTCTCGCTTCCATCTCTTTATTGGTTAAGAAGCCATCTCCTAGCCACAGCTTTAAAGTTATATGATCTGCTTCTCTTCTAATTTGACTCCTATAGTATGATTTTAATATCAAGGTAACACATCTATTTAGACTTTATTGTGGAATTGTTGTGCTTTTTGAAACCTCCTGTCTGCTGTTAATTTTTGTCTCCTCTCTCATTGTCATGTTGTTATCTGGAAAAACGATAGCCCCAAACTGCTAGAGTGGTAGGTGCCAGCTTTTAAACTCTGGCTCTGTCTTTTAATAACTGTATGACCCTGGATGAATCACTCCATCTCTCTGAGCCTCAGTTTCTCCACTTGTAAAATTGGGATAGTAATTATACTTGCACTTAATAGTTTTGATGTTTGAGGAAACCTTTAGTGCTAGACTTGGTGTCAGAAAGCTCTGGGTTCGAATTTCACCACAAACTACCTTTGTTATAACCTATGTAACCTTGAGTAAGTACCTTCTTTTTTCTGGGCCTCACTTTCTTCACCTGTAAAATGAAGGGATTGAACTTGCTGACCTCTAAGGTGCTTTCTACGTCTAAATCTTCTGAATGTTAAATAGACGTTTAGTAGTGTTACTTCTTGCCGATAGCATGCCAGCCTGGAGGAGTTGTCTCTAGCTTCCCTCTCCCCGTCCCGTTCTTATCGGTTGTTTCTTTGCTGCTGTGTATACCACAGACCCTAAAGACAACAGTGTGGAATTCAATCATCTCATAAGTATTTATTAGTCGCTCAACAAACATTTATTAAATGCTTTCTAGGTGCCAGGAGCTGTACTGCGAGCTACAAAGACAAAAGACATTTGCAGGATACAAAGACAAAAACCAAAACAGCTCCTGCCCTCAGGAGGCTTAGCATCCACCGGGAACATGGTGGTGAAACAAAGGGCCACTTCCCACCTGGCTATTTCCTTGTGGAGCCTTCAAAGCCTACAAGGGCCGAGTTAGTTTACTCTGCTCCACTTTACTATGTATGCTCCGTACTTGGAATCACAACAGACAGAGAGTTTGTTCCAAATGTGCCAACCCCCATCATCTAAATACCAACAGACCGAGCGCGCTGAGCGGAGATGGCTCCCCTGGAACCACTCGGCGGATAACTGATGGACTTTGTGGATAAATTCTGATGCACAGGCTCTCTGCGATAACTCTCACAAAGCCTTCTGTGCACCGGGTAAATGATATCCGTGCACAGCAGTTGCAGCTGCAAATTGCCTCGCTGAAGGATAACCACTTTTAGGGAGCCATAAAGTTTTTTTTGGTAGGGGAGTAGGGTGGGGGGTGGTATTGACTTTGACATAGTTGAGACCTGGAGATGGATTCTGCTCCCTTCGATATTAGCCAACTCGTTCCTCTTTCTGAAACTGGCTTTGAAAGGGGAGAAAGGAGATAGGGCCGAATGTAGGAAGGGGAGAGACTGTATGCCAGACAGATCGTACATATTTCGATTCTGTTTTGGGCAGATGAGCTGCTCTGTCGACATCAGTGGAAAGAGTACTTGCTCTAGTCACAGAAATGGGTTCCAATGCTGCCTCTGATGCTTACTACCTGTGTGACATTGAGCAAATCACTTAATCTCTCTGAGTCTCATTCTCCTCATTTGTAAAATGAGGGATTACATTATAGGGCTCGAATCTCTTACAGGTGCTAAGACAATGTGAGGGTCGCCTTTTATAGATGATAGGTTAGGGTATGTGTCTCCTGGAGGATGTCCGGACGTGTGGGTGTGTGTGTAATGTGGAATCTATTGCTTGTGGACAAACTGAGGCACTAAATTTGTTTCAGGTGTGATCTCAGTTTATGATCAAACCAAAATTGCTTAGTAACAGCAACAGGAACTAACAATTACAAAACATTCACTTTTAATTGAGGATCACAACAACTCTTGGAGGCAGCTCCTCTCAGTATTAGTATTCTCCCTTTATAGATGAAGAAACTGAAGCTCAGAAGAAACTGAACTCAGAAGAGTTATGTGACTGATCCAGGGGCTCCAGGCTACACCAGGCAGTGTAAGAAGTGGGATTTAAACCGAAGTCATGCTGACTTTCCGTTTTCAGCACCATGCCGTGCTGAGGTCCTCATCCATGAATTATCAAGAACATTCATGTAACACCAACTTCAATAGCTCCTCTCTACAAGACTATATATTGTTGTTGTGTTTTTAAGGGGGGGGGGAATCTTGGAAAGTATTAACTGTCACGATAAGAGAGAGACTGTGTGAGCTACATTAAGGTCTAAGACAATTTCTTCCTGAGAGACTGTGTAAATCAACTGTCAAGGAGGAAAAAAAAACCCGGAAGAGACATTTTGATAGAACAACCTTTACCTCCTATTTTTTGAAGACACTATTAAGAAAATTCCTTAGAGACTTGAATTTCTATTTCATATTTTTTTTCCTCTGCTTTCAAAGACCACAGAAGTGACTCTGGCTATGAACTTTACTCAATGCAATATGTTGTACATAATTATTTATGGCCTTGTTTTATTATGTACTGCTGTAATAGATTGTAAATACTGTAACATGGATGTTGGTTAAGCTTTTGAGACTAGGGGTTTGAGATAGAGAGAACGCAAGTAGCAAGATCATATGGGGAAAGATTTCTTTGGTTTATTCATAAATGATGATGGGAGCTCTCAGCTAAATAATTAATGAGAAAAATAATTTTTGAAGAAATATCAGAACTTAACCCTGTACCAGTAGTAGTTAAAGAGGCATGAATAATAGTTGATGTATGATAGTTGAATAACTTAGTGTGCAATGTGGTCAGGACAGCTAGGTGGTGAAGTGATTAGAGAGCTGGACCTGGAGTCAGGAAGACTCATCTTTCTGAGTTCAAATCTAGCCTCGGACCCTTATAGCTGTGTGGCCTTGGGCAAGTCACTTAACCCTGTTTGCCTTAGTTCCCACATCTGTAAAAGCTGGAGAAGGAAATGGCAAACCACTCCAGTATCTTTGCCAAGAAAAACCCAAATGGCTCATGAAGAGCGACTGAATGACAACAACAAAAACCAAAAATTGTACAACATGGCCCCAAAGAACTCATCATATACGTCACTTCTGTGTCATATTTTCACAGCTAAAGTTTATTGCCTAATAGGATGATAGAATTTGGAGAAATTGGAAATTTTAATAATATTAAAGACTGAATAATATATCTCTCTGCAGTGGTTTATACTTGTCTAATGAAGTTTTCTCTCATTTTCTTAAAACAAATAAACAAACAAGAAAACCCCAGAGAGCTTTGGACTAGACCTGAAGTAGGAATCGGACCAATATACCCTTTGGGACTCAATTTTCAGCCCCTGTAAAATGAGGGGCTAGACCAGGGCAGACGGACCAGCCCCCTTGACGCCACATGTGGCCCTCTAGGTCCTCAAATGTGGCCCTGTGACTGAATCCAAATGGATTCAGTCAAAGGATCTTGAGGGCCAAGTCAAGCCAAAAGACTTGAGGACCTAGAAGGCCATGTGTGGCCTTGAGGCCACAGGTTCCCCACCCCTGGGCTACACTATAAGGTCTCAAAAATCCCTCCTAGCTCTCAACCTGTGCTCCTCTGATCCAACTACCCTTATTGCTAGTGCCTTCCCTCTATTGATTATCTTCAATTTATCCTGTGTATTTCTTGTTTCTGCAATGTTGGCACATTATCTCCCCCATTGAACTGTGGGCTCCTTAAAAAGAGGAACTGGGTCTTTTTTTCATCTTTCCTTCTATCCCCATCACTTAGCACAATACCTGGAAAATAAATGCTTGTTGACTTACTACATAAACTCAGTTGTGTAAATGAATATTCTTAATGATTTCCCAAACAAGTCATTTTATTAAATAAATTATTTATTTCCTACTGGCATCCAACCTTCCAAAAAAGAGGAATAATCCCACAAAAATTACATCAAAATTGCTCCTCACCTATTCCAGTTTCCTAGCTACTTGTGATTACATGCTTCAGAGAGAGCCCCATATCTCTTTGGCTAGATCGGCTCAGCCGGAGAATATATTACTTTTCAGTTTTTGCTCTTCTTTCAAGTCTCTTTCCTTCCTCATTTCTTCAGGCTTCTGAATCTGAATCAACATCCAGCTCCTCTTTTACTCAGTTTTGCTACTGAACCTTCCACATTTCTTCTTACTGAAAATTTCCTCAGACTGTCAGAAGCCAGCCCTTCTGCCTTGTGTGAGCCCATTATGAAATATTCTGTTTACAACTCGGAGACAGATAGATGTCTGTAACTGGTGCTCAACAATCTAGCAAGCACTTTTTTCCTGCCAGTATGAGTCCACTCATCTCCTTCTCTGACTTTGAATTTGAAAGGAGAAAGAAGAAATGCTCCTATTCAGGAAAGAGACTATGCAGACTAGATATCTAATCTATATTGTGAAGTAGGAAATTGAAATACAATTCTAGAAAAATCAGTGAATCAAACATATTTTTTGTTTTTCTTTTAAATTTCTTTTGATGATTTTCTGGACTGATTTTTTTTTTTGATTTCTCTAATCCTCTTGGTTAGTCTGGAAATGATTCAAGATATAGCCTAGCATAGTAGCTAGAATATTGGACTTGGAATTTGGAAGACTGAGTTCAAATTGTACATGTATTAGTATTAGCTTTGTGTTTGTGGGCAAATCACCCAACCTTTCTGAGGCTCAGACAGTTTTCTAAGGTGGTAAGTTATAGATGTGTTGGTATCTGCATAAGTGGGCCAAATACATAGATTGTTCAGTTAATGAGTTAATCTTATAGTTTTACATAAATGTGAGCTCCGCTTTCCTCAAGGAGGTGTTGGTCTCTATTTAGTGTATTTGTGGGGTCTTCCGTCTGATGGGCATGGTTTTCTTTTTCCCTACATTGGCTTCTTTCCCCCTCTATACACACTACCTTTGTTGTTATTGTTCAGTCATGTCCAACTCTTTCTGACATGGTGGACCATAATGTTCATGGGGTCTTCTTGGCAAAGATACTGGAGTGGGTTGTCATTTCCTTCTTCGGTGGATTAAGACAAACAGAGGTAAGTGACTTGTCCAAGGTCAAACAGCTAGTAAAAGTATCTGAAGCCAGATTTGAATTAAGGTGTTCCTGATTCCAGACCCAGCACTCATCTGGATGTCCCTACCTCTAGTGAACACAAATTTGGATGATGTGGTTAAGAAGCTACTGTTTCCATTTCCCTTCTGGGATTTGACCTTGCTTTGCCTTCAAGTACTCTCACCTTTTATGTGTCTTGATGCATAGTAAGTTATAAGAGGGTCTCTTAGAACTCTGTCTCCCAGATTAGCAAATGAATGGGGAAACAGGAAATGCTCCTGGAAAATACCTGCCTGAGCATGTGAAAAATAGGTTTCTAGACACTGTCAAGTGGAAATAGACAACTGTTAAAGGAAAAATAGGGTTTTTTGTTACAATTTTTGGCTACATATAGCAGATTACATGCTAACATCTTAGAGTCCAACTATAGTGGTTTTATTATTGTCAATATCCTATTCTGATAGTTCAGCATGGAGATGGTGTAACATATCAGAGAAAAGGTGGGGGGGGTCTTAGAATCAGGAAAACCTACCTGATTTTGAACCCTAGTCAAGTACCTAGCCTCAGTTTCTTCATCTGTAAAATGGAGATAATATTACTACTTGTAACACTTCATCCAGCTGTTGGGAAAATAAACTGAGATAATGTATGGAACACACTCTGCCAACTTTGGATGCTACATATCAGTGATGATGATGGTGGTGGTGGTGGTGGCATCATGGACCTGACCTTGGCTTCTTGAAGTGGCCATCAGTGGAGCATAAACAGGTTCTGTGAAATTGGAGAAATGACAGTGTTGTCTGAGAAACCATCTAGGAGCATTTGGAGAGGCTCAGCTTCTCACTGTGTGGCTGGTGGGGATTTGCAGTTGACCAACGATCTCTATCCCATCTTTAAGATTCTAGGACCTAATTTAGGAGTCTTATTTCCATTTTTGTTTCCATTTTCTTCCTTGGTTGAAGGGCTTAAGCAAGTCCCTCTAGCCTGGCTGTCAAGACTGGGACAAGTCCTCAGACAAATGCTTGCTAATTGCCTGTCAATTGTTCTGCTCTCCTACCCAGCCTTGTCTTTCTCACCTTCTATTATTGTTGCTTGTAAATTCCTAGTACTGAAGAGAGAGGAGCTTCATTGTGAGTATCTTGTGAGGCAGCAATAGGGGTACAAAAGGATGGCGTGTGTAGACCCTTTGTCTCCTCTGCCTTGGCTCTGGACGCAACATCAGCCTTACTTAATGTTTAGCTATCTCCATGCATCTGACTAATTGCCCAGTTTGCTCCCTTTAGCAACAGAAAGCCAGTCTACCTTCTCATCTTTAAATAAAGCCCATAGAAACTTGTTTGGGAAACAAGCTTGAGAAATTGAGAATTTCCCTTTCCTCACTTGGGACTTTCTCTCTTCTTTCTAATTTGTAAAGCCAGGAAGCGAAGGCAGAAAAGCCAAATAGTCTTGCAGAACCTCCATAAAATCTTCAAGAACAAAATTCCTTCATTCGGAAAGAAATGCTTCTTTCAGCAATAGCTAAAGCATTAATAATGATTTTCAAGGCAGGGAAGATTAAACTAGGCAATACTGGAATCTTAGCTGTATGAAAATTGCTATTAGATACAATTTATGCATATTTTCAAAAAACGATGCTGAAAAGCAATATGGAGTGGTAGATAAAAAGTCTGGCTTGGGATCAGGAAGTATTAGGTTCAAATCCTGCCTCTAATACACACTGCTAATCCTTGGGTAAGTCACTTAACCTCTCAGTGCCCCAGACTCATCTAAGTTGTAGAGCAAGTGGTCATCTGTATTGATGGAAGTTTTCTCACTGGGAGTTCCCTGTGACAATGAAATCACAGGTCAGAACTGGTCCCCATTGGGGCAGCTAGGTGGAGCAGTGAGTAGAGCACCGGCCCTGGAGTCAGGAGGACCTGAGTTCAAATCTGGCCTCAGACACTTGACACATGTACTAGCTGTGTGACTTTGGGCAAAGTCACTTAACCCTGATTGCCCTGCCAAAAAGCAAAAAAAAAAAAAAAGAATTGGTCCCCATAAGGAAGAATCATCACAGATCTATAGCTGGAAGGGGTCTCAGAGGCCTTTCAGTCCAAACATTTATTTTATATATGAGGAAACTGAGGCCCAGAAGGTTAACTCACTCACCACAGGTCACAAGCAAGCTGGGGGAGGGGTGGTCATTCAGACCCAAGTCCTCTGACTCCACATTCTGTGCTCCTCTCATTGTACCATGCTGTCTGCCTATGGAAAACAGCTCTCATAAAAAGACAATCCATTAGTCAAAAATGCTTGAAAAATACTTGTATGTAAGCCAATGTCTACATGGGGCCACATGGATTAGGGAATTTAGACATTTATCTGGATAATTAATCCCACCAAAAATACTTCGGCTTAAAATGTCTTGCTAAATGAGGTATTTTCATCCCTGTAGTATAATCATCCAGATGTTTACCTTGATTCTACAGATGTTGACCTGGCCTGAGTTAGAAATCTGTATCCCCGTTAGCATATGAATAGAAAACAGGGAATGCTGCTGGAAAGGGGCTCTTTGTGCATGTGAAAGACCCTAAAAAAAAAGCAAAAAAAGCAATCTCTTTATAGGATAACCTGAGACCAGGGGATCAAAATCACAGGAGGACATTTTGTGACCTAAGAAATAGGTCCCAGATTCATGGAACTATCCTGAAATCAAGTCTGGGAAGAGGCAACATCTGACCTTAGAAGAAAAAAAAAGCCCAAAGTCAAGTGCTAGCACTGCCCTCTGACAGCCTCCCACGCCTTAGTTTCCTCCCTTTGTATGGTCATGCCACTCTTGATCAATTGTCTGAAGCAACCCTGCTGCTCTCATCCTATCTCCTTATAGTCCCTGGGTGCCCATCAATAGTCCCAGAGAGTTGCCAGCTAAGAGTAAACAGGAGGGACCTGGGAAATGTCAGTTAATGTCCAGCTTCTCCAGCTTCCGTCTCATCACTTTCTGCTCTGTTGCTTTCTCTCTCAACAGGTCTGAGAGATGCATTGGTCTGACAGAGAATCACAAGGGTTGTCAAAAGGCATATTTGGGTAGGATGAGAGAGGGGTAGAACCTAAAAGTAATCGAGGGAGGGATGAGGGGTGAAGGAAAGGTAAGAGGTAGGCAGGGGCTGGTTTTCTGGGAGGGGGATGGCATTGAACATCATGCATCAAGGCAGAGTTGTTTATCCAGTTCAGGGAATGATGGTCTGGAAGGGAGGGGGCCAGACTCACATTCAGAGCACTCAGCTCCCAAGTTCAATAATAACTGTAGCCACTAACCAGAGGAGGCAGTTAAAGGGCTATTTATTGTCTTCATAACTTCTCACAGAATTCATTCCTGCATTTTTGCAGGTTCACCAATGACACCTGACTTGATCCCCTTAGAGAAGCCTGGCTCCCCTTCCTTATTTATGCCCTGAATTATCTCCTTCAGCCATCAGCATGCTATGTGGGCCATTGAAACAAGGCTTTGGCAGAAAAGAGAAACTTTGTTCTGGCCATAAGAAAAATTTTTTAAGTCTGAGCAACTTGATTTGGTTTACATGATAACAACAATAAGGATGGGAAACTGACTACCCTCCCACCAACAGAGAACCTTGGAAATATTCTCTATAACCTCACAAAACTATTGTTTTCATTTTCTTAAAGGAAGGAAGCAAGCTTTTATTAAATGCTTACTATGTGCTAAGCACTGTGCTAATGGCTTTCCAAAGATGATCTCATTTGGTCCTCACAATAACCCTGGGAGGTAGGTAGTATTATTTCCTTCTCCCCTCCCTTTTCTATCCCCTTATTTTTTACAGTTGGACAAAGAGAGGCAGACGGAGGTTAAGTGACTTGTGCAGGGTCACACAGTTAGTGTCTGAGGCTGAATTTGAACTCAGGTCTTATTGATTTTAGGTCCAGTGCTCTATCCACTATGCCACTTTAGACCTTAGAAGTGATTGACTCTACTAGCCCTCACATTTTAAGACCTCTCCCTGGGACATTGTATGACTTAGCTACTAATAAATAATTGAGGGAGGATTCAAACTGAAGCCCTCCTGACTTCTGGTCTAGCTGTCTATCCACTATGCCAGAAGTGTCAAACACTGGTCAGATTAAAATGTAATTGGGACAAAATAAATAAAATACAATAGACCATAGATAGTGTTAATATATGGTTTTTTAAGTTGATACATCTGCAGGTATCCTTATGTATGATTTAGTGGTCCTCATTTCTATTTCTTTTTGACACTTTCACACAAAACCATGCAGCCTCTTACAGGCAGAGGATCTGGGTTTCCCTTCTGCTAGCTGTGTGACCTTGGACAAGTCACTGCCTCTCCAATTTACCCTGCATGTATCTTGTCTGTACACAGTGGCTTGCATATTGTGTCTTCCATTAGAATTCGAGCTTCCTGAGGGCATGGACTTCTTTTCCCTTTCTTTAGCTCCCCAGTGTTTAGAGAAGTGTCTGGCACATAATAAGCCATTAATGGATGCTTGCCGACTGGTAGACTCTCTGAGCCTCATTCCCCCACCTATAAATTGAGGGGGTTGAGTGATAACCTTTGAGGTACCTTGTGGTTCTAAATCCATGATTTTATGACTGCTTCTTTTGCTGGGGGGCAGGGTGGCTATCAGTTCAGAATGTTGGTTTTAATCAAGTATCTTTGTTACAAGGGAGGACTCATTTGTTGGGTACATCCCTTCATTTCTCTGGACCTCAGTTTCTTTATCTGTAAAACAGCTAGATAAACCCAATGCCCCTATTTATGAATCTTATGTGAACCATGATTTTACTCTGTAATAAATTCATTGATGAACGATAGGTAGAGCATTTATTAAATGCTTACTAGGTGCTGGGAGGAAGCAGCTAGGTGGCTTAGTGGATAGAGCTCTGAGCCCGGAGTCAGGAAGACCTGAATTCAAATCTGGCCTCAGATACTCACTAGGTAAGTGACCCTGGATAAGTCATTTAACTTCTGTTTGCCTTAATCTGCTGGAGAAGGAAATGGCAAACTACTCCAGTATCTTTGCCAAGAAAATTCCATGGATGGTATTGGCCTGCTGTGGTCCATTTGGTCACAAAGTGTTGGACATGACTGAACAACAATATGTGTCAGGAACTATGTTAAGGATTAGAGATGCAGATATGCAAAACAGATCTTGCCTTCAAGAGGCTTACATTCTAATGAGGGAGAGAGCACGTGGGAAGGATCTGGGGTTCCCTCAGTAGCGCAGTGTGGAAATAGCTGGAAAGTGACCTGGAAGCTTCCTTCTGGGAAGATAAGGCCAAACCTCAGCTATCAGATCACTGGGGTGGGAGGGACTGTAGCCCTGCTGCATCATGTGGTAGAGCGAGTACTGGACTAGGCAGGTCACCCAATGTTACTGCGCCTCAGGTATCTCAACTGTAAAATGAAAGGTTGGGGCTGGATGTGATAATGTGGATTTCAAATCTCGTAATCTTGATGCTGGGCCTCAGTCTCCTGCTCTTCAAAATGAGGGGGTTGGATTGAAGGATCTCATCTAGCTCCTAGTCCTATGGCTCTAAGGGACCTGCCAAAGAAGTGCATACAAGGGTTGCAATTCTTTTCTGAATTGTTGGTTCTGAAGTTTTCATAGGCAGCGAAGTGGAAGAGGATAGAGCATTGGACCTGGAGTAAGGAAGACTTGAGTTCAAATACGACCTTAGATACTTACTAGCTGTGTGATCCTGGACAAGTCACTTTGCCTCGGTTTTCCTCAGTTTCCTCTACTCTAAAACGGGGATCATAATAGGATCTACTTTCCAGGGTTGTCTGGAGGATTGAATGAGATAATACTTGTTAAGTGCTTAGCACCATACTTAACACACAGTGGGTGCTTAATAAATGCTTGTTCCCTTCCCTTGTCCCTTTATTTATTAAGTGCTTATGATGTGTCAGAGACTGTGCTAAACACTAGCGATAAAAGCATAACCAAAGAAAGTTCTTTGCTTTTGAGGAGCCTAAGTGCTAATGGGGTGGGGAGAGGGGGTAGGAAGATCCCATAGGGAGGCTGAAAAGCTTAATGGAGGTGGAGGGGAGGAATCAAAGGTACCTGGTATGAAGGAGTAGAGCCCATAAAGTCTCAAAGCCAGGAATGGGGGAGGGTGATGGAGATGAAAGCCAGATTGAGCCCCTCCACAACATGGAGGCTCCAAGAAGAATTTAGCATTAGGGAAAAAATGGTGGGGGGAGACAGAGAGAAAGAGAGAGAGAGAGAGAGGCAGAGAGACAGAGAGAGACAGACAGACAGGCACACAGAGAGACAGAGACAAACACACAGAGGCAGACAGATACACAGAGACAGACACACAGAGACAGAAAGACAGAAACAGAGACAGAGAGAGACAGAGAGACACGGAGAGAAAGAGAGATAGTGAGAGAGACAGAAAGACCGAGTAAAAGAGACAGAGACAGACAGAGAAACAGAGACAGACAGAGAGAGAGAGACACACACACACAGACAGAAAGGGATTCCTGGTTAAGACAGAGTTGGGGGTGATATCCATTGTGGAAGTGAATGTGGGAATTAGAGATGGGCACAGAAAAGTGGAATCTCTGCCAGAAAGAAACTTATATAGAGTAAGGGAGTTGTGGCTACCACCAGTTAACCCTGTCGGGAGCCTCTCTATGGAAGTCCTTTCGTGACTTCTCAGATGACTGTGCCTTCCTTTCTCCCCATTTGTAGGCAGCGATGGACTTTACTCGTACACTCATGAGATCTAGAGTTGGAATGGAATGTATTGAATGGGTGACCTTAGGTGAATTATTTAAAACCCCCAGATCTAAGTTTCCTCATTTGTAAAAAGGTGGGGTTGGAATAAATGAATTTAAAGGTCCCTTCCAACTCTAGTTCCAATTACTCCATAAACCTTGCTCACTGTACAGACAGCAGGGCCTGGGCCAAGACAGATGAAATTCCTAACTCAAGGCTATACAGGTAAAGATCAATTTGAATTTAAATCTCAGGACTTGAGCTCCAGTGTACTTTTTAAAAAAAATTCACACAGGTGGTGGGGCTGACCATGAATTTATGTTTCAAAAGGACTCTGAAAAGGATCTCTTGTCCCTGGAGATTAAGACCACTTTCCATTCCATTGCACTTTAACATCTTTACAATCTTTACATTGTATCTTTCCATCATTATAGTTTAGTTCCTTTGAATGTCTCCTAAGCTCTTCCATCTTTCTGAGAGGCAGGGTGCTGTAGGAGGAAGGTCACTATCTTTGGAGTCAGGAGACGTGAGCATTTATCCTGGTCTTGCCATCACTAGCCATGTAACCTTGGTTGAACACTTTTCCTTAGAGTCTAATTTTCCTCATCTGCAGAACTGAGATAATAACTGTAATGCGTCTTTCCTGGGTCTGTTGTGAGGATCGAATTAGAATGTATGAAAAGTACTTTGCGAACCTTAGATCGATATCAGACAAATCTTGACTGTATCCCTTATTAAAATGCCAATACCCCGGTGAGGGGAGAGGGATGATGGTAGTGACCTATCTTCTTATCAGCTAACACTTTCGGGAAGATTATGTAATATCTTGTCCTTTTCTTTTCTGATTCTGAGATTTTTTTTATCCGTTAACATTTTTGTTGATATAAACTTCCTGAAGGCAGGAACTATTTAGGTTTCACTTTTCTGTCTTTGGACTTAGCACAGTGCTTTGCATATACATATTTATTGCATTGAGTTGAAATATAGCTGGTAAACTCTTTGACAATGCCTCTTAGGGGCAGCAAAAAAATTCCTTTTCTCCCCAAAAAGAAATTCTTTAAGTATTTCCTAAATCCCCATATGAAATGCAAATTTCTCTGTAAAATGGCAAATGGAACACAAAAATGGGTGTTTTGCCAATGAGCATGACCTTGATGCTTCAGGTCAGTCAGTTCCTTGGAGACATGAGCTTCTTACCTGAAGAATATTCAAATTTCTTTAGAGCCACATGCCCTGATTGAAATGTATAGCACCTTGAAGTTCCACCCACAAATTAAGCCCTTTGAAAAAGTTGGGTACTCCTAGTTCTAGTTATGGGGCAATGAGAAGAATACTCATTGCGTGTGGTCATTCTCCTGATTCCTTCTAGGTTACTCAAATGATCGTGTACTGCTTATATACCCTTCTCTGCCTCTCCAGAGGCAACGTGGTATAGTTTAAGAACATTGAATCAGAAATCAGGGGAAACCTGGGTTTGGGTTTGAATCCAGACTCTCACACTTAATAGCTGTGTGACCATGGGCAAATAATTTAATCTCTCTGAGCCTCAGTTTCTTCCTGCATAAAGTGGGGAAGATAATAATGACAATCTGACATGGTTATCATGAGACTCAAATGCATCATGTTTGCAAAGCATCATGGAGCCTTAGAGTGCTAAAGAAATGTCCCCTATTATTATTTTTCCTCAAGGCGGACTTCTGGGAAGCCCGCCTTGAGCAGTTAGCCAAAATTAAAAGGAGCTTTGGAGGTGACTATAAAGGCTCCAGTGACTGGTACAGAGCAGGAGGAAAGACCGAGCATCTATTCCTGTCGCCAGTCAAACATTTCTCCTCTTCTTTCCTTGAAATGGATTCCTTTTCTTTCCCTGAGGGCTTGGTATAGCTTCTCTGTGGCTACTTTCATAGTGTACATACAATGGGCAAAGCTAGACTCCAGATTTCTGTTGGGTGCATTTTCAAACCTCCAAAGATGTTTCACCAAATTTAGCAAAGATGTGAAAAAAATCTAGCTTACAACTTTATTTTTAAAGCAAGCTTCCATCAGATGGATCATAGGATCACATATTTAGAGCCGAAAGGGACATTTATCTCATCCAACTCCTTCATTTCACGGATGAGAAAATTGGGTTAGTTACCAAGGCACCTGGGGTGGTGCAGTGGTTAGAGCTGTGGACCCAGAATCAGGAAGTCTTGAGTTCAAATTTGACCTCAAACATTTACTAGCTGTATGATCCTGGGGAAGTCATCTAACTACTGTGCCTCAGTTTCTTCATCTACAAAAACAGGGATAATAACATGTACCTTCTAGGGCTGTTGAGAGGATAACATGAGATAATGTGTATTAAATGCTCTGCAATCCATAAAACACTTTTATAAATGCTATATTATTTTAAGTGACTTGCCCAAGATCATATAGGCAGTAGCATATGGCAAAGTCAGGATTTGAACTCAGGTCCTCTGATTCTAAATCCAACAGGGAACTTCTTGTGGGTCTTCCAACCATAATGGCTCATACTTCTTTAACCCTTTAAAGTTTGCCAAGAAATTTACATATATTAACTCATTTGATTCTCCCAATAACCTTGTAAAGTAGGTGTAATTAACATCTCCATTTTGCATTTGGAGAAACTGAGGATCAAAGAGGTTAAGTGATTTCCTTAGGGTTACACATTTAGTAAGTGTCTGGGGCGGGCATCTATGTGGCACAGTGCATAGGGCACTGGACCTGGAGTCAGGAAGACCTGAATTCAAATTTGGCCTTAGATGCTAGCTGTGTGACCCATGGCAAGTCACTTAACCCCTGTTTGCCTCAGTTTCCTCATCTGTAAAATGAGCTGGAGACGGAAATGGCAAACCATTCCAGTATCTCTTCCAAGAAAACCACAAACGGGGTTGCAAAGAGTCCAACGTGACTGAAATGACAGAACAACAGCAACAAAAACAAAAGTATCTGAGGTAGAGTTTAAACCCAGCTCTCACTGAATCCCGGTCCACTGCTCTTTCTGTTACCCCGCACTGTTTCTCCCTCCCTGGCTAGTAATCGGCTTGGTGAATATCTTTGGCCAAAATTATCGTTACCCAGTGTTCAGCCTCTGGGGGTGAACTTGGCTAGGCTGAATATATACCCAATTCATTGCCAGACTCAGACTCAAGGCCTTTATGGTTTGTTAGAAGCTGAGAAGATGGTGTTCCCTGTGGCATTACCTTGGAGACCACAGGGTCACCTTTGCCAAAATGAGACATCAGTATAGGAACTTATTAAATTCAGATGCAACATAGACAGGAAAGTAAATGAGAAGAACTTTCTTCACTTCTCATCTATTAAAAATGGTAACTTACACTGGGAGAGATGCCTTTGGGAAGGACAAAAGTCACCCTGATTCACCTCCTTGGAGTCATCCTTGACTTTCCTCTACCTCTCATCCCCTAATCAATCCATTGCCAAGTCTTGTTGATTCCGCTGGAATTCTGTCATGTGTTTCAGTCACATGACCTTTACTCTAGCCCAACCTCTTATCATCTCTCCCTGGACTATTTCAGTCACCTTTTAATTGGGCTCCCTGTCTTCAGTCTCTCCTCTCCTTTCCTAAGGTCCAGCTCTGACCAAGCCATTCCCCACCTCCTACTCAAGAAACTTCAATAGTTTATCTCTAGGATAAAATACAAACATATCCTATCGTTAAAAGCTTTCTACAACAAGGTTCCCACCTGTCTTTCCAGTCTTATTTCATAGTAAGCCCCTTCATGTTCTCTCCATTCCATTCAAACAGGGTTATTAGCTGTCTGCCGTACATTTCATTTTATTGTCTTCCTCCCACCGCCATGCCTCTCATAGGTAGTGCCCCATTGCTGGAACAGCCTCCTCTTTCTTGGAATCTCTAACTTTTTCAACGAACCAGATCAGGTCCAGCCTCTGACATAAGGCCTTTCCTGATTCCCCCTAAGCTGTTAGTATCCAAGAGATCACTGAACCAGAGTTTGAGTTGTGTTTCTGCTTGTGTGACTTTGGGGAAATCACTTCACCTTTATGAGCCTTAGTTTGAGCTACGATGATCTCCAAGGTCCTCTCTAACTCTCAATATATGGGCCTTGGGTCCCTCTTGAAATTACTTTGGATATAATTTGTATTAACTTGCCTGAGTATATGTGAATCATCCTGTAAAACATAAGCTCCTTGAGGGCAGGAACTGTTATGTTTTTATCTTTGTATCTTCAGGACCTTGCACATAGTAGGCGCTTAATAAACACTGATAATTGAATTCACTGTTTGAGGGATGGTTCAGGTGGGATTTTACATCATCCTCATGAATGAATGCATTTATGAAGTCAACTAATAAATAAGCATTAATCAAGTGCCTACTATGTGCCAGGTTCTAGGGATATGACATGAATGAAAGAACTTCTTCCCTCAAGAAACTTACATTCTACTAAGAGGATTCTTTCTGTAAAACAAAGTTAACATATGAGATATAAAAATAACACAAAGGAATTTAAAGAAGGATCAGAGCTGCAAAGGACCATGAAAATCATTCAGATTCTAGCTGAACCAACTCATTTTACAGTGGAAAGGGCAATGACTCTGGAGTAAGAAGACCTGGGTTCAAATCCTGCCTAATGTTGGGCAAGTCTCCTAATTTCTCTGGGCCTCAGTTTCATCATTTGTAAAGATGAAGGGGTTGGAATTAAGGCCCTCTCAAACCCTTCTGCCTTTAGATATCTGATTTTATGTACTATAAGTACATATGAGATAAAAAGGTGGGTAATGGTGGAAGTAGGTAGTTTTATGAAAGAGTTTCTATTAATATATAATTACTTTAGAGGACAGTTGAGGGCGCGGAGTGACAAAACTCAAAGAAAGGAAACTGATCTTGGTCAGTTAGATTTCTGCCTATCTTTACTGAAGAATAAACAGCAGCCACTCTTGGCTTTGAAATCCATTTAGCCCCCAAGCTTTGTGATAACTGGTAGAGGAGAAAATAGGGTTCCCCCTCCACCCTTTAGGCCACTGTCATAAGAGACTGTAGTATTTCTTCACCAACCCAGGAGAAAGTTGGCGCCTTAAACGTGTAACTCCCCAGGTCACTGCATTTGGATGCAAATGATAATAATTTCACAGTCATCTAGCTTTTTAGATTCCTCTATTTTTAGGGGAAAAGCAAAAGCAGGGATAATTATGATATTCTGCTGAGATAAAACAGTTACAAACAAATAAATCTGGCAGCTACCGAAGACCCTGTGGTCAAACTTGACTCAGATCCTTTAAAGAGAAATTTCATAGAGGAGCAGTGGTAATGCGCCATCGATAAAAAGATAAAGGCTGATTCGGGAAGAATAGGATGGGGGAGAGAAAAGGGAGTATATAAATTCACTGAGTTAAATTAGATTATAAAAGATAATAGAAGAGAGAAAGTGGGGCAGTTTTAGTATTTCACTGAAAATAGGGAAGTTAGTTCACTTTGTCTTAGAAATTTGAGAGGGAGGGAACAGATTGAATCCAGTTAAATTCTCCAAAAATTAAGCCCCTACTAAGTGCAGAGCACTGTTACCATATTTTAGGCACATGGAAAGTTTAGATAAGACTCAGTCCCTGACTTCATGGACCTTACTTTCTATTAGGAGGATACAGCAAATACATAAGCAAAGTACAAAATAATATGCAAAAATACATAATACAAATAAATATAATCATTTGGCAAGTACTTATTAAATGCCTACTATGTGCCAGGCACTGTGTTAGCCTTTAGGGATACATCAGAACAAATAATGTCTGAAAATGTAGAGGAGGTATGAGCAAAATACTTCGCCAGTTCCCCAAGTGACCTTGGGAGAGGCGATCTTGGAAGGCTTCTAACAGGAAGTTCCATATGAGCCAAGGTTCTAAGAGATGGTGGGAATTCCAGAGAAAGAGGAAGATTGTGGGAGAGGGGCAGGAAGTATTCTAGGAATAGGGAACCATGAGAGCAAGGATATGGGGATAGGAAGACTTGGAATCTGTACATGAAATCAAGAGTTGTCCAGTTTGTCCAACAAATTAAATCCAATAAAAATAGTCATAGAATTGGAAGGGTGAAAGGGCCATCTGATTCAACCTTGCAAAAAAAGAATCTGTATTATAAGCTGTCCAATAAATGGTCATCCAGATTCTTCTTGAAGACCTCCAGTGTCTGGGAACAAAGTACTTCTTGAACCTGCCATTTCCACTTAGGAGCAGCTCCCATTGCTACAAGTTTTTCTTGACCTCTAAATGGTCTTCTTTGAAACTTCTATGACTTGGTTCTGGTTTTGTCTTCAAGGTCCATATAGACCTTCCATATGACAGTCCTTCAAAGACTTGAATACAGCGTTATGTTCCCCTTCCCTCCCTGACTCCTTGTCATCTCTAGGATAAACATGACCAGTTTTTTCAACTGATCCTCTTAGGACAAAGAACTCAAGGCCCTTCAATATCTCAGTTACCCTACTCTGGACACGGGGCAGCTAAGTGGGTGCAGTGGATAGAATGCCAGGCCTGGAGTCAGGAAGACTCATCTTCCTGAGTTCGAATCTGGCCTCAGACACTTACTAGCTTTGTGACTTAGGGCAAGTCTCTGAAATTTTTTTGCCTCAGTTTCTTCATCTGTAAAATGAGCTAAAAAAGGAAACAGCAAACCACTCCATTATCTTTGCTAAGAAAAACCCAAGTGAGGTCATGAAGAGTCAGATGTGACTGGACAACAACAAGCTCTGGAAACTGGTTTCTCAAGTGACTTTGTTAAGGGCCTATCAAATATGAAGAAATGTTCATGCTCATGGCTGGGACCTTAAAGATAAAAAAATATGAATGTCCCTGTCCTCAGGAAGTTTGCATTTGATTTGGAGTTTACATTTCAGTTGGGTTGGATCAGGATGAGTCTGACATGGCTGAAACGACTGAGCAACAAAAGATTGAGTCAGTGGAAGGGCTTCTAGATTGTCCAGGCCTTGAGTGTCAGGCATGAGTAGTTTGAACTCCCCATGCAGACAAAAGTCGAATGCGTTTCCCATCCTCCACCCCCACAAAAGAAGTGTAAGAAAAACTAGACAGGATTTGATAATTCATGGGGGAGAGGTGATTAAGAGTGGCAAACCTGTTCTCACATTTGACCCTCATTACTGATGCTCAGGAAGGAATTAGGACTAGAATAACTAGTTAGCATTTTTATAGCACTTTACCGATGTTATCCTATTTGATTGTCACAACTACCTGTGAAGTAGATGCTATTATTATCCCCATTTTACAGATAAGGAAACTGAGATAGACAGCGTCCACTCACAGCTAGTAAATACCTGAGGTCATGTTTGAACTCAGATCTTCCTGACTCCAAGTCCAGTGCTTTAATCCAATGGACAGACACCTAGCTACCTCTGACATGTAGCTGGATCAGCATCCCATGGTTACTCTTTGTAAAGCATAAGGTGTTTGTAAAACATCAGTGTTATGATGGCATATTAGCAGCTGCCTGAGAACTGAAGAGATCAATCTATCAATAAACATTCGTTAGATACCTACTGTATGCCCAACAATAGGGATATAAGGGCAAAAGTGAAACTGTTCCTGCCCTCAAGGAGTTTATATATATATATATATTTTTTTTTTGAATAAAAGGTCCATATTATTATGTCCACTCCCTCTAGAATGCCTCTCTCAACAGGCCTATATCTCTAGTATTAGTTGCCTGAGGCTCAGAGGGGTTAAGTGATTTGCTCAGGGTCACACAGCTTATAATCGACTGAGGCAGAACTGGAATCAGGGTTTTTCTGCCTCTTCATGCAGTATTCGTCCACTACACCTGATTGCTTCTGATAAGGCTGAATATATGGATGTGAGGAGAAAAGAGATTGATTTTAATCGGACAAAAGGGGATAGGCATGTACCTCTTTCTCTGTTAGGTGAATCTTCACCTCTCATGAGTGAAAAGTGGTTGATAAAATCTCTTCTCCCTTGCTAGAAGCTGATCTTGATGGGGATGCCAGCCCAGTCACCTTAGAGACCTTCAAATCTGTTGTCTCTGGGTTTGTTGAACCAGTGGCCCCTGGGTAGCCCCAAAGACAGCCATAGAGCAGGGGTGAATTACCATGTGACAAGATGAAGATATTTGTTCTCAGGGTCCACTGCATTAGCAGGAACCTTTGGGGGAAGGCATCATCTGCTTCGTAGGAGACATTTGACAGAAAGGTGCGATAGGGAGTAGATTCTCAGTGGAGAACTTTTCTAGGACTGACAGTTAATGGCAGGCATCAAGGGACCCCCCTGCCCCAAAGACAGGGGTGCAGGATTTCCCTGCTTCTCATCCCTTGTACAGCAAACATGAAACATGAAGCCTTGTCTTGGGTGACTGAATGCAGAGAGAAAATTGTCAGAGCATAGAAATGGCAGAAATATCTTTCTAGCTCATTTGCCTTTATAGACACCAAAGGCAGGTATTTCCTTGGTTTCCACTTTTTCTCTAGGTTAGCTAAGTTGCAAAGTCTTTTTTAATGATGGTATATAAAAAGACTTAGAGAGACAGAAGTGAATTCTTTTCCTCTGAAGATAACAGTGAAAAATAGTACTTTAGTGATTAACGATAATAAAAACTATTAAAGTCTGGAAGGATAATAGAACTAGAGCTGGGAAACACTTTAGTAGTCATCTATTCCAGCCCTTTCATTTTATGAATGAAGAAACTGAGGCCCAAGGAGGTTAAATAAGTTATCCAAGAACACACAGGTAGAGGAAGGTAAACTGCCTTAGCCCTAGAGAAAGCCATGCAACAGAGCATAGACATTTGTAGAAATCCAAACATCTTTATGTCTAGTCTTCACTTAAAGGGATACTTATCTTAATTTAAAATATAATTTTCAGATATAGCTAGCTTTTGGCTATGGTGAAGATTCCATTCAGTTCACTTGCTTTAAAATAGGAATCAATCAATGTGCAGTTTTTGAATGCCCATTAAGCGCCAGGCACTATGTTAGACACGGGGTATACAGGGACAACAATGAAATCCCTACTTGAAAATTCCTAGACAAGAGAATGCTGTATTCTTGACTATTTGAGGCCCAAATAGATGACACAACTTTACTAATTTGACTCACTTTCTCAAGGGATCACCATCACCACAAATATCATCATCATCATCATCACCACCACCATCACCACCACCACCACCACCATCACAACAAATATCATCATCATCATCATAATCATCATCGCCACCATCATCACCATCATTGTTATAATCATCATCACATTTTATTAATAAGCCATAAGCCTACAGAAATATTTTTTGAATAAACAGTCATTATCGTTTGACAGTTAAACGCCAATGGATTTCTTAAAGGCAACTGAAAATGACTCACCTACAGATGAAGTCTATGAAAAGGCCAAGATTTAAGAATTGAATCAAAAACCCCTCTATGAGTGACACCCACATCAACAACATGTCAACAAAGGAGCGTTAAACAAGTGACTCTCCTGAAAATTTTCTTTTGTGACAATGGAGGGATTTATGTGGCACGTAAGTACCACCATACATTACAGAAGGGTTATTTTTCAGGAGTCCAGACTAAGTGGTCAATGTAGATTATGCAAGGAGATGGTCAAAGCTGTGCAACACATCACTGTAGGCTGCAAAAATTTACCACTCACTGAATTCCTAGCAGGGCATGCCTTAGTGGCTAGAATTATACATCAGAAGCTCACTGTCCTTTATGGACTGATAGATGAAAGATTCCCATGCTACAAATATAGACCTCAGAATGTCCTTGAGAGCTCAGCCAGGAAACCACTAGTACAAAATATCATCACAGGGGAAAAAATAACTGTTGCTCACAACTGCTTAAATGTAGCACAGATCTATTAAAAAACTTTCAATAGATGTCATTATACCCAACGTGCACAATCTCCAGGATATATGGCACATGTAAGTTTACTCAAAAAACATGTGAAAGGTACATTTGTTGCTGTTGTTTTTATTGTTGTGAGAAATCATGATGCCTTGGTAAAGGTCATGTAAGACCACTTCAAGGAGAGGGGAAAAATTTAATAGTGAAAGATGCCTTCTTAGAATGGTTTAAAGTTCTACCAATTTCATCTAAAATTTCTTCTTCCAGAATCTTAATTCTATGACTCAAGTAGCCAGACACTATGGACAAGTCTGCATTTCCCTCATTTAAATTTAGAGACTCGCAGGGTGACTTGATTAAAGCAAAACCAGCACAATACATAATAGTATAATTTTATATTCTTTACTATTAGTATTATGCCCATTATACAGATGAGAAATTGAATGTCAGAGAAGTTAAGTGACTTGCCTGTGGTCATGCAACTAGTAAATGTATGTGTAGGGTGCAGGAAGTATGTCCAATTCTTTCTGAAACCAAATTGTCTATACCATCCTGTGACAAAGCCAAGGAGTTTCTTTTTCTTTCTGTTGGCTGATTCAAAACATTAAAAAATGCTTTTGCAGTCCAACCAGGAGCTATGCAACATTGTCATGACTTTAGACAAATAATGTATAGGTACCAAATATAGGACTTGATACTATCTTGCTAAGTAATGAGCAAACAGGAGTGGCATCCTTTTATAATATGCCATCAAGACACCCTCTCCCTGCACCCCGGGCCATTTGTTCACTTCTCCCCACCTTAATCAGCACCTTCCTCCCTTTTCTATTCTTGATCTATAGAATCCATATCCCCAGACACTAGGGAAATTAATCTGTTTAGTTTTGGAACTCTTGCCCTGGGGCTGATCACACACTAGACCATGCTTCACTTCCCATCCAGTCATCCACCTGGGCACAGGAATCCAATCAATACTACTACTGCTTTTGAAAAGGACATGTTTATTGACTGCCCTTTGATTAACTCTCTGTTCTTTTGACTTCCCTGACCACAATTTCTTTTTCTGGCCACTATTCTCCTTGCAAACTCTCTGAAGGTAGGGATGATTTCATTTATTATATCATATGCTCAGGCAGTCAATAAAAGCACAAGGAAACAAAAAGAAGCAAAAGGTAGTCTCTGCCTTCAAGGGGCTCAGAATCTAATGGGGAGACAATAAGCAAACGAGTATGTACAAACAAATGATATGCAGGATAAATAGAAAATAATTAAAAGAAGGAATGCATTAGCATTAGGAGGGATTAGGGAAGCCTTTCTACTAAAGATGGGATTTTTGTTGGGATTTAAAGGAAGCCAAGAGGTGGAGACAGCAGGGGAGAAGATTCCAAGGATGGGGGACAGCCAAAGAAAATACTCAAAGCTGAGAAATGGAGTTTCTTGCTTGTTCAACCGCAGGAGGCCACCATCACTGGAACAAAATAACAGTTGGGGAGTAAGTCGTAAGAGATTTAGAAAGGTAGGGAGGAGCTGTAATGAAGGACTTTAAAGCCAAATAGAGGATTTTGTATTGCCCACCATTTAGAACAGTGCCTGATCATAAACAGGGCTTAATAAATGCTTTTTATTCTTTCATACAAATGTGCCAATCAAGGGAAACACTAGATAGAGGGGTGGTCACAACTTCACATTTTGTAGCTAGAGCAGTGGATTTACCCGGCCCTCTGGCTGTTTGGGGTTATATTTGTCCTCCCTTCTTACTCTTGGTCAAGGGACATAGCTCATCTCTCCCTTTCATACTCTTCACTCTTTGCACTCCAGACAAACCAGCATCCTTGCTGTTCCTCATATGCAACATTCCATCAGTGAAATGTGTGTAGGTCTTGTCAGAGGGTCTTCCCCCATACCTAGAGTTGCCTCCTTCCTCATCTCCTTCTCACATAATCTTTAGTGTTCTTCAAAGCTCAATTCAGTCACCGCCATGTACATGAGGTATTTCCTGATCTCTTAATTGTTAATGCCTTCTGTGCTGGAAATTATCTTATATTAATTACAATATTATTTATGAAATTTATTATAACATCATATTATTCATAAATTTATTATGTTATGTTATTATATATTTATTGTGACATTTATTTTGTGTGCATTTTTGCATTTACTTAGGATTACAGATCTAGAAAGGACCCAATATGCATGCACAATTTTGTGGAATAGAATAAAGAATTCTGGTGGGTAAGGGCTGTTTTACCTTTTTTTCCTTTTGTATTCTTAGAGCCTGGTACATAGTACCATGTGTTTAATAAATGTTTGCAGATTCAATTATTTTGTGTCTATACTTCCTCAGGGCTGAACAAACTCACAATGTGATGGAAGCAACTTTTCTCCTCTGGCCACCATGATAGGAGGCAATGAAATCATCTGATATTTTATATTCTCAGTCACAATTCAGAAGCAGCCTCGACAAAGAGGAACACTCTGTTGGTTAAATGATTCTGGTGGGGGATCCTCTGGGTATAAATTCCATCTGGTTGCCATAATTTCATACAGTGCCCATGTTCCCTCTGGGTTCTGTGATGTTTCCATTCTCCATAGTCCATGTTGCAATTCATTCCAGAGTAGTTCTGAATAGTCAAGTTAAGTCATAGTGAGGACCTTCAGCCTGGCATTTAAAGTCCTCCACCATTTCCTCCCATCTATCTTTCAGATTTATTTCATGTCACTTTTCTTCAAACAGTCTTTGATCCAGACCAACTTGAGTTCCTATTAGCTGATTCTGGTTTTCATGTTCCATTTACATGCCTTTGTAGGGCTGGTGCTCAGTGTGAGTCATGCACTCCCTCCTCACCTTCAATCTATTTAATACTGAGGTTCCTTCAAGCACAACGCAGGAGCCAAATCCTATGACACCTTTCTTAATTACCCAAAGTAAAACAAAACAAAAAACCAAAATGCATTTCTTCCTGAAATTACTATGTAATATTTTAATTAGTTCTTTTAACTTTCTATAGACTTCATTACGCACTTCCCATACCCAATGGAATATTAGATCCTCGAGAGTAGGGGTTGTTTCCTATTTTATCCTCATTGCTTAGAACAGTGACTAATCTATAGTAAGTAACAGATACATGTTGGGTGAGTTGATTTGACTTCCTTGCTTACTACTGGTATTGGCTACAACCATGACCAGCAGCTGGGTCAGGAAAACATGATTAGAAGACAGCTTTGACAAGGTTTGGAGGGAGAGAGACTGCCCAGCTCTTCAGTCACTATACATACCTTTATGTGTCTTACAACAGCATCACCTTGAAAAGAACTGCATTTCCCTCAGATCAATGTACATTCCAATTACATGGTAGTTTTTTTATCCCTTTTGTACTGGTTCCCATTGTGTTCTTTTCTTTCCAATTTGACTTCAAGAGACACTAAATCCACTTGTCAGTGGAGAAATGGATTTAGGAGACTAGAGAACAGATTGTAATAGATACTTTCTTGCCATTTGTCTCTGTAACAGGACTATTTCCTAAGCCTTTTCAGGCCCGACCAGAGTCTCAGGTTTGGTAGCAGGTTATCTTAGCTTCTGTTTTCTGGTGGCTGTTGAATTTATTTCTTTCCCTTAATTCTCTCTTGGGTCTTTCCAGCAGGAAATGACCCTGCAATTGCTACGTGGTTTTTTTACATTTTATAAGGATATAAGGGCATCCGGGTGTCTGTATCAATCAATTTCCCTTACTGATGTTGCTGAATATTTAACATATGGTCTTGTAGTACTCTTTGAAAGTGAATTCCAAGTAGAAGGTAAAGAACAGACTTACTAGGATGAAGAAGATAGAGGAACTGAGTTAGCTCTTAAAAAACCTCTCCCTTCTTCAAATGTTTGGTTATTTTCTCTCTGTTGGGTGGGAATGTAATATTCTTCTTTTGAATCTTATTTGGAACATTTCTTCATTTGTGACACTCAGAAGTCAGTAAGTTTTTTTTTCCTCTGCTGATCTCTCCAAAATACTCAAAGAGATCTATTATCTCATCAATTTAGGAATTCCCTACAATGATGCAAATCACGAACTATCTATGACTGTTCCTTATGTTTCTTTGCTCTCATGCCCTTCTTATGATAATATAAATAATAACAGCGTTTGTATAGTATGTGCCTTATGAATATTATCCTATTTTATTATCAGAACAACCCTGGAAGGTAGGTGCTATCATTATCTCCTTTTTACAGATGGTGAAACTGAGACAGGCAGAGGTTAAGTGATTTCTCCATCATCACAGAACTACTAAGAATCTGAGACCAAATTTAAATTCGGGTTTTTCTGATTCCAGGCCCAGCAGATCCAGCATTTGATCCACTGAACCACCTAGGTGCATTTGCTACAGAGGTCCTCCCAACATGCTCGAGGCCTTTCTTATTCTCTCCAGACATTGTAAGCATGTCATTACAGTCCTGGGGTCATCCATCTATCATCCTTCATTCTTGCCAATGGAAAAAAATCTTCTTTTCCTGTCATATAATTTCTTGAGGATATTCCTATTTTATTCCTATTCTTAGAGTTCCTTATCTTCAACATAATAGTCCAAAACAGAATTCATTGTTACCCCGCCTCCCAAAAAACCCTTACCCTTATTCATAAAGCTTTTGTTACTGTTAAGGATACCACTATCCTTCCTGCACCTGGAATATTGACCTTGGTGTCATCCTGGACGCCTCACTCAGACTCACCCCACATATCGAGTCCGTTTCCAAATCTTGTTTTTTTTTTTTTTTTTTTTTTTACTTTCCCATGATCTCTTCTAAGGGTCCTCTTTACCTCACTCACACAGTCTCCACCCTAGTTCAAGGTCTCATCATCTCTCCTGAACTCTTACAATAGCCTTCCAACTGGTCCCCCTGGCTTCAGTCACTACCCACCCCAATCCATTCTCAGCTGATAAGGTAATTTTTCTAAAGTGTAGGTCTGACCATGTTACCTCCTTGCTCAATAAACTCCAGGATCTCCTTATTACCTCTAGGATGCAATATAAATGCTGCCATGAAAGGACTTTGATTTCTTTCCTGCCCTTTTATACTTTACTCCATTCACATACCCTGTGGTCTAGCAACACTTGTTTACTTGGGATTACTCGTGTACTTAAATGCATATAACACTCCTCTTTCTCCATGCCTTTGCTCCAACTTTCTCTCACGCCTATATTTGTTTTTCCTCCTCTCTTCTCCCTCTCAAATCTCTTGGCTTCCTTCAAGATGCAGATCAAATCTGATCCTTTATAGGAGGCCTTTCTTGGTCCACCCAGTTGCTGGTGCCCGCTCATGTGGCTTTGCTTTCCATCAAATCTGTACATATCATGTATTTTGTTGCTTTTGCTGTTTTGTTCAGTCATTTCCAATTCTTCGTGACCCCATTTGGGGTTTTATTGGTAAAGATACTAGAGTGGTTTGCCATTTCCTTCTCCAGCTCATTTCACAGATGAGGAAAGCAAGACAAACAGGGCTAAGTGACTTGTCCAGGGTCACACAGCTCATAAGTCTCTGAGGCCAGATTTGAATCCAGGAAGATGAGTCTTCTTGACTTCAGTCTGAGTGCTTAGTGTGCTATAGCAACCCCAACTGCCATCATGTATGCGCCTAATTATTTCTTTTGACTCAGGGGTCATAGTAGCTATCTTCAAATATTTGGAAGAATGGCTAGGCTTAGATCAGTTTTCTTAGGTCATCTGGAACAAGAGCAATGGTGTAAGTTGCCACAAAGGCAATTCAGTCTTGTTGTCAGGCAAAACTTCCTGGCAATCAGAATGACCCCAAAGTGGAATGGGACATCTTGGGAGGTGGTGGGTTCCCTCCACTTTTAGAGCTACAAGAAAAAGTCAGATTATCAGCTATTAGGGATGTTCTAGTAGGATTTCCTTTTGTGTATTGGTTAGAACAGATGTCCACTAGGAGCCCCAGCTCTCAAATTCTATTGTTCTTTGATTCTGACAGGTTCAAATCCTTTCTTTGATCTGTGTGGCTTTGGGGAGTTACTTCCCCTCTCCAGGACTCAGTTTCCTTATCTGTAACCTAAGGAAGTCAGATGTTATATATGGCCTTTGTGGTAGCTTTCACCTCTAGAGCTATGATCCTAAGTTTTGGAAGAGCAGCTGATCTGCACTAAGAGAGTAAGTTTCCATACAAGGAGTTCCCCAAACTGATGATATCATAGGTACAAACTAATTATTCACACACAGAGATATACAGACACATGATAGAGACAGAGATGAACACATACATGTACATGTGTATATATGTATATGATAAATGTGTATGTATTTAAAGAAGCTGAGTTCCATATATATAATATTCCCTAGTATTTATGTGGCTCGTTGGATAGTGCTCTGGACCTGGAGTTCATCCAGATCTGAGTTCAAATCTGGCCTCAGATTTGTCCTAGGTAACCTTTCTTAACCTCTCTGTCTGCCTCAGCTTCCTCAATTGTAGGAGGAACCCCTCCTGGTTATTGTGAGGATTAAATGAGATTTTTGTAAAGTGCTTTCATGGCTTATAGTTAAATATTCAATAAATGTTTGTTTCCTTATATCCTGGTGATTTAGTGAGCCTCCAGTGACTAGCAAAGAATTATTGGCCAAGAGACTCAGGTGAGAGTTTTACCTTTATACTTAACTGGCTTTTTGATGCTGAATCAGCTCCAGTTAAAGTCAGGGACTTCTGGATTTTGGTGTCTTCAGTGTCTCCCAATCATACCCTTCCCTAACAGCCTCATAAGATTACAGGAATAAATTGATACCAAGGAGAATGTCCTCCTCTTGTTCCCTCCCACCATAAAGGATCCCCGGTGATATTATCTTCCAATCTAAGAAACAAGTTGAAATAGTTTTGCAAACTTCCCAGAAGCTCAAATATCAACCAGTAACAAATAAAGATCTATCAAGTTTGATGGACTTCCCAAACACTTTTTAACTTCCTGAAAGGGAAGCAGCTGGGACATCAGGGCATGCCAATCAATCTTCTCTCCTGCTTGAAAAGCCGCAGTGCCTCTAGGAGGAAATTCGGGCTTTCCTTCTTGGCATTTGGATCCAGCCTCTTTTTCCAGACTGATTTGACCTTCCTCCCCTTCATGCTCTTCTGCTCTGGAGAAGCTGTCCTACTGGCTGTGGTCCCTGAACTTTGTCATTCCAGCCTAGCATCTCATTTCCTTCCTATGTGCCTCTGTTTAGGCTGTGCTCCATACTTGGAATGCACCCCACCCCTGCTGTTCTTAGAAGCCCTAGCTTCTTTTAAGGATCTTCTCAAGTTCTACCTTCTACATGAAACTTTTCTTCATTCCCCCCAAGTTGTTACTGTCCTGCTTAACCCCACCATATTTTTTACATATTTTGTATTTACTGATATGTCTACATGTCTCCTTACCTCCCTCCTGCCCCCAAGATGTATGTTCCTTAAGGACAGGAACTATTTTATTTTACCTTTCTATTCTGAGGGTCTAACACACCATTGGTGTTTAGTAAATGCTTGCAGAATGGATCAAGCAACAAACGTTTATTAAGGACCTACTATGTGCCAGATGTGGTGCTAGGTGCTGGGGAGATGAAGACCTAAAACAGTTTATACTTTATCAGAGGAGACACCACGCACAAATATGTGTATATACAGAATAAATACAAGGTCACACTCTAAGCAAACATCTATAGAGAACTCTAAAGGGCTTTACATAGATTACTTCATTGGATTTGATCTTCACAATAACCCTGTGAAGTAGGTACTCTGATTATCCCCATTTTAAAGATGAAGAAACTACAGCTGAGAGAGGTTTAAGTGCCTTGCCCAGGGTCACAGACCTAATAACTGCAGGAGGCAAGATTCGAACTCAGTCCTCTCTGACTCTAAGTATGGCATACTGCTCCACCTCATCATGCCAATTTTGAGGCAGAAAGGAGGCAGACACAGTAGTGAATAGTGTGCTGAACTTGAAGTCAAGAAAATCTGGGTTCAAATCCTACCTCAAATATTTACTGTATCTGTAACCCCGGCAAGTCACAACTTTTCTCAGCTCAGTTTCTTCATCCATAAGAGTGTTGGATATGAAAACCTCTAAGGTCCCTCCCAGCTTTCAATCTATGATCCTATCAAATATTTGGATGATAAATATTCAGTGCTTCCTCCCAGGAAGCTAGGTCCTGGCTAAAGGACAGCTGGATTGGGGATACTACCTGTCCTCCATGAGCTAACAGTCCCATTACCTGTTGGAAAATGGATTTTAGCTGCGTTCTTTACTCTCTCCCAGTCTAAATAGTTGAGTTTACTGGGGGAATGGATCGAGCTTTGCTCTTCAAAAAGTTCTGGAGTTGAAACTTCACAGTGGATAGACTTTTTACACATGGTGCACGTTAGGCTCTTTACCTTCTTGGGGTAAATGTTAGGCAAAGTTAAGCCAGATGCTTTGCTGTCCAGAAGGATAAATATCTTGTCTCTATCAGCTAAGAAGTCAGACAGCTGGATATTTTGACAGCTGGTGTGTTTCTTCCATTCCCTCAGCTCAGATTCTCACCCAGGCTCATCTCTTGTTGCTGCTTTGATTAGACCAGAGATGGCATTTTCAGACATCTGGGGTTCAAAGCTGCCAGACTGGGAGTCAGCCCCAAATAGAAAGATCGACAGTGTGCTTTTTAGCAACACCAAAAGAGCACAGGTGCCCTTGGTAGACAATAGGGAAAGGGAGGGTGTAGCAATCCAAAAGAGAATCTGATAGGAGCAGGAGAATATAAAGAGAAGAGGGGAAGAGTGCAGGGGAAGGGAATGGTTACTGCACATAGAGAATCTCCAGGCATTGCTTCCCTAGTTTAATAGAATGTCCTATTTCTAAGGAGACTTTTATTTGGCTACAATCTAGGTGGTTCTTTCTTCTTGATTCTAAGCCTGATTTCTGTAGCACTTAACATTTGATATGGAAGACACTAATATTCTCATAGCACAAGTCTGATTGTGTCATGATCCTTTCTCTCCCCAGGAACCTTTGGTGGCTCCCTCTTGTTTCTAGCATAAATACAAACTTTTCAGTTTGGCTCTTAAGGCCAGTCACATTCTGGTGCTAGCTTACCCTTCCAAGCTTATTGAACACGATTCCCCTTTGTGTTCTTGCCAACTGGCCTCCTTGCATTTATCTGTACATGACATTTCATCTGCAATCTGCATGCCTTTTTACAAGCTCTCCCCCATGCCTGGAATGTACTGCCTCCTCACCTGTCTCAAAGAATTTCCAACCCCTTTCAAGGTTCAGTTCAACTGCTACCTTCCACAGGAAGCCTAGTCTTCTTCGCCATCCCCTCCCACTGGCTAGTCTCCTCATATGTATATTTTTCATTTATTTGACAATGTATGCAGTGCTTCTCCCTAATAGCATGTAAACTTCTTGAAGATTGTTTCAATCTTGCCTTTATATCCCCGAGTGCCTAGCATAGTGCTTAGAAAATAGTAGGTGCTTAATTAATGTTTGTTTATTGTTGAACTTGAAAGGCACTCCAGTATAGATAGAATGAACAGAATTTCAGAGATGGAAAAGAATTTAAAATCCAACCTGTTCAAGATTGAATCCCATCTGTAGCATCTCTGAAAAGTGGTTATCCAGGTGCTTCTTGAAGACCCACAGTAGTGGGAACTCTCTACCTCACAAGACACTTTTAAACAGTTCTACTAAGATGTTTTTCTTAATCTAGTGCTTAAATCTGCTTTACACAGGACTTAAAAAGAAAGAAAGGAAAATCCATCATACTTTTGGAGAATATTTTCCCCATTGCTATTTGTAGAAAGTCTGGGGCTAATTGTATTTGTAAAATTGTAATTTGGGAAGGCATCACAGGATCATAATTATAAGACCTAGCATTGGTTCAAACCTAGTTCTCAGTAGATCAAGCGCTAACAGGTATCTGGATAAAGCCTAGGTTCATAAGAGATAGATATACAGGTAAACTGAAGTAATAGGCATTTATAATCGAGCCTTTCTCCTATCCAATGCATCTTTGACCTAGCTGATCAATAATCTTTTTAATGTATCAATTTGATCATGTAGCTCCCTATTGCCTTTAAGATAAAAACACAAAATCCTCTTCAGTTTGGCCTTTAAATGCCTTCATATTCTGTCTCTAGTTCACTGTTCCAGGATAATGTCATATGACACCCCTTCAGGTATTCCATATGCCAGCCAAGTTGGTCTATTTACTGTTCCCCAAACTCAGCATTCCATCTTCTGCCTTCATTCCTTCGCAGAAGTCATTCCCCTCTCTTTACCTAGGCATCTTAGAATTCCACCTTTCTTCAAGGCTCAGATCATGGCAAGTTCCAGATGTCCCTAGATGTTAATATATTCTCTCGCCTGAAATCTCCATATATGTATTTTTTAACTTGTGCATATGCCGTATCTCTCTTCTCTCCCTTAGAATGCAAAATCCTTGAGGCCAGAGACTGTTTTTGTATATTTGTGTCCCCAGAATCTAGGACAATACCTGCCACAGAGTAGGGGTTTAATAAGTTGGTTTCGAATTGCATTGAGGTCCTCTTAAAATATGGATGTCAAAGTTTTGTTGTTGCTATGTCTAAGATTCTCTTTGCATTTGTAATTTGTTGTGCTAAATCTGGAGTAATTAATGATGCTGGGGTCAATTTCATGGACTTTGCACAGTTTGGTCATGTTTTGGGGCCTGTCTTCATTCTGACACCATTTATCAGGGATAGTCAGTGGAGCCTGAGCCAGGGATGAGGAAGCCTGGGAAAATTGGAAGTTTGCCTTTGACAAACCTCAGGGAAGAGGCATAGATGGACTTCTTTGAACTTTTCTGCACACTATTATCAAACATAAAAAGCCACTAAACATGAAGCCAACTTGAAGAAGAAGATATTGAATAGGGATAAACAAATATATTACTTGCACTTATATAACAATTTAAGGTTTGAAAAGCACTCTCACTGTGTATATCAAGTATTTCTTCAGTGCCTACTATGTGCCAGGCCCTGTGCTAACTGCATTTGATGTTTTAATTAATTATAAAGTCTTGAATCCAGGTTCAAGAAATTCATTTCATAAATCCAAGCTGGAGGGTTTGGTGATGATGATATGGCTAGGCAAAAGTTTGTATGAAAAATATTTGGGATTGCTTCTTCAGTAGAAATGAACAGTATGTTGTGTCAGCCAAGAAAACTAATGCAATCTGAGACCATGTGAAAAGAGTTAATGAGTGTCTTGCACATGTTTACTTAGTCCTTGGCCAGCATGATCCTATGACTCTAGAAAGTCTTCAAAACCAAGAACCCCCTGGGCACTGAGGGAAGACAAGGATTTGGTGGAGTCTAGACCACTTAAATCTGCCAAATTTTGTCTCAGAAGGTCTTAGATTTTTATAGTGATTACATCACTTGGATTTGGAAGGGATCAGTTCTATCATTGTACAGATAAGGGAACTGAGCAATACAGGGAGCTGGGGGTAATTTGCCCAAGGTCACTAAGAACCCAGGTCTCCTGACTTCTAGTCTAGTGCTCTTGGGTTTGTTCTATGTCAGCAAGTCAGACTTCATATTCAAAGCTTGAAAACAGGCTGGTGAAGGACCAACATGAGATCTGTCTTCAAGATAGTTTTAGCCCCAAGACCTTAAACATGTGACACCTTTGACTGATGTATCACTATGATCTCCCCAGCCTGCTACTCAAAAACCTCCAGTGATTCCCCATACTAAAGTATACTAAAGTATAACCCCCTGATCCTGGCCACCGAGGTTCTTCACAACTGGACCCATATTTATCTTTCCACCCATATCCCATCCTACCCCACTTCATGCATGCTGTGGGCCAGCCCAAATGGCCTACTTGGGGCCCCTAGTTCTCATTCTACCCTCTCTTCTCTCTGTGGATTTATGCTCATTTAATCTTCTGAACTCGATTTCTGACTGGTGAAATCTCTTCCTTTTTTCTAGGATCAACTCAGAAGCCATTTTTCTCTATGGAGCCTTTCCCTGACCTCTCTGCAACACCCCAAGGTGATCTCATCACATTTCTTCTAAAACATTTGCTTATTCCATTCTTCCTTTTATGGTAATTATCTACATCCATATCTTCCTTCCACTATTAGCTTGTGTCATCTCTCTCTCTCTCTCTCTCTCTCTCTCTCTCTCTCTCTCTCTCTCTCTCTTTCTCTATCTTTCTCTTCTTCACTTTCTCCCCCTCCTTTTTCCCTCTCCCTCTTTCTTTCTTTCCCTATCCTCTTCCTTCTCTCTCCGTCTCTCAATCCCCCTCCCTTTCCTTCCTCTCTTGTACTTTCCTTCTCTCTGTCCCTCTCTTTCTCTCTCTCCTGACCTCTATTCCTCTCTCTCTCTCTCCCTCACTCCTTCCTTCCTCCATACTTCCTTACCTCACTCCATCTCTATCCATTCTTCCCTCTCTTTTTCTCTTCCCTCTCTCCCTTTTTCTTTTACTCTTTCCCTCCTTCCCTCTTCTTTCCTTCCTCCACATCTCCCTCCTTCTCTGTCTCTTTATCACCTTTCTCTTTTTCTCTCCTCTCCACCCACTCTCCCCTCCTCTTTCTTACTCTCTCCCTCCCTTTCCTCAATTTTTCCTGCTCCATGCCCCCCTCTCCCTCCCTCCTTCCTTTCCTCTCTGTATCTCTGCTTCTGCCTCTGTGTGTGGTCTACGTTTCTATCTGTCTCTCTTGGAATTAGGAATGTTTAGCCTCAGAAGAGAAAAGAAGGTGCCTGAGTAAGATGGCATGATATCTGCCTTAAAGTATTTGAAAGGATGAAAAATAACTCTTTTTGTCCTGCTTAGCCCCAGAAGGTGCAAGATTTAATGAAAGCAACAAACTTTCACCATCTTTAGAGCTGCCCCAGACTCTTACTCCACAGGCAATTTGGAGCAGAGGCTACAAGCTCCCTTGTCAGAAGGCATGTGGAGGGCATCCTTGCTGGTGTCACAGGTCTCTTCCAACTCACCTATCTTGTGATTCTTTCCTAGATGAGAGAAGTGGCAAAGAGGAGGAAGGGAGGGAAGAAACACAGAAAGAGGGAGAGAAGGCAGCTGCCAATTGAGTCCTATTTCCCTGTTCTGCTCTGACAGTGGGAACTGACCAAAGAGCTTAGCAATCAAGGATGAGCAGGCAGAGTATTGACTCAAGGACATTTGCTGAAGATGTCAGGAGGCCTGACATGCATGGTGTGTTTTATCATTACAGTTTGATTCAGTTTCCTGTAGGGGAGAAGGCTGTGGCAGTCTAGGAAATAACAGGCAGGACTGTAGACCTGAGGGTGAGGAGCAGAGTTTAGAGTTCCCTTGGAAGAAGAGGATTTAGTTACTGTGGTGGGAGAAGAGGCAAAGAAAGAGGAGAGAGGATTCAACAATTACTCCATATGCCCAACCACCATTATGGTAATACTTCATACAGTAACTACGGAAATGATGATAATGAGGAGCTTTACATAAGATCTGAAAATGTCAGAGCTGCAAGGGTACCCTAGAATTCATTCAATCCAACCTCATTCTACAGAGGAGTAATGTAGAGAGGAGAAACGACTTATCCATAGTCATACAGGCCATTAATGGCCAGAACCAATACTGGAACTCAGATCCCTTACATTCCTTGTCTCCAAGCTTTCTGTTGTATTACTCTGCCCCTTAGTCTCCTTATTTCAAAGTGGAGTACAGTACAGTGGAGAGGTACTAGGGTACACCAGCAATTTGGGAGTAGGAGGACCTCTGTTTGAGTCCTGGATTTGTTTCCTGTGTGACCTGTGGTACACCTACCTTCTTTGGGTCTTGGCTTCCATCCCTTTAAAATGAAGGCATTGGACTAGATGGCTTATTAATAAAAAGTTGGTATTTATATGATACTTTAGTGTTTCGAAACTGCTTCCATATATTCTCATTTGTTCCTCTATGGATGAGGAAACTGAGGCTCAGAGCCATAAAAGGACTTGCCCAGAGTGATGGGATCAGTGAGCTAGAGCAGGCAAATATCTCAGAGGCCATCGAGTCCAACCCATTCATTTTACAGATGAGGAAATTGAGGCCCAGGGAAGCTGTAAATGACTTAGCCAATGTCACTCAGGCAGTAAATACCAGAGGCAGGATTTGAATCCAGGTCCTCTGACTCCGAAGTGAATGCTGTCTCCATTGTATCATGCTGCTTGAGTAACACAGTTCACATACCTAGTACATGCCTGAGGTAGGGTTCAAACCCTCACCTTCTAAAATTCCAAGTCCAATATGCTATTCACTGAGCTATACTGCTTCTCAGTGTCCTTTCCACCTCTAAATATCACTATTTCTGTTCAGTTTAATTGAGTAGATTGGTGGTTTTTCTTTGCTAAATATAGCAGAGAGAAAATGAGGTTGGGGGTTTCACTTTTATGGATGAAAACTATCAATACTTTATTAAAGCTAGATGTCATACCCTGTCATGGTGTGCTGGCATCTATGGGATCCCAAATATATAAAGCATGGCTTAAGCATTGGCAAGTCCTAACAAACTGGAAAGATATAGAGACTATATGACCATTTTCTGGGGTCTAGCCTAACGTTGGGGAGACTTGTCTCCAGGCTGATGGATTTTCCAGCCACAGTCTCTCTCAAAGACTATCAAGGTGATGAGGGAGGACTTGAGACATACCTTGGAGAAGACAACTCAGACACTGAAGAAGTCAGAAATCTATGAAATAAATAACCAGCTGAATGAATTCTGAACCCAAAGTGTTTCGAATTTTGTTTCAAAAAAATCTAATTATCTGATCTGGTCATCTTCATGGCATAAACAAACAAAGGTAATGCCATCTCTCCCTCTTCCTTTTTGATGTTGTGTGCATATAGACTTGGATACAAACTCTAGAGACGAGAAGCAGTATCTTTAACATATTCTGGTGTTGCCATCCCACCGACCTGTGTTATTGGTGTTGTCTATGGGACAAATAAATCTCGTAGTTTGTGATTTGTTGTCAGCATCACTATAGCCAAAATAATATTGTTGTAGGCCACAGGGGTAGACTTAAAGGACCTGAGACTTTCCTTTGAAAAGAAATATTTGATATGATTGAGATCAAAGTTAATTCACTGAGCCTGGCAGGCTGAAAGACTTTTTTTAATGAAGCTAGTGTAGCAGTGAGTGGAACAGTGTGGTGTTATCAGCTTTTCACAATGGAAAGAGGAGGTGGTGAGAGAAAGGGAGGAGAGAGTGAGAGGAGAAGGGGAGAAAAGAAAGAGGATGAGAGAAGAGGGAGAGAGTGAGAGAAGGGGGGAGAGAGAGAAAAAGAGAGAGAAAGAGATGACAGAGAGCCTGAGAGAAAGCCAGAGAGAGATAGACAGATGGACAGAGAAATGAACTGAAATGGAGACAGAAAGAGATGACAGAGAGATAATGCACAGAGACAGAGTGAGAGAGAGGTGGGAGGGGGAGAGGGAGAGGGAGAGGGGAAGGAGGAGGTGAGGGAGGAAGAGTGGGAGGGGGAGGGAGAGGGAGAGGGAGGCAGGCAAGAGGCAATGTGGTACAATGGAAAGATCACTGACTTTAGAGTCCAAGTACCTGGTTAAAATCCTGGCTCTCTGCCCCTTAGGTGCAAGTTCAGCTTTTCTAGTGTGTTAGATCATCAGTAAAATGTTAGGGTTAGAATAGAAGACCTCTAAGGTCCCTTCCAGCTCTAAGTGTTTCATTGTTTCTTTTCCTTTAAAATAGATTTGTGATCTCATAGGTATGGGAGTCCCTGGCATGGGAAATCTGTCCACCTTGATAAGCTGTCTCTAATTTAGGATCATAGCATCACCAATTTAGAGTTGGAAGAGGTTTTACTATCCTCTTGTCCAGCCACTCATTTTACGGATGTGGACTGAGATCCAGAGAAGGCAGACATTTGCTCAAAGTTAAGTAGGTAGTAAGTGGCAGAGCTGGAATTGAATGTATAAATTCTTTGACTCCAAACCTTCCTTCTTATATCTGGTCTACAAGTGAGTTGCCTGGGGCACTGGGCAGCTGAGTGACTTGCCCTGGTCAGCCACACAATTAGTATGTATTAGGGGCAGGACTTGAATCCAGTTCTTCCTGGGTTAACCACAATGTCTCTCAACTGGAGATCTAGGATGCTAGTGTATATATATATATATATGTGTGTGTGTGTGTATGTGTATGTGTATGTGTATGTGTATATGTGTGCGCGCGTGTGTGTGTGTGTGTGTGTGTGTGTGCATATGGGACAGGGACTGGACCTATTATTTCATTGATATAGGGACCTCCCAAGTGAGAAAACTTGCCCAGGTCAGTACTTGCCCCATAGCTTACTCTTTTACAGAAATGTTCATTGGCTAGCCATGTGTCAAAGGCAGGATTAGAACCCAGGTCTTCTAGGCTCAGAGGCTAGCTCTCTCTCTACTATACCATACTGCCTTTTCTTTGGATATATACATGTGTATATATATATACATATATATATTATATACATATAATATATATGTATACACACACACACATATGTATATTTTGGGAGAGTAGGCTCAGTTTGCTAGAGCATGGTGCCTGTGAGGCCAAGGTCACAGATCCAGTTTAAGGCTAAGGCAGTATGTTCCACAGCCACAGCGTAGGTGACATAGGTCATCTGAACTGACTGTTATCTCAAAACCAAATGCTATCCATCACAGGAGGACTGGCTGAGACAGTACGTATAGCTCAGCATAATCTGTCACCACTTGTCGTTCAAAAATCAAAATAAAATATTACAAGCATTTCCATGCACAAACGCACAACCTGCACACAAAGAGACATTAAGGGAGGAAAGAAGAGTAAAGATAATATTTCACCTTCAATTCAGCACAAGGGTTTTTATTTTTTGTATTTTTTTTTTAGCAAAAAAGACATTATTAGGAATTAGAGAAGCAGCAAAAGAGGATAATTTGCTATTCTTTAAATATCCTATCCAGTGAAGTATCTTTATCATTGTTCAGAAGCCAACTTTTCCAAAGCAATGTTTTTGAACGCTGAAGATTGAAAAGTGTCACGGAAATCATTCATTGTGTTTTCGCTATTTCTCTGTGGTGAGGGTCAAAGGCAATGACAAATCCTCACACTCACAGCCCAGAACATGTCATATTTGGGATATCACCATTCCCTGTTATCGCTTGACATTTCCTTGTCAACTTAGGCAAAATGGAAAACACAATTGCGTCAAGGTGTGTAACTTTCCTTTGCAAATCACTTGATTTTCCCTTGTACTCTGAGAACACATTCGTCCATCCCTCTTTCAAGGAGAGACAGACTCTTGCTTCGGTTCTGTTCCCCAGAAATGTCTAACAAAATTCTCCTTGCCATCTGCAGTCGGGCAGTTGTTTGAAAGCAAAAGAGAGAGAAGCCAGGACGGAGAAAACCCCTGGTTTTTCCCTCTAGTCGGAAACTCTTATTTTAGTCTGTCCAAACAATGAGAGTAAACAGTGCGGACTAGGAAGTCCGTATGCAAAATGGATGGAGGCATATCCTTCGGATCAGGTAAAATTCAAATAGTTCTGTCTCGGGGATTACAGCACTGACTGCCCGGGTTTCCCCCTTTTAACTGATGGCAGAGGATATTCCTAAGCTCACTGAATGACCGTGCGAAAGCCTATTTCTTAGCTAACAGGTCTCCAGTCTAAAGGGCATCTGGTTCTCTACCCCCTCCCAACCTCTTTCAGTTCAGGAATCTCACGATCTCGCTGCTCTCTCCCCCACCGCAACGCCCCCCTCCCCCCTCGACCCCTGCTAACTCCTCACTCAGCCTAGCCAACAGCCTGACTAGCAGGGAAGAAAAGGGGCGCGCTTTTTCCTGCATGACCTCTACGTCTTCTAGTCCAGGGGCAAAGTAACGAGGGGTGTTCCGGGAGCACCCCAAGAGGCGGCAGCCAGCTGATCCTCGAAGCATCAGTTTTCTAAAGCCTCGCTCTCTCCCACTGCCAATCCTCTTTCTGTCCCGCTGCTCCTGCCTCCTCTGTTTCTCACTGGACCCCCAAGGAGGCCCCCGGGTTCCCCTCTGCGTTTCAGCCAGGGCAGCACATAGCTGTAATTCACCAGCTCGGCTAAAATTGACCAGTCCGGCTGCAATTGATCAGCTCGGCTCAGACAATGCCCACCTCACAAGCCGCCGCCCGGCACCCGCCGCTGCCGCCTTTGTTTGCCAAGCAAATCCTACCTCGGGCGAGCTGTCACATCTTCCTCCGGAGGAAGCCACGCGGAATGGTTAATAAGCAGCGACCCTGGGGAACCCTCCAGGCCGCCCTCCGCGGCTGCTCCACGCTGACATAGCGGCCAGGCAGTCTGGACCTTGCATGGCACAACCCCTGGGACCTCGGGGGCTGCAACACCCCGGGGATCAAAATGCCTGAAAGAGTTTGGAAGGACAACAGGAGAGACGGGCGCCCTTAGACAGCCATGCCTGGAATGAGTTCTTGGGAGCTGCGTGGAGGCGGCTGCAGCCTGGGTTTAAAGCATTCAGGAGAGAGGCTTGATTAGCCTATGATGGGCATGCTGTTTCTGTTTTTATTTAATACCGTAATAGGCTGTGTGGTAGCCTGGCTCTGATAGGTTTAGCGGCTCTTACCCACTGCTTTCAAATTCTCACATTTAAAAAAAAAGGAAAGGGGGTGGTGGTGATGGGGGGTGGGGAGAGGCTGCGCTCAAACGTTTTCTTTAAGGTAGAGAGACCACTACCTAGCGGATCAGATTTGCGAATCTTCCTTACGTATCAAACAGACCTGCCTGCCGTGGAAAATAAAGGCACTTGGAAACAAACGCCATTCTTAGAAGACACAAACAATCCCCAGGGAACAGTAATACCGCCCTCCCTTCGCAGCTTCCCATACAGCCGAGGACTGGAGCGTCAAGGAAGTGGATATATCCAGGTGGGAAAAGTTTCCACCATTTCCTCAACAGGAAGGCCAAGAGAAGCCGAGGTATCGGTATTCACCATATGTAACACGCTGGGTGCTGACCCGCCCATTAGACCGTAAACAGACAGAGAACACGCATATTCAGTGATTTGGCAACCCCAGCATCCAGGCAGAGCTGGACCAATCGGATCTCAGGCATTCGTTGTTCCAATGAAAAAGAAGCCACTTTTGGTAGCGGGGCTGCCTGTGGGTGCTACATGTTGATTTTATGAATGGCTAGGTAGACGTGGGATTCCGGGACATGGGAGAGACTTTTCTTACCCGGGTTTGAGCTGGTCTTCCAAATATCCAGAATAGCCAAACGACCAAGAAGTTACAGGGTCCTTTTCCAGAGTAGGGAGCATAAGAAACATAAACAAGCAAACCAAAAAAACTTTGCACAACCTCACTATAAGGCAGACTTGGTTTTAATTCTCTGCTTTTGAATTCAGTTTGAGGTTTGGTTTTTATTAAACAGTCTTTTGTCCTTGTCTTCTCTTCTCCCCCCCCCCCATTTTCCCCAAAGACATTACTTATATAGCAGTTACCATGGAAACAGAATGGTCAGCTTTAAGGGGGTGGAGCTTAAGAGCTGCAAATGCAATATGGAGTCAAGGTGTATATAGAAAAAAGATATATTTTCATGCCCTATGGAATTCATGGAACAAATCATGGTTCAGAAAGGAACAAGAAACACCATTTTATGGAATTATCCTGGTCTTTTTGTGTTTTAGAAGCATATTTAGATCCCAATCTCTAAGACAAAGACTTAAAAAACTGGGAATTCCACTTACGGAATGAGGATTTCCCTTTGCTCTAGAAAAAGACTAGAATATGCACTTGGTTGTGAGTGACCAGATGGAAGTTGGTACTTTGTAGTTGTATTATTATTATTTTTCCACTTTTTTTTAAATGGGTCCAGATTTTTGAACAAATATCCCTTTATCTGGAAATCTATGTTTCATGACTCCAGATCTGCTTTATGGAGGAGTATCTGGGGCAAAGACAAGGTCAAAAAATGTAGGTGCTTCAGTTGGAAGTTGAAAGAAACAAAAACAAAACTAATTTCGCTCAGGTTAGGCTGGTAGGGTGACGTTTTTCTTTTTCTACTCCTTCCAATTTTTGGTTCTCTATCTGGAAAGGACTTCATTTTCTTATGGCTGGTACTCAAAATCATTCTCAAATCTTCTGGCCCTTCCAAGAGCACAAATATCACAAATTAATTTATTTTTAGTTTTCAACATTCACCTCCACAAGATTTTGAGTTCCAAATTTTCTCCTCATCTCTCTCCTCTCCCCACCCCAAGATGGTGTGCATTTTGATTACCTCTTTCCCCAATCTGCCCTCCCTTCTATCACCCCCTCCCCCACTTCTCTTGTCCCCTTCCCTTCTATTTTCCTGTAGGGTAAGATAAATTTTTTCTACCCCATTGCTTGTATATTTTATTTCCAAGTTGCATATAAAAACAGTTTTCAACATTCATTTTTAAAATTTTGAGTTCCACATTCTCTCCCTTCTACCCTCCCCACCCACCCTCATTGAAAAGGCAAGCAATTTAATATAGGTTATACATGTGTAGTCATGCAAAACACTTCCATAACAGTCATGTCGTGAAAGACTAACTATATTTCCCTTCATCCTATTCTGTCCCCATTTATCCTATTCTCTGCTTTGACCCTCTCTCTCCTCAAAAATATTTGTTTCTGATTGCCCCTTCCTCCCATTTGCCCTCCCATCTATCATCCCCACCTCTCTTATCCCCTTCCCCTCTACTTTCCTGTAGGGTAAGATAGATTTTCATACCCAATTGAGTGTGTATGAAGAACATAAATATCAAAAATAATTATGTTATGTGCTTTGCAAACTTTATTGTGTAAGTGTAAGTGTTGGATATTATATCTAGTTCTTAGTGTGATTACGATCTTACACTTGTAGAACAATAACAAAAAGGACAATCTATCTTGATTTTAGCAAGGCATTTGACATTTGTCTTCATAAACATTTGAAGAAATATTGGTTGGATGACTATAGATTTAGGTGAACCACATTTGGAGTAAATTGATTAATGAACTGATGTCAAATTATAAAAACATATCTAGTGATATTATACAAACCCAGGTCCTCCTGACTTCCTTCTTGCCAACAAATAGCACCACCATCCTTATAGTCACCCAGGTTTGAAACCTGAGGATCATCTTTAACTCTGCCTGCTTCCTCTTCACCTCAATGTATCTCATGGGAAGCTGATTCTTGTAGAGTTTATATCAACAATTCTAAGCATCTGTTAGATTCTTTACATTCCCACAGCCTCTTTACTGTATTCAGACTCTGACTATTGCAGTCACCGCCAAATTGCTTTCAATCCTCCCCTTTTCAGTTCATCCTCCACAGAGTGGCCAAATTGATATTTCTGAAACTGATCTGACAGGTCACCTTCCCATTCAAAAATCTTCAGACTTTCTATTACCCCACAGATAGGAATTAGACTTATGATCTTGTTGGTATAGGGAGTTTCTCAGATGAGAGAACTCCTTTCACTAATGGCACTTTCTCTGAAACATAGTGTTAGACAGTAGCGTAGACACTGAGAAGTCATGTGGTGCCCAGCCAGTATGTATCAGGGCAGGACTTGAACCCATACCTTCCTGACTCCAAGGCTGACCCTATTCACTAGCCATGCTGCTTCTTGGAGCAGATGCAGAATGCTGACCATGGCATTTAAATCCTTCAACAATATGGTTCTTCCCAGGTGAATTTCATATTATTTTCCTTCACACAATCTCCATTCCAGTCCAATTGGCTTTCTAGCTGTTTCCTGCATATATCATCCTATCTCCTGCTTCTACACATTTGTAAAGATGGTTTCTTGTGCTTGGAATGCATTCCCTCCTCACTGCAGCCTCTTGAAATTCACAGCTCCATTAAAGGAATCACTCAGTTGTTACATACTATACAAGTCCTTTCCTGTTCCCCGTAGTCATTAGTGTACCCTCTGGCCCCCAAATTAATTTGTAATTACTTTTAAAAATTCATTTGTACAATTATCAAGTATTCATTTTCTTCGCTCCAATCTCCCACCACCCAAGGGGGAAAAAGGCTAGTTACTTTGTATATAGTTTTTATTACTTATCTCCTTACATGTTTTATTTCTCCAGAAGAATTTCAGCTTTTTGAGGGCAAGGACTGTTTAATTTTTCTTTTTGCATCCTTAGTATCAAGCACACAGCAAATGCTTAATAAATGCCTAATGAATTGAATTATTTACTTACCTGTGTAGATATTGCGCTAGTCAAAGATAAGCTCCCTGAGGGAAGGTACCTTTAAACATGTATTTGTATCCCCCATAACTTGGCACATGGTAAGTGCACATACCATTTCATTTTGTCTTTGTGTCTACAGCACCTAGTACAATCTCTGGCACATTTTCTTGTTGTCGTTGATGAAGCATTTCAGTCATGTTTGACTCTTTGTAATCCTATTTTTGAGTGTTCCTGGCAAAGAAATTAGTGGTTTGAAGTTTCTTTCTCCAGCTCATTTTACAGATGAAGAACTGGGGCATACAGAGTTAGGTGACTTGCCTATGGTCACACAGCTAGTAAATATCTGAGGCTAGATTTGAGCTCATGAAGATAAATCTTCCTGATTCCAAGCCCAGTGTTCTATCCACTATGACACCTACCTGCCCCCAGCAATATTAGGTGCTTAATAAAGGCTTTTTGATTGATGGGTTGATTAATAGCATAGCTGACACTAGAATGAAAGTCTCTTGATATCCAGTTTTTTGCTTGGTTTACCATAGTAAATAAGAAAACAGGAAAATAGCATCAAATCTAAGGAAATCCTAGTCACAATGTGCTTTGTGCTGCTCAGACCACACTACTGCGTGATTTTATTTAGCTCTGAGCAACATGTTTTAAGAAGGACATTGTCCAACAGAAGTATGATCATAGGAGGGAAACTTGGATGGGAAGGTTTGGATACCATGCCATGGGAAGGAGAGGTTGAAGAAATGGGGATGTTTAGCCTGAATAAGAGATGAGTTCGTGGTTGAGGGGCATGATAACTGTTTCCAAATGTTTGAAGGACTGGCATGGGAAAGGGGTGTTTTCTTCCCTAATTCTATGTAACTTCAGAGGTTAGAAATATGTTCAAGGGATGGAAATGTGAGTTAGACTACAGGGGCATTGAGGGACCACCCAACTCTGAAATTCTGTGATTCTGTGAAGTCACTGAGAAGCAATTTGGGACTCAATATAGAAAAGAACTAATGTCAAACTGTGGGATGGGTTACTTTTGTGGAAAATTGAGTTTTCCATTACTGGATGTGTTTAAGCAGAGGCCAGTTGACTACTTGTTCAGTACATTGTAGTAGAAATTCTACTTCAGTCATATGCTAGATTAGTTTGGTATTTTCTAGTGCTTACATTCCATAAGCAGTCAAAGCAATTAGGTTAGATGTAATTAAAAAAAATCACCTACAGTAGTCCAGGAACTTTGATAAATGCTGGAGTTAAAGGCATAAATTGAACTCATTGAACTTATACTCTACTAGGGGGATAAAACATATACATAAATAAGCAAATGTAACGGGATGTTAGTAGGGAGGAGTATTGGTAGTTAAGGCGATCTTATAAGGGTTTATGAAGGAAGTGGCATATGACCTTAGCCTTGAAGTATGTTAAAAATTCTGGGAAATGGAGATGAGTTGGGAGTATGACTGGGGCATAGAAAACAGCTTGTGCAAATGTACTTAGGCAGGAGATGGGACATTGAATTTAGGAAACCACTAGTAGTTCAGGCTGTCTGGATGGCCATGTGCAGGAAGGGGAATAATATGAAATAAGGCTGAAAAAGCAGATCAAAGCTAGATTGTGGATGGATTTAAATTCCAAACTAACAAGTTTGAATTTGATATGAGAGGCAATAGGAAGTGACAGAATGTTTTTGATCAAAGGAATGGCTAAAGGAATGTTCTTCCCAAATTTCCATATCCAGCCTTCATTTTTCTCCTGAGCTCTTTCCCTATTTGCTTACCCCAAGCAAGTCACTTAACTTCTCTCAGCCTCAGTTTCCTCATCTGTAAAATGGTTATAATCTTAGAACCTACCTCACAGGGTTGCTGTGGGGATCAAATAAGATAATAGGAAAAAGCACTTTACAAACCTTAAATTGCTACATAAATGTTAGTAATTATTGTAATCTTATATTTCTTATGCTCCTGCATATTATCCCCAGAATAGACACAAAATAAGACAGTAAGAAAATACAGGGATTTATGACTAGAATTTTTCAGGTTAAAGAAATGTGTTATTAAAAACTACTTACTGCAAGCACTGCTAGGAACTATTAATAATCTTCCAAACAGTTTTTATTGTCATAATACAAAAGACTGAATAAACTATAAATGTTTCATTGATCTTTTATTGATGAATAAATTGTCTGAGAAGGAGGCTTCTTTGTAAGTAAGCAGAAGGATCGGTGGGTCAATGATTATGTACTAGTTGGGACACAATGGAGTGACTTATACCACTCTGCTAGAAGCCCCCTCCCCTCAACTGCCATGGTCAATCACTACTACAATACCACTATTTCACTGTATCTAGTAAAGTAGCTGAAAAATGGAAAGGATGGGGAGTTGGGTAGGAATGGCAAGCTGGAGCAATCCCATCCAATGTAAGCACCGTAAGGGCAGGTACTGTTTCATTATTTTATTGATTTTTTATTCCAAAATGATAAAAATCAGTCTTTTAGATGTGGATGTTTAATAAATGTTTCTTGGATTGAATTTGCTGAGCTTAGGGTTAGAGTAGAGAACTAGGAGGGGAAGAATTCTGGGTCCTAGGGAAGCAGTGAATGGTAGCTGCAGAAGAAAATAAAGGCCATATTTCCTGGAGAAAAGAAGAGAAAGAGAGGAGAAGATATTAAGAGAAGAAAGAGAGTGAAGGGAGATAAGAAATAGAGAACTGAGGGATGTATGAAAGAAAAAAGAGGAAAGAAGATGGTAGAAGACAGAAAAGAGGAGAGAAATAGAATGAGAGAGTGTCACAACTATGAAATAATTATAGACAGAGGGGGAAGAAGAGAACAGAGACAAAGAAGGAGAAAGGAATAAAGGTGGAAGGGTAGAGAAAAAGAAGAGAGAGATGAACACCCATAGACTTAGAGATGGAAGGGAAACTTAGAGGTGATTCAGCACGAAGCTCTCCTTTTTCAAATTAGTAAAATGAGGCTCAGAAAGGTTAAGTGACTTGTTCAAGTTTGCACAGGTAGAAAGGGGGAAGCACCAGGATTCAAATTCAGGCATTGAGAGTCAGCCTGGCATGGTTGAAATAGGGCTAAACATAGAAATAGAAGACAGTTTCAAATATCAATTTTATGAGTTACTGATATGATCTTGGTCTAGTTATTTGGCTTCTTTATTTCTGCTTCCTCATATGACCTTGGTCAATTTATTTGACCTCTTTCTCTATTTCTCTGTTTCTTTATCTGTAAAATGAAGATGATGGAATAGCTTGTCTCTGTGCTCTAAGATTCTTGAGCACTCAATCAAGCCTTCCTTTTACTGTTCTACACTCTAAGGAATGAATTCTAATCTGCTCTTGAGCTGTGGCTATCACAGACATATCCTTATGTTTCTAATATGACTTCTGCCTGTGATGCTAAAGTTTCTGACAGAGGAGTCAGTTGCTGGAGTGCAGGCATCATTTTAATTAAGAGAGGTTTGTCTTTGCTGTATTTGTTTAGGGACTCATCTGGAAAGATTAATTAGGGAAAGATCAAGCCACTATTTAGAAAACTTCATGAAGTCAGTGTAAAGATTGGATTTACTCATGTTCAGCACTATTTCTGTGGACAGTTCCTCAGAGTAAAAAGTTGGAGGTAGCTGAAGGCATGAGCTGAAGTGACATTTAGGAGCTCTATTGTCAAACACATTTAGCAAGAATTTCCAATCTGGTGCCAAGTCTTGTCAATTCTACCTCCAAAACATCTATTACACCTGTCCTCCTCTCTGCTTACACAGCCACCACCTATTACCAGCCCTTGTTACCTCTTTCCTTGACTACTGTAACAGATTCCTGATAGGGTTCAATGCTTCTAGTCTTTCACCTTTCCAATCCATACTGCACACAGCTAACAGATTGGTATTGTTAGAACACAGGTCTTAATATGTCCCTTTCTTACCCAAGGAACCCCACTGTCTCCATATTTTCTTAAGGATAAAAAATACATTTGTGTATTTGCCACATAAAACCCTTTATAATTTGCTTACAGCCAGGCATGTTATATATTATCTCTCTTCATTCACTCTGTGTTCTAGCCAAGCTATCCTTTCTATTCCTTAAACATGATGTTCTGTCTCCTACTTCTGTGTCTATGAAGATGATATCCCACATGCCTAGAATACACTCCCTCCTCACTTCTACCTCTTAGAATTCTTAGTTTCCTTCAAAGCTCAGCTCAAGTACCAATTCCTCCAAGAGGCCTCTCATGATCACCCCTTTGTAAGCATCCTTCCCTCCTCTTTCTCTAGAAATTACATGATATTTACTTTGTATTGGCTTCTGTGGGTAATTATTGCCTTTACTGATTTAGTATAAGGCCCTTAATGGCAGGCACTGTTATTTGTCCCCATCTTTGCATATCCAGTGCCCAACATAATACCTGGGACTCAGCAGTCACTTACTAAATGAATAAGGAGTGCTCATCATCTTCCTTTGTACTTTCAGAATATTTTCAGCAACATTTGATATTTGCATGCATATAGGAAAAATAGTTTTGGAAAAATCTGTGTGTGTTAACAAATATTAAGTGGAAGAATGAGATCTAAGATAGAATGTTGGGCTCAAATAAGCAGCAGAGATTTTGTATTTGACACGCAGCTGCTGTAAGTTAAACAGTTTAATGAATGGAAGCATGAATACATAATTTCATTCTGAGTCATCACTACTAAAATGAGAATTTGGTAGTCACACATTCAGTGCAGTGTAACTATCTGTTATAAATACAAGAGCTAATTACCCACCTAAGAACAGGCTTAGTGTTATGAGAAACATAGACAGTGGCCACTCTTCTCCTTTGTGACTTCTTTGTAAATTTTATATTTTGGTACTTAAATGGGTATGTGATCTCAGTGAAGTGGTTATACCCTCTAGTGGTGCAGATCAAAACCCATTCATGCCTTCTCATCCCGTGCAATTCCTATTGACATCCTCCCATAAATGTTCCATGAAAGCTTTCCTTTCATGACCCATTATGGTGTAGAGGTGATCCTAGATTACTGAAGGCAAGGCCAACAGAGCACTATCTCTGGTAACTCCTACCATTCTGATAAGATTTTGAGTAGCTACCTCTGGCAGATTGTACCTCCTGTCCAATGTCCAGCCTAGCTAAGCACAGAAAGGCTCATAACCAGTAGGCTTGCTGGTAGGTTATGGATTTTTTGACCATCACAGTCCATGAAAAAAGAATGACCTTCTTACCTTTGTGGGCCCTCTTCTTGTCTACAGTGGTGGTGGAAGAGTTGTATAAATAGGTATGAGAGTTGGGAAAAATCATAGAGATTATCCATAGACCATAATTTGACTGTTGTTAATCTAGATGTGAGATTTTTGTCCAACGATCAATGGATTTGCCATATTACTGGAGAAAACAAGTGATGCTGATATTGACATTACTACTTTAAGTGAAATGAGGTTATAGGGAGAAGTTGTAGCTAAATAAAAGTGTACATCACAGGTTCTTCTTTTGAAGACAAATAAAGGAGTTTTTAGAGTTTGATTCACCATGCATCCAAAGAGAACAAGAAATCTCATTTTATAAGATGCCTGGTTTTCTTGAATTTCAGGGTTCATAACAAGTAGAAGCAAGAAGTTCATTGTGAAGATAATTGCACCAAATGGCACAGCACCCAAATACATACAAGAAAAGCTAAATAAAGTAAAAGAAGAAATAGAGAGAAAAATTACAATAGTGGGGAACCTCAGTGTACCCATTTCATTCCTAGATTTATTTAACAAAAAAATAAACAAAAGAATCTAAGTACCTGAAATGAATTTTAGAAAAAAAAATAAATTTGATAGACCTCTGATAATTATTGAATGGGACTAGAAAGAGCTGTACATATTTCTTACTTATGAATGTCATAGTTACAAAATTGATCTTGTCTTAGGGAAAAAATCTTACAAACATATTTTAAAAATGCAGAAATTTCTAATATAACCTTTAATGACCACAATGCAATAAATTACATTAATAAAAAGTCCCCTGAGAAATATAAGCAGTTAAATGGAACTAAGTAACTTTAATCTTAGAGAATTGGTGGGTCAAAGAAGAAATCATGGAAAAGATACCTAATGACAACAATGAGACAATATACTAAGATTTTCGGGATGTATCCAAAGCAGTCACTGAACATTTTCATTAACAAAAAAGAGAAAGGACAGATAAGCAAACTGGGCATGCAACCAAAAAAGTATAAAACAAATACCTTTTAGAAAAATAATTATTAAATATCAAAATAGAAATCCTAAAAATCAAGGAAGAGATTAACAAAATTGAAAGCAAAATAATGAGCTTTTTTTAAAAAAACCTATGAGTTATTTGAAAAAAAGATAATAACTTGCTAATTTGATTATAAAGAAGGAAGAGGAAAAACAAATTATCAGCATTAAAAAGGAAAAACTGAGAAGGCTATTTATAGAAACCATTTTTCAACTACATGACAGTAAGATGACAATTTAAATGAAATAAATGAATATTGAGGTAACCAGGTAGTGCAGTGGATAGAGCACTGGTCCTGGAGTCAGGAGGACCTGAGTTCAAATAGTGAGTTCAGACCTTGAGCAAGTCCCTTGACTCCAATTGCCTCCCCCACAAAAGAAATAAATGAATCTTTATAAAGAACACACAAAGTACCTAGATTAACTGAAGAAGAAATACCTAATTTAAACAACTCAGAGGAAGAAATGAACAAACCATAGATGAACTCTCGAAGGGGGAAAAACACCAGAACCAGAGAGATTCACAAATGAAACTTCTAAAACATTGAAAGTACAATTAATACCAATATTACACAAATTTTTACAAAAGAGCAAGAGATCTTACCAAATTCACTCCTTGACATAAATATGGTCTTAATACACAAATCAAGGAGGGTCAAAATTAAAAAAAAAGAAAACTAGAGACCAACATCATCAATAAAAATTGGTGCAGATAGCCCCCTTAAAATTATCTTTAACAATTACAGAGTGCTTTAAGGTTTGCAATGCACTTTACAAATATCACCTCATTTTATCTTCACAAACTTGGGAGATAGATGCTATTATTATCCCTGTTTCACAGATGAGGAAACTGAGTCATGAAGCTGCTAAATAATTTTTCCAGGTTCATACAACTAGTAGGTATCTGAGGCCGGTTTTGAACTCTGGCTTTCCTGACTTCATATCCATTGTTTTACATGTACCAAATAGTTGACTCCTGTATTTAGCAAAAAGGCTAAAATCATTCCATAAAGATTATATACTATTACCAAATTGGACTCACACCAGGAATTCAGGATTGGTTTAATATTCAGATAATTACAGCTAACGTCAAAATCTGTTGGAGAAGATGAACTATGGAAAATTTATAATGAGTTTGAATAGCCCCTTCAAAGTAAACCAACATACACTGTAATACTAAGTATCTTTAAGTACAGGTGGGCATAGGAGGTGAGGATTAAGCATTTTTTGGAAAGAATGGCTTACAATTAAAAAGCTAAGAAGCTAAATACTTTCATAATTGGATATAAGCTTTACATTTGTAAATGTAATATACTTGCATAGAAAGGACTCTCTTCAAGAAGAGAGTCAGAAGGCACCAGACATGGCCAGCACTGAATAAAATCATGAAACAAATGAAGTTGACTATATTCATAAACATAAAACAACTGGTTTCTTCAAATTAGGAGAAAGAATAAAAATAAGAAGAGGATATAGCAAGCAATTAAAAACCCAAGCCTGACCTACTTAAATAAGATAAAATTATTTAAATTGTTCTGAAAAATGGTAACTGGCTAAAGGGGAGAGACATTTACATAAACCATCACTGTGCACTACATAATTAACTGATGTAAAGAGATTGCCCCAATGAGTAGTCAAAAAGTGCTCAGAAAGCTCTTCCACTAACAAACTAATTTTCTTTACCAAATAGGGAGATATGTCAGCTAAGGTCAATACTAATTGAGAACATAAACTTATTTGTAAAATCTTATGGAGGAGGAGGATGGAAGATTATGAGCTAGACCATTGTATAAAACATTGAAAATCACAGAATTGGAATATGAATTTGCAAAAAACTTGGCACAAGTTCCAACTTAGATTATCACAAAGACACTTAAAGATGAAACTGGGAGGACAGCAACAAATTAAAAAATGGAAAAGATTTGCAAGAATTTCTGTAATAAATGGGTTTCTTCATTAATTCCATTGGAGCTACCCCACTGGATTTTAACCTCACAGCGTGTTGTATAAGAAAAGGGAAATGCTGTTAAAGAAAACAATCACAGAAAGAGTAGCCAGACCAAGGCAAATATACCCAATACAATCTTTGTTAGAAATGACACAGTTTTGAAGGCATCAAGGCACTGATTCTTAAGATATCTAGAAGAGATGCAAAGGTACTAAGGGTGGAAAAAAGCATGAATTTTTTTGCTGTTTTTAAGAAGCAAGTGACAGGAAATCAATAACTACTGACCCATATATCTACTTTCTTATCTGTACAACTTTTTATGAGAAATACATACATATATATACACATATGACACATATGTGATATGTGTGTATATATATATATACACATATACCCATATATGAAATCCTTGATGAAACTACAAGAGAACAGACAGATAGCCAATGTTTATATGGTGCTTTAAGATTTGTAAAACACTTTACATATGTCATCTCACTTTATTCTGAGAGGTAGACACTATTATTATTATTATTCCCATTTTATAGATGAGGAAAGAGTCTGAGAGAGGTTAAGTGACTTGTCTAGGGTCACACAGCTGGTGAGTGAGGCAGGATTTGAAATCAGGTTTTCCTAACTGCAAGTGCCACAGTTTATCTACTTCACCAGCTAGCTGTTTCAACAAACAATAATCTATAGCAGACTATACCTTTATCTTGACATAGCTGCAGAATGATGCAGAGAAGTCAATATCTTACTGTGGTTATGGTTTGTTGACAATTAAAAACACATTTGATGTGGTTCAGCAAAATTGATCCTTAAAAGGCCTTCTCCAGTCATTCAAAATTCCTTGATATATAGAATAATGGAGCTTACTTTGTTGGATGGTTATTTCCTTTTTAATATTAAGTAAGACATAAAAGAGTGAGACTTATGTATGACATGTGTTTAACATTTTTATGGAAGGTATCCAGTTTACAATCCAAAGGGTAAAAGGGCTCCCATAAATAGAGAGGTTCTTCATAGCACATAAGCAGTCCGATTATACATGTCTCTACTTCTTCTCAGGCTGCTTTGTTGGATCATAATTAATGTCTTGTTTACTTAATATGAGTGTCCTCCTGGATCTCTCCTGGTTCCTCCTCTCTTTTCTTTACCTGTATTTTTTCTGAGAGTTCTTGTTAGCTCCTGTGGATTCAAGTATGACTATGCATATGACTCCAAAATCTTTATATCCAGCCCTCATCTCTCTAACTCCAGTCCTCCATCATCAACTGCCTTTTTGACATCTCTACCTGAATGTTCTCAATCTCAGTATATCTAGAAAAGAGCTTATTATAATTTCCCTAAAATTTATCCTTCCTTCAACCTTCCCTGATTCTGTGAGGGAAAATATCTTCCTTTCAGTTTTTTCCAGCATTATTTTAGTTCATTGTTTTTATCAGACAAGTCAGATATGGTTTTTTGGTGAGTCTCTCTCTCTCTCTCTCATCACACACACACACACACACACACACAAACACACCCTTTCTTCTTTTCAGCAGGACTTGGTATTGGTATTGAGGAACCCTTCACCTTTGCTAAGGGCAGTGGTGAATAGACAGCAAACCTTCTGGCAGACAAAGGAGTACCCAACACTTCTCTTTTTTCCTTTTCTTTCTCTCTCTTTTCTAAAAATTGAGAAGTCCACGTGGTCTCCTCATAGGCCCAACCCAGCCTGGTGTATATAAGTGAACCTCCTTCAAAATCACCTTTCCTATTTTTAGAATTATTGTTAAGGATTCTAATGCCACTATATAGTGATATTATTTTTGGTGCATTTATACGTTGTCCTGAGTGAGGAATTTCTTTTTATAGTATATTTGCTTGATGGTCCCCATTAAATACCTCTCCCTGTGTATAGCAAATAGCATATAATTTTGGTAGGGCTCAGCCAGCTGTATGCTCCAACAACCACCACTGTAAAAGATCATGCTATAAAATGAAATGTGATCAACACATTGACCAACCATGATCCAGAGGACCTCTGATGTAGTAAGCTACCCCCTTTCTGAGAGATGGCATGGACTTAGCTTCAGAATGAGACAAACATTCTTGGCCATGGCCATTGTGGGAATTTGTTTTGCTTGACTATGCATATTTGTTCCAAGGGTTTTTCTTTGCTTTTCTATTTCTTTGTCAATGGGGGCATGAATGGGTAGGAGGGAGGGAGAATAAATACTTGTTGATTAAAAAAATAAAATTTAATTAAAGCAAGGAGGAGTCCTGCCCCTTAAGAGATATGGGGGTATTGCAGTCTCATTACTGGTTTCTGATGGCAGGATGCAGGCTGTGAGATAGATGGTAAAGAAAACAAGGCAGTTTCAGTTCATTAAGAGGTTGGGTCTAGAATTACATAGAGGAAGAGAACAGGCTGGTTTGCATTTGAGAAATTCTGTAGCATCTGTAACCACCCAGAGCTTTTCCCTGAAACAAAGCCCTACCTTTTAAGCAACACTATTTTGATGATGATTTGAAGGGGAAAAGGTGTGGGGGGGTATGCACAGTTCTGACAAAGAGACATAAGGCCAGGAAAGGAAAGGTATTGGCCTTATAGCAATAGATAGCTAAGGGATGGGCAACCTTATTGCTGTATTGGAAGCCACATTGATAAAACAATTGATTACAGACACAAAGAGCCCTATTTTTTTAAAACATTTGGGGTATTGTAGTCTCATAACTAGTTTCTCATGGCAGGAAATAGATTGTAAAATATATAGTAAAGAAAATAAGGGAGCTTTAGCTTGTTGGTAGGTTAAGCCCAGAATTAAATGGAAGGAAGTGATCAAGAGGATGGAATCCAGTAAATTGGGAGTTGTATAGAACATCCCAATTCTCCATGTCTTGTAGCACTATACAAATGTTATTTAATTTTATTTTCACAAAACCATAAAACATTAATTTAAGCATTGAGCTTTCTATTTATTATTTTCCACAAATATTGATTCACTCTAAAATTATTTCTAGTTTAGGAAATTGAGGGAATGCCTATCAATTGGGGAATGGCTGAACAAGTTGTGGTATATGAATGTAATGGAATGCTATTGTGCTATAAGAAATGATGAGCAGGCAAACTTTAGAAAAACCTGGAAAGACTTATATGAACTGAGGCTGAGTGAAGTGAGCAGAACCAGGAGAACATTGTACAAAGTAACAGCTACATTGTGTGATGACTAACTTTGATAAACTTAGCTCTTCTCAGCAATGCAAGGATCTAAGATAGCTCCAAAAGACTCAGGATGGAAAGTGCCATCCACATCCAGAGAAAGAACCTTGGAGTCTTAATGCATATGGAAGCAGACTATTTGCTCTCTTTCTTGTTGTTGTTTAGTTTTGTTTCTTATTTCTCGAGGTTCTTCCCATTGGTTCTAATTCTTCCTTATAACATGACTAATGTGAAAATATGTTTACTATGAATGTATATGTAGAACCTATACCAGATTGCATGCCATCTTGGGGAGAGTGGAGAGGTAGGAAGGGGAGAAAATTTTTTTTTATTTTATTTTTTTTAATTTAAATTTATTTATTTAACATATTTGGTTTTCAGCATTGATTTTCACAACAGTTTCAATTACAAATTTTCTCCCCATTTCTACCCTCCCCCCCACTCCAAGATGGCTTATATTCTGGTTGCCCTGTTCCCCAGTCAACCCTCCCCTCTATCACCCCCCTCCCCTCTCATCCCTTTTTCCCTTCCTTTCTTGTAGGGCAAGATAAACTTCTACGCCCCATTGCCTGTGTATCTTATTTTTTAGTTGCATGCAAAAACTTTTTTTTTTGAACATCTGATTTTAAAACTTTGAGTTCCAAATTCTCTCCCCTCTTCCCTTCCCACCCACCCTCCCTAAGAAGTCGAGCAATTCAACCTAGGCCACACATGTATCATTATGTATGACCCTTCCACAATACTCATGTTGTGAAAGGCTAACTACATTTTGCTCCTTTTCAACCCATCCCGCTTTATTGAATTTTCTCCCTTGACCCTGTCCCCTTTCCAAAGTGTTTGTTTTGATTACCTGCACCCCCATCTGCCCTCCCCTCCATCATCCCCCCTTTTATTTTTTTTATCTTCCTCAAGGGGAGAAAATTTAAAACTCAAAATCTTATGGAAGCAAATGTTGAAAACTAAAACTAAATTAATTAATTTAAAAAATTTCCCTTAAAATATTTCCAATTCAAAGTCAAAAATCTTAGGTTTGAGTCTTAACTAACTTTTACTGCCTATGAGAACATGTATAAATCATTTCCCCTTTTCTGAACCTTGGTTTCCTCATCTGTAAAATGTGACTAGCTTTACTCATCTTACCTTCCTTATACATTTTTTGGGGTCAGGAATGTATTTTGGAAACTACCATGGAAATATAAACTTCCAATTAACTACAAAGAACATATGAAGGAAGACACTATCTGCATCCAGAGAAAGAACTGATAAATAGAAGTATGTATAGGATGATTTTATATATCTCTCTTTATGTAGATATCTAGATAGATAGATAGATATAGACACACATGTATACATATTTATTTCTAATGGTAGCCATCTCTAGGGTGGGGGTGGGGAAGGAAGAAAAAAAGGAAAAAACAAAGAAAGAGATAAACTTACATGATAACTGTATTATATATTTAAAAGGAATAGCAGGTTGTACATAGTAGATTTGCAGTTTCATGTGCAACCATCTTTTAAAAATTATACTATGTTATGGACATTCTTATTTTGTTCCATATAAAAATAAAATAAATTTTAAAAATGGAAAAAAGGAAATATAAGCTTCTTTACATTACTTGATAAGCAATGTACTGAATAATAGGGAATAGAAAGAGAAGAGAGATAGGACCTGTTCTGTTTGGCCCTGGAAGCAAGAAGTAGGAGCAGTGGAGAGAACTTTCAAAGAGGCAAATGATGCTTCACTTATGGAAACATTTTAAAATAATTACAGCTATGCTGAAGTGGAATGAAATGCATTGGAAAGTGGTAAGTTCCTCATCATCAGATGTCTTCAAGCAAAGGTTACTTGATCACAAATTGAAGCTGGAAACACAGAAGGAAATCAGCAAAATGAAGTAGAACTTCTGGGGCAGAGAAGAGAGATCTGGTTTCTGGGACCGAATGAAAGACTCATTCCATCTTTCTGCACTTTTCTCTTTCACTTTGGAGATTTCTAAATGCATAGAATCATAGAATCTCTGAATTGGGAAGGGAACTCAGGGGTTCTCCAGTATAACCCACTCCTAAATAAGAGTTCTCCCCTTTTTTAACATCCCTGACAAATGGCCGAGTAACCTTTTGCTTGAAGACATCCAATTATCCTGGACCTACCACTTCCCAATGCTTTCCACTTCTGTATAGTTGTAATTACCTGAAAGTATTTCCCTATATGACACATAAATTTGCCTCACTGCCACTTCTCCTTCACCACTGTTCCTACTTCTTTATTCCTAATTACTCTTTTACATGTCAGGCCTTCAGATTCTTGAAGACAACGGCTTTGTCCCCCCCACCCCACCCCCACCTCAGTCTTCTCTTCTCCAACCAAACGTGCTCCAGTTCTCTCAACTGATCCTCCTCTGGCATGAAATTGGGATGCTTCTCTGACTTAGTTACTTCCCTCTGGAGTTCTCCATCTCATCAATGTTCTTTCTAATCTGTGCTACTCAGAATTGGACATATATTTTCCTAAGAAAAGAATGGCCCAAATTCCTTTTATTGGTGGGGCATTTTAGTACTCAATGTGTTGTCACATGCATCATCTCATCAGTTCTTTACATCTTTCCCTCTTGGTCATCAGAGAAGAATTTATAATCCCCAGCATTACTGGGTAGAGGGGAGGGTACATCCTTTCCAGAATCATTAGCAAAGTTGATTTGATAGTGGCTTCAGAACTGGGACAGGGTGTACTCACTGCCACATGGCAGCTGGTGAGATGCTTGAAGAGTGAAGTTAAGCATGACTGGAGCTGGTCCTAGATGTGTGGGGCTGAAGCAACCTCCAATCGGGACCCCAGCAGGAGGTTTCAGGCATGAAAAGCTTAAGTGTTCTAGGGCTTGGCTTCTAGCCTGGGAACCATGGTGGCTGATGAGATGGTGTGGGCAAAATTGATGTGGATTCTTGAGCAAGATTAGAGGCTAAGTGACTTTGGTTGGTTATGCTAAGTAGCCTGGCATATGCTATGGTGCCACCAAGACTTTCAATATGAAAATAAATTCATTCCAGGCCATCATACAGAATTTCTAGAGAGAGTTTCTGTCAAGTAGTTCCTGGGTCTGTTGCTTATAGAAACAGGTGGCATGTGATGCCCTCAGTAGTGACAATACTTTTTCATAGAAAAAATGCTTCATGGACAGATAACTCATGCTGATCGATTTGAGAATATCTTAAATTCCTTAGGTAGTTTCTCTGATGCTCTCATCCTCCTCCACCATACCTAAATTGAGTCATGTCAATCTGAGATCCCACCCAATTGATTTGGTTAACTTGAAGAGTTGAATCAAAGAGGTTTTCCAGCTTGAAAACTTTGACTCATTCATTCATTCATTCATTCATCAATTCATCCAGAATTTTTTTGCATCTCTGTCCTGTCAGGAATTGTGCTTGTTCCTGGGTATACAAAGACAAAAATAAAATAGCCCTTACCTTCAAGAAACTTATACTCTACATATACACAGATAAGTAGAGACAAAGTAAGGAAGAACTGATGTCTGGAAGGAAATGCTCTAGTAACTAGGAGGCCTCATATGTGGAGGTGACATGTGATCTGGGGCTTGAAGGATGATAGTATTCTAACATGTAGAGGAGGGAATGAGTTTCAGGGATTGTGGACAGCTTGTGTAAGGTGAGAGAGGCAAGAGAAGGAATTCTATATACATGTTAGCAGGTCAGTTTGACTAGAAGAGGAACAATATGGGATATTAGACTAGAAAGGTCAATGGCTTCAAGCTTGAAATGGGCTTTAAATCTTGGGCTGAGGATTTTGTATTCTTTACTAGAGGCAATAGGGAGCTATTGAAGATTTTTGAGTAGGGAAGTGACACAGTCAAGTCTTTATTTTAGGGATATTGAGGCAGCATCTGTGGGAAGGATGCAGATTGGGGAAAAGAGAGGTCCAAAGAAGGGAAACTAATTAGAAAGCTACTGCAGTAGTCAAGGTCAATGGTAATCAATAAATTAATCAATTAACAAGCTTTTATTAAGCACTTATCATGTAGCAGGAATTGTACTATGCATTAGATGAAGGTTTGAACATGAACAACGTCCATGGGATGCTACAGATGGTGTGCAAGTAGAATTGATAAGGTTTGGTGCCTGATTGCATATGGGTGTGGAGTGAGGGAGAGGGAATATCCAAAGATGCCTCCAATGTTGACTCCATTTTGAATAGTATATGTTCTCAAATGCATGAAACGGGGTACAAGATTCACATCCTACCTCTCACACTTACTGCCCAGGTAACCTCGGGCAGGTTACTTGTCCTCTCTTGGCTTGTTTCCTCACCTATAAAATGAAGGGGTTGGATTAGGGGTACTCTGATGTCCCTTCCAGCTTCAGATGTGGCTTTGAACCTATGATTCCTCTTGCAGAATTCGCATGCTGCACCCTGGAATTTGCAAGAACAACTGTAGCCTGAGCAGGGATTGTTAAATCTAAGCAGCTCTATAGCCATTTGGTAGCATGCATCTGTCTGATTTGGGCTAATGGGGAACACTGAGGCTTGTAGGGAGACTTGGAGTAGGTGGGCTAGCAGAGGCTGGCACAATGGTGTGGCAACAGGAACTAGCTACTGTGTCACTTTAGGCAGATTCAGAGGAGGCAGCTGGCACTTCAAGCCAGGCAGCAAGTGGGGAGGGAGGGCTTGGACATACGGATATTTGGGGCAACTCCAGGGTCTTAGTCAGAAACACAAGAGAGACTGGATGCAGGGAGAGATTGGACAGTGATTGTGCCTGAAGGTAATCCAAGAGCAGAGGTCAGGAGAGAGAGCTGGGATAAGTCCACTGTGAGGCAAGCTCAGCATGGAAATGAGAACCAGGGCTGAGCAGAGGGATGCAGGTGCTGGCAGACAGTCTCTACCAGTCTCCTTGGTAATTCCCTGTCAGAAATGCATTCATGTCATAGTGAGCATCCTGATAGCATTTTCGGCATTCTGCTGACACTTTTGGTACTAGTGGTATGCTTAGATGTAATGGACAGTTGTTATAATGGAAGCCCTTTCTTCTCTGCCCCTTCAATTTCTGCTGCATGTGACTGCAGGAGTAACTGCATATAATCTTGTCTTGGGCTATTTTAATTGTGAAAAATAGTTTGGTTAAGAAGTGCTGTTGGAGGGTTTGATAATGTATATCATTTATGTGTGATACCACAATGCGTCACCTCCAAAATCCCCAATGTTGCAGCATTGAGTCAGAGGGCACATCCATTAGGTGTGACCCCCACCCCAGCTTCATTCTCTCAGGCCACCCCCACATTTCCTGTGAACATAATCATTTTCCCTCACTCATAGTTATTTGTGGACTTGCCTCCTTACCCCACCCCCCCACCCCTACTGGAATGGAAGTTCCATCAGGGCAGGCACTGTGCAATATTTCAACCCCCAACACTTAGACCTCACACAACAGGAACCTAAATATTTGTTAAATTCAATTGAACTTGTGAAATTTAAATTTATGAACAATGACAGATGAGAAGGCTAATTTCAAAAAGTTCCCAAGTAGATGCAATTTGGGAATTGCCTCAAGGAGCACTTCTTAAACTGTGGGTGGTTGAGACCCCATATAGGGTCATGAAAAATTTGGCTACAATAAAAGGTTTCTGAGCACTCAATGACCAAAAATTAATTAAAAATCAGACATGTAATGAATTTGAGGTGTTTCTGGCAGTGCTTGCCCTTGTTGCATCCTGCAGCTTCACTGCAGCCTTGCTTCTGAACATTGTACCGTGCATTCCCTTAGTCTGCACAACACCAATTATGGCTGCCAAAATGGGACAAGGGGCCTTGAGTGGAAAAAGTTTAAGAAGCCCTGGCTAGGAATTTTAAGTGACTAGCCAAGGGTAACACAGTAGGTATTTGTCAGAGGCAGGACATGAACCCTGGTCTTGGTGGCACAAAGGCAGATCATGTGTATACGGTACCATGCTCTATTCCAAGGACAATGTTATTGTGGTCTCAGAGTTTGACAGAAAGCATTTTCTTGTTGAGAGCTCTCTAACTTCTGAAAGCAGGGCTCTTGTATTTTTATTTTTGACTAAATTTTTGTCTACCTCGGTTTCCTCATCTCTAAAATGGGGATAATAATAACACCTACCTCACTGGGTTGTTGTGGCCATAAAGAAGGGGAGACAATAAGCATTTATTTAGTGACTACTATGGACAAGGCACTCTGCTAAGCACTTCATAAATATCTCATTTTATCTTCACAACAACCCTAGGAGATAAGTGCCATTATTATCTCCATCTTAGAATTAGGGAAACTGAGGAAAACAAATTAAGAATCTTGCCCCAGAGTCACACAGCTATTAACTGCCTGAGGCAGGATTTGAATTTAGGTCTTCCTGACTCCAGGCCCATCCCTTCTTCTAATAAAGTATTTGTAAAACACTTTGGAAACCTTGAAGTGCTACCTATATAAACGCCAGCTTTTATTGCTATTGCTGCTGCTGCTGTTGTCTGTATTATTGGCACCTAACACAGTGCCTATCACCTAGTAGTTGCTTTAATAAATGCTTGTTGGTTGGCTGATTTCAAAATCAGAAGGAAATTCTCTTTGCATAACTATTTCAGGAAGCAGGCTACATGGCGTCAAACTTTTCTGTGGGGCTTACACAACCATTCTCAAGAGAGGGTATCCTCAAAGTCCTCATTTGTGTGGGAAACACTTTCAAGTCCTTACCATCATACCTGAGAGACAGTCTGTGTTACTTCTGAGTAGCAGAAGTACTGAAGAAGTACTCCTGCAGTACTTCTACTACAATCAGAAGTAACATCATCATGGCCGTTAATAGGTATTTTGTAAAACTATCTCAGCAGATGGGCTAACCTAGGTTGAGAGCAACTGACGGGCCTCAAAATCATCAGGGAGTTAGGGGGATGTCTACCCCAAGCAGGTGAAGGCCTTTCCTGGTGGAACTGTGGATGGGAACAATTTGTTCCTAGAGCCATGAAGGCAGCTGAAGTGCTGTGGAGAGCTTAGGGATTGGTCAGACATGGAGGACACCAAAGTCATCCGCTGCATCCTGGGCCATCACGTCACTGGAAGAGAGAGCGAAACTGATGACTTTTTGTGATTCTGCCTCACTTAAATCCAATTCACATGCAGTCAAGATATCACCCTCAAGATATCCTTGGTCCTCTTCAAAGACGAAGGACAAACAACAACAATGATTTTGTCAGCCATCAGTGAGTAGGCTGTCTACATGACTGAACTTTACTACTGCATAACTACTCCAGAAATCCCTGCAAGACATGAATACATGAAGTGAGAAGGTCCAGACAAAGTAATGCAGGGGGACAACCATCGCTGCCTGGTTGCACACTATTCCTTAGCATTGTGAGAGATGATTATTGCTCTCTTGTACTAGAAACTAATTATTGTATTAGGACCAAGGTTTTTCCCCTTTTCTATTTGCTCATCCAGAAAACAGCTAGTGTGGGAAATCTTTCTAAAACACTTACCCAGCCAGGATGGCTGAGATCTAATCAAAGACAGTAAAATAAATTCGAAATTTGGGCTAATGGGTGCATTCCTGCTTGTTGTGTTTACTGAGACAGTAAATGTGGATTCTTCCTTTTGTCAGACAGATGATATGAAAATTGATATCTCTTTGATCAAGATTTGGGTAACCCAAGTTAAATACCCCAAGACCCTCATTGTAATCTAGCCAACTCATGGTAATATTCATTTTTCATTAATTGTTAACCAATCAGAGTTGGTTGCCACCCTCAGGAAGAGCTTCTGTTCCAAGGGCACATAAACTGTGACCCCACCATCATTAGGGGTCTTTGGTCTGAGAGATGACCGAATGACCATCCTTTCATTAATAAACATGCTGGCCTAAAGTGATTAAATTACCCAGAAACTTTATGTATTGAACCTTTTTAAATGTCACAGCATATATGTTTGCCACCTTCCACCACAACCATCCTCAGCTTACTAATGTTTCAATGAATGAGTACCCTTTGGTAAGATTGCATCTGTGCTATATTAATGCATGGAGTCACCCGGTGAATCCATTTGGGCAGATTTGGTATTCAGAGAAGACCTTCCTTCCCTTTGTGTCTCTAATGAATTCTCCTTCAGTCCTGGACAAAAGACCAATAGCAGATGTCTAGGGAGGGGGCCTTGCTTCTAATAGTTCTGTTGTTGTCAAAGGTTGGGCGTTGCTGAGTGAATTTAGGCACAGGTGCTATCATTCTTTATGGAGCCAGCCCATTCGGTGGACAGCTAACTGTTGCTGCCTTGCCAGCCTTCTGCCTCTTGTCAGATTGTTGGATGTAAATCAGCTTTAAAATAAAATATAAAGTGGGTCCATTGACAGTCAGGAAGCTGAATTTCAGGCCGTTTGCATCCTCTGGTTTCCAAGGTCCAGGCTGCCATTGTCATAGATGCCACAGACATTAGCAATACAAATATTCTCTGGGTACAGTGTATACATGTGCAATCAATGAGAAAATGGGGCTTGGTTGCTGTCATTCTCATTATTATTTTATGACTTATGGTATGGTAACAATGCACTACATGCTGCACCCAGTGCAGAATTAGATATGGTACCTGATGTTTCAATTTAAGTTAATTAAAAGACATCTGTCTTTCTAAAACACACACACTAGCACACAGGAGGTGCCATGGCTGAATGCAAAGGACAAGAATTTATGTGCATATGAGTGTTTATATTCACTTGTGTCTTTTAATTGCTTGTTCAAGACCTGGAGCTCCTCTGTGTTGGTGAGAGGATTTATCTGATAAAGAAAATGCTATTTAGATGTAAACTTTTGCCCAGTGTGCACTTCTTCTCTCTCCTCCCCTCATATTCAAGGCATAAATGTATTGGGTTTCATCTCAGGGGCTACCCCTAAATCATTCTTTATTTGTCTCATATTGTACCCACTCAGAATTGCTTCTGAGAAATCTCAAATTATAGATCTAGTTCCCTACAGATAAAGGTTAAAAGGTTCATAGATCTCAAGCAAGTGTTCCAGGCAATAAATGCATATCTTAAGTACAGGACACATTATATTCTGTCTCACAGAAAAAGAAGAAAACATATAAAAACCAAGAGTAGCCCACAGATAATCAATATAGTTCTCTTCTACCCCAACAGTTCCTACTTTTCCTGAGGTTTTAAGATCTTCCATGTTCATAGCACCGTTCTCTGGTTTGGACTGTACTCAGAAAGAAAGGGAATTTTGAGTTCCCTAAGAAGCAATTCCTCCACATTTTCTGGTGGATTCCAGTTTTTCCTCTAGGAGCTGTATTAGGAGGGCAGAGTTTATAATTTCAAAGAGGATCATATATATATGTCTGAAAGGTTCGGAACCGCCGGATATAAGAAACTCTCAAAGTAGGAGGCAGAAGAATCAAAGCATATATTTAGGCTCCACAGTAACCAACCCATGAACCAGCATCCCCATTTTGATATATTGATCAAAAGCTTCCAGGCCCATTAAGTATGCCTCACAAGAATGACCAGGAGGCCACAGAGAAGCATGATGGTGTACAGCAAAATCATATACATGCTTCCCCTCTATGGTAAAAAGATTACCCACTGGCCTCAAGTCCTTGTTCAGCTTCCTCCCGTAGGTCAGCTCTGCTACTGGCAGCTCCTGCTTCAGCTTCAGCTTCAGCTTCAGCTTCAGCTTCAGCTTCAGCTTCAGCTTCAGCTTCAGCTGTGGCTGTGGCTGTAGCTATAGCAGCCTCTGGCTCCAACGGAAGCTGTTTTTAACCATCTGGCTTCTGCGGGGGTGTAAGGTAGGCCGGGGAAAGCACAGGTTCTTTCAATCTGCTTAAGCAAGGTGAAGGGGTTGACCGGGAAAGCACAGGTTCTTTCGATCAGTTTAAGCAAGGGAAGCAAGGTGAAGGGACCGACAAGCTTACTCCAACCCAACATACAAACAGCATTCAGTTCAGGGGAAAAAGCCAAACTAGTCAAGGGCACTTGTTGACTAAGTGCTAAGGAGCCCATTTTTGGTTACCAACACAGGAGCTCATTTAGACATCAGAGATATTATGTTAAATCATCTATGATTCAGGAAGATTAAGTTGGAGTTCCTAATTGGACAACCTTCTTTTCCAAGGAAGTTATACTATTCAAGTAATTCACAGTAACATGAGGAGCAAAATCCAGGCATTTTCCTTTCCCAGTTAGTGGTTTGGATTGCCCTGCTGCTTTTCCAGCTCCAGAGACCACAAAATTATCTTTTCTCTCAAAGATGAGGACGCTGCCCAAGAAATCTCCTTTCACTCTCTTTATTCAGGGACTCCTAAACATGGGATTACTAGAATGGCAGCTCTGGGGGCAGCTAGGTGGTGCAGTGAGTAGAGCACTGACCTTGGAGTCAGGAGGACCTGAGTTCAAATATGACCTCAGACACTAGACACACTTACTAGCTGTGTGACCCTGGGCAAGTCACTTAACCCCAAATGCCCTGTTTTACCCCCTCCAAAAAAGAAAAGAAAAGAAAAAAATACATAGAATGGTAGGTCCTGAGACTGACACCACCCAGGAAACCCACCATTTATTAGGAGGCTGGATTCACACCACCTTGCCAATATACTTCCCAGAACTGGTAGGCTGAGATTCAGGACATCTCACCACCCAGTCAAGGATTTCCCTCTCACGGTTGCCTCTTTAGGACTAAGAGGCTTTGCCCCTGCCTCTGTTAAGCTGGAACCAGAAACTTAGGATCCGTAACTATCCTCTTTGGCAGTGTAGGCGAGAATATATGCAGCTTCCGTATGCCTCTGCCCCAAAGCTGTTATTAACAGTTCCCCAGTGTCTTACAGAGTTGATTTGAGAGTGAGTTTCATGCTGCTTGCCCTGGAGTGTGTTTTTTGAAGCTGGCCACAGGCACTGACATGTCCACTTATAGTTCTCTTATTTAGCTATCATGAAATGGCATCCTGTGATAACCAGAAGAGTCAGCAAATTTATAGCTAGAAGCATTTTAGGGATATCTGGGTTGTAGGATAATAAATTTACAGCTGGAAGAGACCTCAGACATCACATAGTCCAACCTCCTCCTTTTACCGATAAGGGAACTGAGTCTCAGAGAGGGGACCCTGACTGGCTCAAATTCACACAGGTAGTAAGGAGCATTTGAGCTAAAGTTCTTTGACTCAGACAGATACAGTGGAAAGAGCCCTGGGTTGGGAGTCAGAGGACCTAGGTCCACTTGCCAGCCCTATCACTTGTTACTTATGTAGCTCTGAGCAAATCAGACTCTCTTGGTCTCAATTTCCTCATCTGAAAAAAAATGGAGGTTGGATTATATGGACCGTAAGGTGCCTCTAAATCAATGATCCTGACTCCAGAGCAATGCTCATTAATTTTTTATGTGTCAAGGACTCCTCTGGTTGTCTGGTGAAGACTATGGGCTCCCTTTCAGGATCATACTGTAAAATGAATAAAATAAAATACATAGGATTACAAAGGAAACCCATTATATTGAAATACAATTGTCAAAATATTAAAAAAGAAATTCATGAACCCCAGCTCTACTGTGAGTTTTTTTTCATTACACAATGTTTCCCATTGTTCAGCACCTCGTGATTTTCCTAACCTTACAAAGTCCATGAGTAATTCTGGCCTTCATGGCCAGAATTCACTCTAGGTGAACCTTAGACCTTGAGATTCTCAGTTTGGGTAAACGGGGGATTCTGGTTTTGGCTGATTATTATTTATGGACCAAAAGTAATGAATATACACATTAACTACCACCCATTATTATAACCCATATTATGTGTGATGTTCTTCCACGCATAAAATAGATCACCAAATGCTGATTTTATTGCTAACTAATTCTCTGGAGACTTCCAAGTGTAGGATCTATTGATGCCCAGTAGGTATCCTTTATGGAATATGAACTTTCCTCTTTGGGGGCAGTCCCCGACGTACTCTGATGCTTAGTCATCTATTTTCCTAGTAAGCCATGGGGAGCTGGGGTAGGGGTGGGTTTGGGGGTTGGGCAGGGCGGGTTGCACACTTTCCCTAGGAACAGTGAGGAGTGGCCTCATGCTGAAAGGCCTACATACAATGATGGCTGATGTGAGACCCTTTGGATATGAGTCAGGGAGACAGGCCCCAAATGGGGCTATTCATGTCTGAGCTGCTCATCCTTTCTACATCATGCTCAATTATCTGCCCTGTTCCTAACTCTAGATCTTATAAACTATGCTATACTTGTACAGCATTATATACCATTCAACTGTGTCATTATACTTATATACTATTCAACTGTGTTATTATATACTATTCAACTGTGGCAAAGGGGAAAGGAATATCTTGATCCTTGCTAAGTGACCCAGAAGAAGCCTTCACCTTGCAGATGGTGTTTCATGCAAATTACAGGCCTCTTGCTGGGATGCCCTTCTTGGCCGAAGCCTGGCAGAGCTGTGGACACTTTTGACAACTGCTCCTTGCCCGGTTACAAAACCAGGGTTTCCTCATTTTGTGCTAGAAATGCCATCTTGAGATTGTTTACTAGAAAACAGTTTCTAGTTAGATCCAATTCAGTTTTTGCTCCTGGCTGATGACCTCTGCTGTCCCTCCATCTTTCCTGTTGCCTTTAAGTTTTGCTAACTGCCAATATTCCTTAATCCTATTGTGTAGGACTCTGTAGGACATAGCCTCTGTCTTATTTACAGACATGTTTCCAGCTTTGGATGGCAGTGTATTGTCATTTTTCAATCGTGCCTGACTCTTTGTGAACCTATTTGGAGTTTTCTTAGCAAATATACTGGAGTGGTTGCCATTTCCTCCTCCATTTTAATTTACAGATGAGGAAATGGAGGCAAACAGCATTAAGTGACATGGCCAGGGTTGCAAAGCTAGTAAGTGTCTGAGGCCCAATTTTAACTTGGGAAGGTGAGTCTTCCTGACTTCAGGTCTGGTATTCTATCTGCTATACCACCTAGCTGCCTCCAGCTTTGGCTAACAATTTCTCAAAACATCTTTTCCCTTTTGATTTTTCTAAGTAGAAATGGGGAAGATAGTATATGCTTTGGCAATATTGTCATGGTCCTGAGAATTAGAAGAGTCCTTCTGAGGTCATCTGGTCTAGCTTCTTGCTTTTAGTCAGGTAAGCCTGGAGAGAACACTGTAAATCAGTAAGACAGTAGGCTAAGATTAACAGTCTCAGTTGAAAGTGCTGAGTTACTAAAATGGAGAATCTGGGTTTGAATCTCTACTCTGCTGCATCCACTCTGCCTTTATGGACCTCAGTTTCCTTATTTGCAGAATGTTGAGTGAGAGGGTTGGACTATGTGATCCAGCTGCAAATTTGATGAGACCCCATTGGAACAACGGAGGTTAAAGGAGGTGAAATAACTTCATGTAGCTAATGAGTGGCACAGTTGGGCTAGAGGACCCCAAGTTCCCTGGGCAAGGCTCTTGGATCACAGTATATAGAGTGGAAAGAATCTTTGAGACGGCCTAGTCCAATGTCTTCATTTTATGGAGGAGGTCTCTGCTCTTTCCAAGACAGTACACTGACTTTTGGACTCCACTGATTTCAAATGACATCATCCAGTTTGCAATTCCTTGTGATATCTATTGCAAAGATCTAATCATCTGGGGCACAGAATCGCAGAATTTTTTTAGCTGGAAGGGACCTCAAAGGCCTCTTGTCTAATTAATTTGAGGTTTCTGAGGCTCCTCAAAAAGAATCCCCTCTATAGCATTCTTAAATGGTTCTACAACCTTGGTTTAAAACAGCTAACCAACAAAATCTAAGTGTAACTATTATGTGCCAGATTGTTGTCTGCTCATTTCCGTATTGTGCTTATGAAGTTGATTTTTTGAACCCCAGTGTGAGACTGTACATTGAAATCTATAGAATTTCATCTCATTAGCTATGGTCCAATGCTTTATGGCCTTTGTTACCTATTGTGCCAGTCATCCTTCTCAGCTTTATGCCATCTTGGAAAGCTGATAGACATACTCACTATGCTTTCATCCAAGTCACTGATACAAATGACAAACAGTAGAGAGCCAATAGCTGATCCTTGTGGTACCACCGAGGAGACCTCCTTCCAAAATGGCAGCCAACCAGTACTGATTATTCTTTGAATAATCCAACACTTATGAATCCACCTAATTTTACTATCATCTCTTCGGGCATTTCAATGATCTCATATGGGCCTGTGTTAGCAAGGAATCCCAGCTTACACTTACATGGTGCTTAGAAAAGGGATTTTCCTCCCAACGATCCTCCTCATTTGAGAGATGAGGATACTGAGGCCCAAAGAAATCAAATGATGAGTCCACTGGCTTATGGTTCACATGAATCAGAGCCAGGACCTTGAAGCAGCTCATCTCCCTCCGAGTTATTTACTCATTCCTCTGTGCCATATTTCACCCTCATGGCAGCACACTGCCTCTACACACCCACTAAACTTGAAGTCCCTAGAGTTCAGTCAGATACACCCTAACTAGGGACAAATAGAGGTGATAGGAACTGTCTTAGTAGATGTGCCAAAGTGAGCTTCCAAAAGTGCAGATCTGACCACACCGTCCCACTATTCAGTAAACCCCAGTGGCTCCATATTACTGCCAAGATCAAATGTAAGATCCTCTGTTTGGTTTTTAAAGCCCACACAGCCTTCCCCCTCTTCCAGGCTTCTTATACTTTATTCTACTCCATTTGCCCTATAATTCAGTGACACTGGATTTCTTTCCATTCCTCCCACTCAGTCTCCTAACTCTGTGCCTTTTCACTGACTACTCCTCAAACTTGGAATGCTCTCCCTCCTCACCCCTGACTCCTGGCTTCCTTTAAGACTCAGCTCAAATTCCACCTTCCAAAAGATGGCTTTCCTACTCCCCCTATTCCCATTGCTAGTGTCTTCCTTCTGAGATTATTTTGTGTTTACACTGTATATATCTTGTATGTATAATTTTGTGCATGTTGCCTCCTTCATTAGCATGTGAGCTTCTTGAGGGCAAACACCACATTTTTGTCTTTACGTGTATTCCCAGCACTTAGCAAGTGCTTAACACATAGTAAGTGCTTGATAAATCCTTGCTGACTAATTAATGATTAAAATGCACATTCTCTTCAAATCTGACTCCATCTATATTAGAATTTAAGCTCCTGGAAGACAGGGGTTCCCTTCCCTCTCTTCCCCTCCCCTCCTCTCCCCTCCCCTTCTCTCCTCTCCTTTCCTTTCCTCTCTTCTCCTCCCCCCTCCTTCTAAGTCATCTATTCTAATCCTCCTCATTTTTTCAGATGAAGATCTGAACCCAAGGCCTTTGACTCCAGATCCAGCACTCTTTCCATGTATCACACTATTTGGATTAAAAGATGAGAAGAAGAGAAAGAACAACACAGGCCAGGTTGGAGAGGCAGCTCATAGTTCAGCCTCAGGAGCTCCCAAGAAGCAGCTGGCAAAGAGGCTATTTCAATAGTTCCTTGGGCACAGCTTAACTTGAAGGGGCCTACCTAGACTTCTTGGTATCCTTCATTCTGATAATTCCTGTGGCTTGTTTGAGTCAAGCTCTGAGGCTTGGGTAAGTTTTTTTCTCTCACCTGCATACATTCATTAAGAAAATCACACTTACACAGGATCAATCAGCAATAAACTAATAAACATTTATTAAGCACCTACTATATTCCATTCCCTGTACTAGCCACTGGGTCTATAAAGGTGAAGATGAAGCAGTCCCCATCCTCAAGGACCTTGGGTTTAGAACTAGTGGAGATCTGAGAAATACTGTAGTCTAATCCTCTCATTTCATAGATGAGGAAATTGGAGCCCCCCAAAAGCTAAGTGACTTGCCCAAATTTACCTAAGTAGTAAGTGGCAGAGATAAGATTTGACCCTCAAACTCCTGGATTCAGATCCAGAGATTTTCCCACAATGCCATACTTCCAAAATTTGTAGTGAGTGCTTTAGTAAAGGCTAGCAAACTGATTTCCTTTCTAATGTCATTGGCAAGAGCTAACAATCCTTTTGTGATAAATGAAGGATATTAATATGACAGAATTAAAGCAAAGAACAAAAAAGACACTTCTGTTTGCCCAGTTGTTCTCACCATGCCCCTTCAGTTTTGCTCAGTCCTGGTGCTGGCAGTCATAGGAAGGTGTGATGCCATGCCAGCAGGTGCTGTCAGCCAGACATTGCTCCTTACTTAATTGCATAGGCACTTCATACCCCAGCTTTCTTTGTTGCAGGATCAAAATCCTCTGGATGTGTGTGAACACTGTGAAGGAGTTTCACATTTCACTGTATCTCAAATTTCTGCTGAGGGACAATTGATGCCTGCTTTTGCAGCTCCTATCACCCTGATGGATTGCTGATCAAATGCTCTTCATCCTCTGTGGCTGAAAATGAGAAAGGCAGCCTCAAACTCACCTTCATTCAGAGATTTCACAAATACTGCCTTCATCATTCCTAATTTTCCTCAAACCCATCATTAATCACTCTATATTTTTCCTTTATTGATGGTAATCAAAAATCATCCAGAGATGTTGGCTAATTTTGTAGATGGGATCTTTATCACATTCCCAAGACAGCTTCTTGACTACATTTGAGAGATGTGCATTTTTAAAATCTATTTCATTATATTAATTCCAGGTCACCCTGCAGCTATAACTAAGGTTTTGTTAACCAATTCTGTCCTTTTATTTTAATGAATAGTGCAATCATACTTTTTGTCTCAGATTCTTTGATATGTTTTCTTGTCTTTTCATCAATCATATCATTTGTACATTTAAAAAATCTTCTCTTAAGAGAGGGACATGTCTTCTGGAATAGGGCAGATAATATGCAGGTGAGAGGATCAAAAACCAATATGGAGAAAAGTCACCAAATAGCTTTTCAATTGGTCAGATATCTGCATATGTAAGCCTTGATGGGATGAAAGTCATTAGCTAGTTTATGGGAGTTCATTATATCAAGTCCTCTGACCTCTGATCTTCGCAAGCAGAATTAAAAAGGATTCTGGTTCAGTTATGGGATGGATGAGGTGGCCTCCAGGTTCCTTCCTGTTCTGAGTCTGTTGTCAAGCATCACCTCAAGTACTTGCCACCATAGATAGGCTACAAACATATTCAAAAATAGAGCCAGCCAGCCTTATGGATTGGTTGGCCAGGGTCCTTCCCCTTTCTGTCTCGCTCCTGCACAGATAACCTCTAAGGGAGGGTCTTGGCTCACAGACAGTATTTCCAGGAATCTAGCAGGTGTTGATCCTGGGCTCATCATTTCTCCTTTTAAAAAAATAATCAATCAATTAACAACCACTTACTGAGTACTTACTGTGGGCCAGGCACCATGGTAGGTGATGAGGACACAAAGATAAAAGCGAAAGTCCCTGCCTCATTCTAGCAGGGGAAACAGCATACACACATACAAGTATATACAAAAATGTCAAATAAATACAAGGTATTTAAATAAATAAATATAAAGTAAACATACAAGTAAATACAAGGGGATAACACTAATAGTTGCAGGATCAGTAAAAGCTTTATTTCTTGAAATATATCTCCCCCATTTTTTTACCCCTACCTCCATCTGGAATTGAACTTTCCCTTATAACCAAGCAAAACAGTTATGTAACACTTCCTGATACAGTAACTTGGGCTGATAATGTATATGCCATTCTGCTCTAGTGGTCTCTTATACCTCTACTGGGCACATCTTTTTTTAATCATAGTTCCTTCCCATGTGTGTAGACATACCAGGTCACAGCCAACACAGAACAGAACAACTCATACCCAGCACCTCAAGGACACAGACACCAGAACTCCTTTGATGTTGTAACCAAAGGGGTGACAGTCAAGAGAGTACGTTAATTGTACAAGAAAAATGCCCAGGAATACTGTGGCATGCCTACAAATGCTGAATGGATGTTCTCGTCTTCTATCCTCACCCATATCTCTGTATAATATTAGATGATCACAGCTCTTTCTCCCATGAGTACACCAGTACTGTTCCCAGATTCTGTTGCCTTTAAATATCATGAATGCGACAGTCCTAGGCTCAAATGCTGAATCATTTGGCTGGGGCAAGAGCAATTGGTTTTAGTGGCCATGTCCCAGGGTCACTCTCTGAGCACCCTGACTTATGCTCTCTTCCACCTCTGGACCCTGCTGCATTTCTCTTTCTTTTTACTCACACAAGGAGGACTGGGGAGATACTTGGAAAAAAAGAAAGAAAATGTAGTCATTTTCCCCATGATCATGGAAAGAGCAGCATTATTTGGTTAAAAACTAAACAAAACCCATACCAAAACTGGGTCTTATCAGAGGAAACTCATGTCCTATCATAGAAAGATATGAGTTTAAAGAGACTCTTGCCTGACTCTGAGAATACTCTTGAGTTTGTCTCTTGTGACATATTTATCAATAAAGTTAGAAAAATATGGTTTCGATCGCATAGCTGGGTGCACAGCTGACTGGAAAGTCATCCTCGGAGTGCAGTTCTCAAAGATAAATGTCATCCTGGAAGAGATAACAAATATGCTTTGTAGGAAGTGGCCCTTGGATCATTTCTATGTAACAGCTTACTCAGTAATGCAAGAGTATGCCTATTCCATTGCACATGTCTAGAGTGGGGCAATGGGGGTCAGGTCCCTCCTTAGGAAAGAGAACTGAGTGCAAAATGACCTTGGAAAATTGCTAAAAAAGTAAACAAATGTAGATTCAAGGATGTTTACTAAGGAGCTGGCTGGTGCGCAGGGGGAGAGAAAACAACAAACGTCACCCTTACCAAGTGTGGGGAAAGGAGTATGGCAGAGAAAGGCAGAGAGGTTGAAAGTGGGCTGACCGTGAGTCAGCAGTGTAGCAGCATCGTGAGGAGACCTAGCCAAGTGCTGCAGTGTTTAAAAGGAGAATTGTCTGTAGTATAATTTTGAAGGAATTCTCCCATTAGAATCAGCAGACTTATTGGGCAGACTTATCCAAAAGAACAAACAAATGGCCATCCTAGGTCACATCTCTGGGCCAAGCAGCCTAGCTGTATATAGTTTAACATATCCATCTAAGTCTTGTAGCTCCTTTACAGGACCCCAGGTGGTCCCTGAGAGCAGATTCAGCATTGGGAGGGACCTCAGAGGCAGAATTCAGACCATATCTGAACAAGAATCCCCTATGCTAAAGGCTGACATTGACATAACATCCTAAAGTTTACAACACTAACATATTTCATGGGATACTCATGATCCTGTGAAGAAGGTATCATAGATGTTATTATCTCCATTTGACGTATAGGCAAACTGAGGCTCAGAGAAGGCTAAATGGTTTGCCCATGGTCTTCCTGACTCTGAATCTAGCACAGTTTATTCACTATAACATCACGTATCTCTTTAGCACCCCCAGAAAGCAGACAGAAAGCCTTGACCTCACTTCTAGTGAGGGATTCTTCTTTCTATTTGTTTGAATCCCTAGTGCCTGGCACAAAACACTAGCTTATCAGATGCTTGTTGGTTGACTGATGGATGATGGGAACCCATGATCTCCCAAGGCAGCCTATTCCACTGTTGTATAGTTCTAAACGTTAAAAGACTTGTCCTCATACCTCAAGCTAAAATCTACCTTTTGGACCCTAGTTCAAATCACTTCAATTCCATTTGATTTTATTCACCCAAATGCACTTCAGGTCAATTCAATCCAATACACTTTTATTAAGCACCTAGTATGTGGAAGGTACTGAAAGTAGAAAGAGAGAAACCAAACCCTTCTCTTCTTAAGGGGCTTACATTCTTCTTGTGGCATGTGCCAAAGACAAATACAACATAATACTGGGTAAAGAGAAAAAGAGGGGGAGGGGAGAGCAAGTAATAGAATCTAGGAATATCCAAGGAGGGAGAATGCAGCCCTCTGGGACCAAGCAGAACAAGTTGAATCTGTCTTACACATGGAAGTTCTTCAAATACCTGAAAACAACTACCACACCTCATCCTAATTACAGTGTGGCCTGCTCTACAATCCCCATCCTGTCTTGGTCACCCCATTCTGCTCTTCTTCCAATTTATCACTATCCATATCAAAATATCAGTCAGTCAGTCTTAGAGGCCATTTAATCCAACTCATGGCTGCAGAGAATCCCCTCCGCATCATCTCTGATCAAGGCCCATCCAGTCTGTTTAGAGTTATTCAATCAGTTGAGAAGCTTCTATTAAATGCCTACTATGTGCCAGGCTCTGTGCTAATCTCTGGGGATACGGTGAAGGACAAAGGACAATCCCTGCTCTCAAGAAGCTCACAGTCTAATGGAGGAGGCTATATGCAGATAATTCAATACAAACTATACACATATAGGTATATATGATATACATGTCATATATATGTGTTCATATATATGCATATATATGTATATATATATATATATATATATATATATAGAGAGAGAGAGAGAGAGAGAGAGAGAGACAGACAGACAGACAGACAAAGATATAGAGACTCAGAGACAGCGATAGAGACAGAGACAGAGACACAGAGGGACAGATATGGAAAGACTGAGATAAACAGAGACATACAGAGAGAGAGACAGACAAAGAGAGACAAATAACTAACAGAGGGAAGCCACTAGCATTAAGGGAGATCAGAAAAAGCCCTTTAGAAAAGGTGAGATATTACTTGGGACTTGAAGGAAATGAGCGAAACCAGGTGGCAAAGAAGAGGAGGAAAAGAATTCTAGGCATGGGAGAAAGCCGATAAAAATGCCTAAAGTTAGGAGGTGGAGAATCTAGGAACAGCAAGGAGGCTGGTGTCATCATTTGTAGAACATATGGATGTAGGCTTTGAGAAGGAGAGGTGTAACAAGTTGGATGGGGTCAGGTTATAAAGGGCCGTAGAAGGGATTTTATATTTACTTGTGAGGTGATGGGAGCCACCGGAATTTATTGACTAGGGTTTGACATGGTTAGAGCTGTGCTTCTAGGGAAGATCATTTGTCAGCTGAGTGGAAGTTGGACTGGAGTGTGCCCAGTGCCCAGTTCCCAGTACTGAACATAATATTTCAAGTGTGGTTTGTTTAGAAAAGGGGACAGATGGGCCATCACCTTTCTCATTCTAGTCAGTATGGCTCTCTAAATGCTGCCTATAATCACATTACCTACTTTCAGCTGCTAAATCATATCTCCAGCTACAGAGTTTGAATTATATTAAGACCCCTGGATATTTTTCAAACTGTTGTCCAGACACATTTCCCTTCCTGACGTGGGTGGCCATTTCATTCTTTATATTTGTATCCACAGCATGTCAGACTGAGGTGCTTAATAAATGCTTGTTCACTAGGCTAATATCTCTCTCCCATCTTAGACTTTTGAAGGTTTTTTTGGGCCTTTAATATCAATTAAAATTTCCCTTATTTGATTCAATTGTTCTGGCTAGATGAATAGTGTGCCAAAAGATATATTATGGGATTCCATGTTTACTCTATAAGGTTAGTACACTAGTCATATCTTCTCTGTTATCCTTTAAGAAGTCCTTTAAAGGGCCTCCATGATGTTGCACCATCTTTCACTTATAGACTTGGTCACACGACTCCGCTTCACAATTAGTGCTTCAGCCAAAGTACTTGCATGTTCTTTGTTTTCCTAACTCCATCTCATTGATCACACTCTATGCCTAAAATGCCCTTTCTGCTCAATGTGCTAGCTGAATTTCTGTCTTTTAAAAGATCAACTCAAATGGCATCTCCTCTAGGAAGACTCCCTTGATTCCCCAGACAGTAATGATTTTGCTTCCTCTGATCTTAGAAAGCACTTTGTCTGCATCTATCTTATACACCTGTATAATTATATATTATTGTTATTTGTTTATCTGATTCCTCTGCTGAAATATCAACATAAGACCCTGCTTTATCTAAATTTGGATGTCACAAGGTGAGAGTGCTCACAGATCTTTATAAACAGTAACTACTTAGTTTGAGTCTATGGCCTAGAGTCCCTAACTCTGAGCTTTCAAAGATTGGGTTCATTTTTGGGTGGGGCATGGACAGCCTTTCTAAATCACTGTAACTTGTTATGCTCCCAGTCAAATTTTACCCTAGGGAAATCTCCAAACATGGTTCATTTCTAGAACTTGATTAATTTAGGGATATACCTCCCAATCTTATACAAGATTTCATGGTAAACTATGTAAATATTATGTATGAGATAACCTTTATTATGCCACACAGAAATTGCATAAAGGACTCATAAAAATACAAATAACACAATTCTCCTTCCTTTCTGAAGAGCTCCACTTTTCCCTAGGGTATTTCAGCTCTCCAAAGTCATAATTACGGTTGTGGTTTGGACTCCCCTCATAAGGAAAAAAAAAAACAACAAACAAAAACCAACTGGTCACTAGTAGGACAACCTCTCATGTTCTAGTGAACATCACTCAGTTCCCCAGATTCATAGCACCACCCTGTGGCTTGGACTGTCCTCATTGGGGAAATGAAGTTGGCCCTGCTAGACAGGTAGATCCTCTGAAGATCAAGTGAGGGAGTTCTTTTCCCTTCCATCCCAGAGATTCATACAGATATCCTGGTTTATGGTACTACCCTGAAAGCACGGATTCCCTCAGCATAAAAATAATCTTGGGGTTTCTAGGTAGTCAGCCTCTTTCCCATCAATCTCAAACCATCTGAATAACTCATGGTGGTGAGAGAATACAAAGCCCAGGTCTTTGCTCTGATGCTGCTCAGGAACCCACAGGAATTCTCAGTTTCTCTAATAGAAACATTTGAACTTGGGGTTGCTTAAGAGGCATCTTCTGAGGCTGACACTGGCTCAGGATATCCCTATTTTCTGTTTAGAATACTGGATTCCAGTGTGGCATTGTTCAAGAAATGCCCACTTCTATATCTAATAGGTAGAAGTTCAAGGACTGGGCATTATATAGAAATTTCTCTCCCTGCCCTTTATCCATCAGGCTCTAGGTTCCTTCTAGCTACTAATATAAGCCCAAGGGCTTTGTTGAAGCCTAGCATTAATTTCACTTGGTGGGGAGGAATAGTTCCCCTTTTCCCTCCCCTTTTCCCCAGGTACCAGGGCTAAGGGCCACTCCTTAGCTTTGTGGCATTCCCAGTGTCCTGAAGAAAAGGAGAGATTGGGGAAAAGAAGAGAATTGTGTCTGGGATGGGTCAATACAAGAGGTGATTCATCCCGTATTTGTCTCTTAGCAGTTTGAATCAACCAATTCATTTGCAATCACTGGGATCTGTTGGACATGAGGTCCTAAAGGGCATTTCCATATCCTTCCTATGCTGGTGCTTGCAAAGGCCCTAAGTAAGGGTTTACCTCACTATTTGCTCTTTCATTTGACTAGAACTCCTTTGATTAGCCTAAATAATAAATGCTTGTTGAATCTAATTGAATCAAAGCCAAGATGGATTTGTCATCCATGAATTTATCCAAGTTATTAAAAAATCATTCATATTTTTAAGCCATACAGACTCATAGATAAGAATTATCAAATGCATTATAGATCTATCATCCATGAATATATCCAAGTGATTAAAAAGTTATTAATATTTTCAACCCATATAATATATTGGGTAAAAAGTTCCATTAAGTTTGTTATTCATAATGGTAGTGCCTGATAAAGATTACAGGTAAGGAAACTGACATCCCAAGTGGGGACCTGACTTGCCCAGGGTTACAAAGGCTGTAAGCATCAGAGTGGGCTTTGAACCCAGATTCCCACATTCCAGAACTGACCATACTGAAGTAGATGGCTACAAAACTATTGAAGGCACTGGCAAACAACCATGAAGTGAGGCTAAAAGGACAAGAGCCAGCCTGAAATCTCTAAAAATATAAGGATCTTAGAGCTAAAGAGGGGTGACCAGCTATTTTTAAACCCCACTGGAAAGAAAATGAGCCAAAAGAGTAAAAAGGGATTGTCCCTGGAGCTTTGAGTCCCTGGGTTTGTTATAAGGAAGAATTCCCTCCTGGGAAAAATTTGGAACAGGCTCCTGCGAGAGAATGAGAGGATATGTCCTTATCTATCCTGGGTGATGAGAATGACCTCGGATGACTTCAGTGGATTTCTTTCTTTTTGAAGGGGAAGGGACAAGTCTGGTGATGTCCCACAGGTCCTTTCCCAAATCCTATTCCTTCTGTGTTCTCCAGGTCCCATTTTTAGGCTTCCTGGCTTATGAAATGAACGGGGGTGGGGCTAGTCCAGCTTTGTCTTCAGTGACATAGAAAAATCCATACCCAACTGAGGAAAGTGTTTTCTATGGTGTGGTTTCATATAGGACCTGCCTTGATTTCCCTGAAAGAGAAGGTAAACCCTGGGGTTGCTGCATGCTTGAAGGGACCTTTGGACTCTTCTGGAATGTCTGCTCATTCTAAGCATCCTGGTGCAGGGGAAGGATTGTTGAATTTAGAGGAAGGGGACCTGGATTTGAATCCTGGCTCTTCCACTTACCAGTTGACCTCAGACAAGTTGCTGCCCCTCTCTGGGCTTCAGTTTTCTCATGTGTAAAATGAGAGGCTGGAACCAGATTGACACCCAAGGTGTCTTCCATCTCTAGCTCTCTGATTCTGTGATATGAGGATAACATGACCTCACTGTATCATTGTCTCCAATTTTTCCCTTCACGTAAGTGACTAGGGACACAGGGGATAGAGTATTGGTATTGAAGTCAGAAAGAACTGAATTCAAATCCTCCCCCAGTCATTTATTAGCTGTATGACCTTCAGCAAATTATCTAACCATAGCTTCCTCATCTGTAAAACTGGAATTTATAATAGTACCTATACCACAAGGTTGATCTGAAGATTAAATGAGAAAAAACACTTTGCAAACCTTAAAGTGTCACATTAGTGCTATGTAGGATAAGAGAACAATGAGGGATCTCAGAGACAATCCACTTCTTCCTTATTTTAGTCTAAGGAAATTGAGTTATAGAGAGGTTAAGCGGGGGATGTCCCATCACTCAGGAAGTTACAAGTGGCAGAGCTAGATTTGAGCCTAGAGTCTATGCCTCCTAATCCAGCCTCTTTCCCCTGCATTATAGTTCTAAGGGGAGGTCTGTGTGTCTGTTGAAGTTTGGAACGACCTGATTCTGACTGGTGACCCTTTCCTGGGAAGTTGCTTCTCACAATACATTTGTTGTCCCAGAAACAGACAGAACAACAGAAGGCTGTGTTGTTTTTTTGTCTAATGACATGCGAAAATCAGATCCTCTCTCTTTATTTTTTCCAAACATTTGCCTTTCCAGCTGCCCACTTTGATGTTTCTGTTGTAAGCTGATGAGTGTGTAATCAAAGCCTAGTTATAGAGAATGATAATAATAATAAAAATAAAACCAAGACCATTTCTAATTAACCTTCCTCTAAGTCAATTGCCCACTGCTGGGTAAAGATGCTCCATTTACAAGCAAAGAGCCTTTGTAAAATGCTCCTGTGATGTTCTAAAAATCTGGTGCCTGGATGATGGAACTAAATGTCCGAGTCAACAATATGTAATCTGATTACTTGCTTATAGAAATCATAGAACAAGATGGAAGCCAGCCAGATGAACATAAGCTCCTTGAAGGCATTTTTGCCTTTGCAGTACTAGGACCAGAACATTGTTTCATATCCCCCCTGTACAGCATAGTACTTGGTACGTAGTGATACATGCTTGTCGATGGACTGATTGACCATAATAGGTATTTCATATTTCTCAAGCTGAATTAGAAAGGCAGTGTGGTATAGAAAAAAGTCAGAGGATCTGGGTTCAAATCCTGCTTGTGATACTGTGTGATTTCAGGTGAGTATTTTAATTCCCTGATCCTTAGTTTTCTCATCTGTAAAATGTAGGGGTTGGACTGAACAGACTCTTGGATCACCTTTCAGCTCTAAATGTATGTCTCTGAGTTGAAGCCAGGCTCTTAGTTCCTTTTGTCATGAGTCCTTTTCTCTGTTGCTTTCTTGACCTGAAGTTCATGAATAATGGGAATTTCAGTATACTATCCTAAAAAAGGAAGGAGAACCCAGTTCAACAGCTGTTTATCCAGTGCTTAGTATGTTAAATATATCTTGCTGTAGTGGCTGGAATCTTGGCTTTGGAGTTGGGAAGATCTCAGTTTAACTCTTGCCCCTGACACATACTAGCTATGTGACCCTGTACTGGTCACTTTACTTCTTAGTACCTGAGGCAACTCTCTATGACCATTAAATTATGGTCAAGTTATTGCATTGCTAGAGAAAATCTTCACTGTGATTTCTTTACAGATGAGATGTTAGGCCCAGACCTTAATGTACAAGCTTGGCATTATGCTTGTTGCTGAGGATATAAACACACAAATGAAACACCTCCTGGCTTCGAAGAGCTTCCATTCTACCATTGGTGGGGATAGGAGATAATCTTTTAATCTCTTTCATCTGTATTAGTTCCTAGTATCAGATTGTGGAGGGATCATGCCTAAGGGCACAGCTTAGCACACTTTTGGAAAGTGCACATCCTGGGTCACCCATGAAAATGTACAAACTTCATCTTGAGGGTCATAGGACACACAGAACAATTCTTAGCTCTAATGCCCAATCTTTTAAGTTCTGGTATATGATTGTGATAGAATACTACTGTGCTATAAGAAATGATGAGCTCAATGATCTTAGAAAAATGTGGATAGACTTGCATGAAATAATGAAGAGTGAAATAAGCAGAACCAAGAGAACATTATATATAGTAACATCTGTTGTTTGTCCTTCATTCTCAAAGAGACATTAGGAAAGTGATGCATTGTTTTAGAGGACAATTTTGAAACTATAAGACAAGCAATCTAAACTATTTAATGGTTCTCCCATTTTCTAATCAAGGGTTGGCAAACTATGGGCCTAAGGACAAATATGGGCCTCTGGTTTTCATTGTAAAAACCATTCTTAGTTTTCTGGTTCTACAAAAATGTCGGTGGGCCAGGGCCAGATTTGGCTCTTGGGCTATACTATTTTATGTCATTGAACTAATATTTCATATCTTCATCTTTATCAAAATGCCCCAGTGATGGTAATCCAAACTGAGCACTTGTCTATCTACTCCTGAACCTGACTAGAGGATCTTCTTGACAACCTGTACCATGCACAGTTTTTAATAAATGGCAATATCTAGGGATCGACATTTTAAAGGTGACTTGGTGGTGGTGGGTTAAGTATTAATGCATTAAGATAATTCACATTTTGCTTCCCTTGGCAGTAGAAAATCAGATTTTATCAGCTGCAGAAATCTTTTTTTGGTTAATAATGTCACTGGAATTTTGAATGAAAAAAGATGCCAGGAGAAAAGCTGTTAGGGGGAGGTTGTCAATAACACATTCACAGAATGGCCTAATTGTAAGGGAACCCAGAGGTCACAAAAATAGTCCACCTCTTTAAAATCATCTCCTCTACAACACACCTGGCTAGAGGTCATTCAGCCTTCACTTGAAGATCTCAAGAGAGGGGGAACCTACTAAATCCTGAGGCACCCCATTCCAGAGAGGTCGTTAAGTCTCTATCTGAAGATCTTTAGAGAAGGAGAAACCTATTAACCCCTGAGTCAGCCATTCCACTTTTGGACCCTTCTAAGGGTTAGGGCAGCTAGGTGGATAGAGCATTGGGCTTGGAGGCAAGAAGAGTTAAGTTCTACTCTGGGCTCAGGCACTTATTATCTGTGTCACTCTGATCAAGTCATTTAACCCTGTTGGCCTCAGTTTCCTCATCTGTAAAATGAGCTGGAGAAGACAGTGGCAAGTCACTCCAGTCTCTTTGCTGAGAAAACCCCAAACGGGGTCATGAAGAGTCAAACATGACTGAAATAACTAAACAACAACAAGGATTAGGAATCTTTGTGCTTTCATTAAACTTAAATTTGCCTCCCAGCAGCTTCCACCAGAAGAAATCTAGTCCCTGTTCCACTTAAAGTCCTTTCAGATGCTCCAAGACAGCTTTTACAACTGTCCTTGAGTCTCCTCTCCTCTAGGCTGAACATCTTCACTTCCTTTAAACACCAGTTATTAGAATATATGAGTTTGGGGAGGAGGAGCGTAAATGGAAGAAGAGAAGTTGGTGTTTCTAAGGGAAGGGGCATCTCTGTCTTGAAAAAATTCAGGACTTTCAGATAAGGTAGCTGGGTGGAATAGTGTCTAAAGTATTGGATCTGGAACTAGAAAGACTGAGTTTTTATCCTGCCCCAGAAGCTGACTAGAAATGACTTACTAAGTGGGATATGGGCAAGTCATTAATAGCTTTTAGACTCAGTTTCTTCATCTGTGAAATAATGCTCGAAGTTGTTTGGATCAAATGAGACAACAAGATAACATAAAAAGCAATTTGCAAACCCTTAAACATTATATAAATACTACCTGATATTATTATTATTATTATTCCTTAAAGACTGGGGAATGTTTGTAGGCATTTATGCTGAGAGGAAGTTATCACTGAAGATGGATCCACCATAAGGCAGCACGTCATCTGATGCAGAGTTTGTGCTAGTGTGGATAGTCTATACAGCTGATAGAATACTTCCCTAAGTGGATAGGACACTGCTTTTGGAGTTAGGAAGACATCAGTTCAAAGCCCACCCCTGACACTTATTAGATATGTGACCCTGGGCATTTCATATAACCTCTTTGTGCCTCCTTTTCCTAACCTGTAATAGGAAGGGGCCTCAATGTTCCTTTCAGCCCTGTGATCTTGTGATTGTGAGAGTATTTGTAGAGGCCTGAATCCTTTCCCAATGATATGGAGGATATGAAGGTAAAGGCATTTGGATTGCCACTACTGGCTTTCTATACTTCATATGACATTTGTACTTAATCATAGAATGTTAGAAGTGGAAGAAGCCTTAAATATCATCTGGTTAAATTTTCTATGGATAAAGTTAGTCTTAGATATCATCTGGTTAAATTTTCTATGGATAAAGTAACTAAAATTTATAAAAATGAAGTGATTTCCCCAAGGTCACACAGATTACACTTGGGGTATTATACTGAAATAGCCTTAGAACCTCCATTTTGCCCTTATTCACCATTTTATGAAGTTTAGTTTCAACTTCTTAGAAGTCATCTGATCATGGGAAAATCACAACATGGGGAAATCACAAAACTACCCTCCCCCCTCAGTATCTCCTAATACTCTTCACCTATAAGAAACCAGGTGTCTCAATCACTGCATCCTGTTTTGTCCACTCCCTTTAATTGTATATTAACTGTGTAGAAACCGTGGTTCAAGAACCTTGTGCTGACTGAGAGCCTTGGACCTGATTTGTTTTGCAATAGTATGCCTTGCTAAATAAATTGCTGTCTGGAAGAGTCTTGGAAATTTTCTTTCTCTGTAACAATGGCAGTGTTAGAATTTGAACACAACTCTCCTAACGGCAGGTCAATACTTTCTCCATGCCACCTCTTGAGGGAAATAGTGAGTCAACTCTCTGGCCCTCAGAGAAGTAAATGGGAATGCTTCACATCTTTGGGGAAGGCCAAGTTCTTTATAGAGTCAAAAATTGGGAGAAAAGAGACACAAGGCTGTTGGAAAGCAATGAGGATTCTTTCTGGATATACAAAACATATGAGATCTTCAATTTTGGTTGTCTCATTGGCACTGGGCACTATTGGGGTGGTAACTTCTTTTTAGTAGTTATGGTATCACTATGGTAAGTGTCTTTTAGTGTTCCTTGCAGTTCTACCTGGCCCTATGATCTTTGGATCTGAGGATTACATAGGACTTCATCATCTCCCTGTTTCAAACTACCTTAAACTATAACTCCTGCACTAGGGCTGGAAGGGGCTTTGGGGGCCTTTGAGTGTAGCCCTTTAATTCTACAGATAAGGAAACTGAGGCCCAGGGAGAGTAAGTTATTTTGGATTAAACAGCTAGTAAGAGTCTGAGGCAGGATTTGAATCCATGTTCTTCCTACTATAACAGTAAAGAAGCACTAGAGAGTTACCTCTGACACAGATGACTTACCCAAGGTTACACAGGTAACAAATATGTAGCAGATACAGAGGGTGTTGCACTTAAGGCGCCATCTATATTCTCTGTCTCTCTCTGTCTCTCTGTCTCTCTCTCTCTCTCTCTCTGTCTCTCTCTCTCTGTCTCTCTCTCTCTCTCTCTCTCTCTCTCTCTCTCTCTCTCTCTGTATCTCATCTCATTCACCCTAATCTATACCTACTCATTTAAGTCTAGTGTGGGGAGTGTTCTCCATAGGTGGGCTTGTTGGCCATGAACCACCATGCTGCCAAAATCTATATGTATAACCTTAGGGATAATCCTAGTGTGAGCAAATACAATTCTACTACTTACAACTGTAGCTCCTGAGCCCCCATCTGTGTGCTTGCCATTTATACAAATTAGTCACAACGATTCCACTAAAAAATGAAACATTTACCAAATGTGGAAAGGATTATTATAATATAAAACTTACTAAACAGAAGGTAAAGCCAGGAATAATCAGAGCAGAACAGTCCAGCCATAAACTTGGGTCACATTCTCCCACAAATGCACACAATGTATTTCAGGGGAGAGTCCATATCAATTTACAGAGTCGTAGTGCTAGCTCACATCACTAGGGAAAAGAGAAACCTATGTGCCCAGGCTAATCCATGACTCTGGACTCTAGTCCTCGATGTCCTTTTGTCTTTTTAAAGAATAATCTACACAATATCTCACCCATTGGGTGAGAGTGCTTCTGTTTTGTCTGCTCTTCTGCTGGATAAAACCACTTCTCTGCTAAATTCTGGCTTCTGAAGTCATGCTGATCTCTTTTTGATAACAACAGTCCCAAGCCTGGGATCTCTTGAGCTTCCCAGGCCTGCTCCCTTGTCTTGATACAGAGGCAGCATGACATTATTTCAATGAAAAGACCTTCCCTTTTATCTTGGCATATGGATTATTCAGGTCTTGCTCTCTATAGGCTTTGGAAGGTTTCCCTTGTTCCAGCAATAGAGGAAAGTAAAGGGCAAGATATGAATGCCTTTGAAGGGTTTCATCTCTCTGAAAATGTAGATGGCCCTAAAGAGCAAGGCAACATTTCCTGCACCCAGCTTTTCAGCCATAGCAGAGGACTCTCCTTTCTATGGATCAGTTCTTTCAAATAGCAGAGCTTTCCTCCAAACAGATTAGTGTTCCACACCAAAAGCAGAACCTCTTTGTAGCTGGTATCAGCATCTATTAGCTTTCTAGCTCTTGAAGCTCCTCAGGTCCATAGTCTGTGTTCTAAACAGCTCCTCCCATCAGCTTGTCTTATCTCTTGTGCACTTGACAACTTCATTCACTGACCCCTGGTCTGACTTCTGTTCTCTAGTTTCTGATGGCTCTAAGTATGGCCTCCTCATGCATAGTGACACATCTCTAACAGGCTCAGAGACTCTAAATCTACATTTCTGTCAAACATGACACATATAGTTAGAATACAATTTTCCCATAGTCTCTACAAAGTTCTTTGATTCTGTCTCCCAGCAACAATCTTCAAAATCCTGAAATTGGTTATATTCAAATTTACTGTTGGGAAACCATACACTGCATCTGTTTCTACCATCAGTCAGTATCTTTCCATCTGAGGAGATATTTTCCTTCAAGTTCTTTTAGAACTTTTTTTTCTGAGGAAATTCCTTTCCCTCAGATTCTCTTGATGAAGTCTTTTTCTCCTCAGGTTACTTTTGCTTGTATTCCACATAAACTGTCCAAATTCAGCCCCTTTTAGAAAATAAAATATCCACAAAAGAAGAGGCTTGGACCTTACAAGTGTCGTAAGTTGGTCCCACTTTTCCTAATACTGAGTCCAATGTTCTCTTCACTAGACCAAGTTGACTCTCTATATTTATATATTACTATAATTTTCCATGTCTGATGTCCCAGCATTTAATAATAAGGTCATATGAATACAGAATAAAAGATGCCATCAAACAAATATATGACTAAGAAAAGATGGGCTGGTTGTATGGTAAGAATCAGGGATAGCTGACCAAAAATCCATGGGCTCCAATGGCATGTTCATAGACATAGGAAAAAGTGAGGAAAACCCATGTTTGTTATGGACAGCAGGGAATAGTCAAGAGTAGTCAGGTGTATCAGTTCTGACCTGCAGTATTAAAGACAATATTCATATCAATGAAGTCACAGGTCTCTGTAACTGTGTTTTCTTTTTCTATCTTATTTCATCCAAGAACCAGCCTAGAAGAGTACAGAGAGGCATCTGTGGGGAAAGAACCCTTGAGTGTAAATTATGAGGCCTTGGTGTTAATCCTTGTTCTGTCCACTGACCAAAAAGTAATTTCAACTCTCTAAGCTTTGACTTCTTCATCCATAAAAGAGGGTTGGACTAGATGAACTCTTAGATGTGTGATACAAAGGAAAGAATAATGAACTTGGAGTTCAAATCCTGACTCTTCCACAATGAGTGACAATGTCATTTCACTTCTCTGGGTGGCAATTTCCTCATGTGGAAAACGATCTTATACTCACTGGTTTCTAACAACCTATTCAGCTTCCATTATCTCTTCTAGCTCCAAAATGCTATAATTTTTAGAATTTCAAAGTCATGAATTCAGATGAATTTATACCCCATTTTTCATGTGAAAAGAATAGGGCACATATTTAAAAAATAAATTGTTTGAAGTCCATGGCAGGATTGAAAGCAGAACTTGGGCCTCCTGATTCTGCATGACTGCATCAGCTGTTCCAACAGCACATTTTCCAAATAAGAGCCAATACTGATCAAACGAATTAGCTTATGCAGAATTTGAAGGCACAATAAATGCTTGGAAATATCATTTGGTGAGCTTTAGACAGCAACGTTTACAATGAACTAATTCTTCTTTGTGGACTATGGAAATAAAAGAGAAAAAGAGGCCCTCACGTTTTGCTATTTTTGTGTGTGCCTGGGCAATTAGGTGCCGAGGCAAAGTGGATAGAGCACTGGGACTGGAGTCAGGAAGACCTGAGTTCAAATCCAGTTTTAGATACTTACTAGCTGTGTGCTGTGGGCAAGTAACTTAATTTTTTCTGCCTCAGTTTCCTCAACTTTAAAATGGGAATAGTAATACCTGCCTCCTGCGGTTGTTATGAAGATTGAATGAGATAATTTTTACAAAATGCTTAGCATGGAGCCTGACACATAGTAGGTACTTAATAAAGGCTTCTTCCCTCTCTTCTTCCCCTGTGATGCTGATTTTTTGCCTACAGAGAAAGCTCTGCAGTGCCATTTTCTATTTTTCAAGCAGCCACTAAATGCATTGTTTCACCTCTTTAGGGAAGGGACTGACAAATGTACTGGAATGGACTTCTCTTTCATCCTGATGATGTACCTTATGTCCCTTTGGGAAAAACGTCACCAAGCCTTGGTTGGTCATTGACAAAGCTGATCACTTGAGGTTGGTCCTTGCCATCAGATTCAGCAGATGCACTTCTTTGGCCTGGGAGCATTTCCTGGACATCTTCGCTTTGTGGCCTTTCCTTTTTGCTCTTCATTCATCTACCTCTCTGTAGACACCAGCTAATTTGATGAACCGTGACAAGGTGGGGACAGGCTCTTGCTGCCAAGCAGTACAATCCCTCTGTGAATTAGTAGGTGGTCAGCGAGAGCAGCCAAGGTGAGGGAAGTCATCCCCCTCCAGCCTACCTGGTGAGGACAGTCTGAGTGGTGTGGCCTCTGATGACAGAATTTTTCACCATCTAGATCAGGCCTGCACAACCTGCTGTCTGCCAAAGGATTTTGGGTGGCCCTCAAAACATGTCATTCTCTAAATCCTTTGGCATGGTGCAGTTTGCGCAGGCCTGATCTAAACAATAAATCCAGAGCTGGAAGGCACCTCTAAGGCCTTTTTATATGACTCCCTCAATTCGGCCAGTGAGGAAACCGGTGCTTGAGGAACCCAGATATGGAGTTGGAATGGAATTCAAAAGTCATCTAATCCAATTCCCTCATGTTACAGATGAGGAAACGGGGCCCAGAGTGGGGAAAGACTTTCCCAAGATGAGATAATCGAGGCCCAGGAGTGACCTACCCAAGGTTGTCAGGGACAGGATTTGAACCAGAATCATAAGATCATAGTCCGACTCTTCATTTCACAGATGAGAAAACTGAGACCCCAGAGAAAGGAAATAGCTTGTGAAAAATCCCATAGTTAGCAAATCCCAGAGCTAAGATTCAAACCCAGGTGCTCCAATGTCAGATCCTGTGTTCTTTCTGCTGCCCCATGCTGTCCCCACGTCTACAAAAAGCAGCTGAGTGGAAGCTTTGTAAGTTAAGAACTTAAGAATTTCAAGCACAATGGTTTCTATTTAAAGTTACATCAAAGCAAAAATTTTCACCTGGAGAGTTTTTTTTTTCTTCTGGGGCATAATGGATACTCAGCATGGCCAGCAGTTCAAAATTGCCTAATTAACGCTTGGTGAGGACATTGTAGAAGAAATATTGTTTATCACACTCCTGTTTATCCTCCCACACTCCCTCTCAGGCTCTGGCACTCGGGCTACCATTTCTGTGTTTATTGCATTGGCTGTAAATTTTTTGTTTTGTTTTCAAACACAAACCTTTCGTTTAAGGAAATGAAATCTTTTTAAATGCCCAGTGACTAGTAGCGTGATGTAGAAGTCCATAGGGAAAATGGGAAAGCTTTGATATGGATTTACTGGATTTACCTTTTAAAATTTATTTTTTTAAATTTTTTGGGTTTTTTTTTTTGGCAGGGCAATTGGAGTTAAGTGACTTGCCCAAGATCACACAGCAAGTACATGTGTCAAGTGTCTGAGGATAAATTTGAACTCACGTCCTCCTGACTCCAGGGCCGGTGCTCTACTCATTGTGCCACCTAGCTGCCCCTCCTTTTAAAATTTATTAAGTGATTGGGGCAGGTGGTGGGGTGTTTTTTCTTTTGTCTGTGTGTGCTCTTGTTTGTTTGTGGGGGAATACAAGTAATAAAAAAAACTAACATTGTGAAAGGGGAGCCTGGGTGTCAAAGAGTAATCTTCCCAAAGTCTCCCTTCCTGTCCTCCCCCTTTCCCCCACCAACTTCCACCCAGCAAAAATCCTCAATGATTTTCCAGTCACCTAGGGCAATGGTTCCTGACCTGCGGGGAGACTCATTACAAGGAATCCCTGAATCCATACATAAGAAAACCTAACTTCTGTGGTCATATAAAGTTAGACACCTCATACATATCTGTATTACGATTTTAAATATTAGATGCTGGTGGGATAAAAAGAAAAAGTCCACATTCGTTTCAAAGTGTTACTCAGTTCTCAGTAATTTTTCATCATAAGATGATGGACTCATAGATTGAAGGGAGCTTCAAAGTCCAGTGCCTTTGTTTTACCAATGAAGAACCTGAGGCCTAGAGGCAAGCCACGGCTCTCCCAAAGTCACGCAGATAGGAAATAGAAGAGTCCTGAGCCTGGCCACGCTGACTCTAAATCTATCACTTTTCCTATTTCACAGCCTGCTTCTCCAAAACAATAAACAGCACTAGGACAATTGTTATGTGACGATCTTAGTATTATTTATTTTTACTTTAAAAAGAGAAATCTTTGAAAAAAGTGAGGAATAGCTGGCCTGTAGGAATAAACATAGACTCTTTACCACGGGTGGGGAGCATGCAGCCTCGAGTCCACATGTGGCCTTCTAAGTCCTTGGGTACAGCTTTTTGACTGAGTCCAAGTTTTATAGAACAAATCCTTTTATTAAGGGGATTTGTTCTGGGAAGTTTGGATTCAGTCAAAGGGCCACACTTGAGGACCTAGAGGGCCACATGTAGCCTCAAGTCCTCAGGTTCCCCACCCCTGCTTTTAGCCTGTCATTCAAGCTTCTCCACAGCCTGGCTCTAACCTACTTGTCCAGTGCCTAACATGAACCCTCTGGAAGAATCGTTGTACCTGGAAAGCTCAGTGTTCATTCTTGCCTCCACGCCTTTGCTCAGACTGTGCCTTACTGTCCACGTGCCTCTGGCCCTCTCAGCCAGTTCTGCAAATCTGAGATCTTTCAGGGGCCAATGCAATTCTCACCACCTTTATTAAGTCTTCTAGTACCATTCCAGCTTACATGAGAATCAAATATCCAGAGCTAGAAGAGACCTTAGAAGTTATCTCATCTAAAAACTTCATTTTACAGCTGAAGAAACTGAGGCCCAGAGAAGTCATGTGACACATGTAGTAAGGATCAGAGGTTGTATTTGATCTTAGGTCCCCAGACTCCAAATGCATTACTCTCATCGCTGTTCTACATTTTCCCCCCTTGTTATTGACTCCATTACTTATATATTATCTTTTATTATTATTTACATGTTTGATGGCCAAGTGCCTTATCTCTTCCACTTTGATGTAAGGTCCTCATCTTAGCCCACTGGTTCCCATTCTCAGTCTGTACCTTTCATACCCCTGAGCAACAAGATATTGGATCTCTGACTCCAGCTATTTTCTCACTTTCTAGAATTGTAGGGTTTCAATGTTTTTGAGATTGTAGGACCTTTTTGACTTGTTTTCCACAAAATACAATCCCAACCCTGACCCATTGATGTGAGGTGAGGAAGAGTTAGAGAGCAAGTAGATTGAAGAATGATATTTAGGGCATTTAGGGTGATCTTGCCTTATTTCTAGAAATTCTCATATCCTGTGGGAACTTTGAGTTCACTGAATCATGGAATAGTCACTTACCACAGTGCCTGGCACGTGGTACCTGTTTATCTGTACCAGGCAGAAATCTTCTTGATAATGTCTCCAGCAGGCAGTCAGTGAAACTTCTGTTGGAAACCTCTAGTAGAAGGGAACTCATTGCCTCTCAAGGCAGCCCATTCCCCTTCAGGTCAGCTCTAATTGTTAGGAAGTTTATGTTTTGAGGAAACACAGACTTGATCTTTATGTCAAGTCTGCCTCTTCTTGCCAATTTTGCCTGCCCTAAGGGACCAGGCTCAACAAAGCTAAGTTCCCCTCCTTGTAATAAATAGACAGTTAACTCGCCTCCTATAAATCTCCTTGCCATGCCCCTGCTAAGTCTTATCTCCAGGCTAAATATTTCAGCTCCTTTAGCTGATGGATCTTCTCCAAGGCCCTTCCTCATTCTGGTCACTGTCCTCTGAAAATACTCTAGCTTGTCGATGTCCATCCTAAAATGCAGTGTCTAGATCTGGATATCAGACTCCAGGTGTAGAGGTGGGGTTGATGTGATAGCAATTGGAAACCCATCTCAAGGAGACTGCTGGGGAAGTTATAGGGCAGAGGGAAGCGGGATGGGGGAGGGACCTTATCTCAGCTTGCCATCTGGCTGTCTTCTACTTTAAGTAGTTATTCTTAACTAACTGCTAAATCTTTTATTTTTTTTCTTATGGCATTGAAGCATTACAAGTGCTATTAGCATCCACTAAATCTTATGCCCTCTAAATTCAGCACCCTGAGTCATTTCACTTAGCTTACGTCCCTGATAAGACTTGACACCTCTCCCAACACAGTTCTGAAAACCAATGATAATTGACTTCATAACCACAATCAATTTGTGCCATTTAAAATAAACCTAAGTTGGGCCTTTAGAGAATTAATTAATGCATTGATTGTTAAATGAATAGGACAATACGATATATTATTTCATTTGATCGTCACAACAATTCTGTAATGTAAGTGCTATTATCCTCATTTTACAGATGAAGAAACTGAGGCCCAGATGACTTAAATATTGTGCCCAGAGCTACGTAACTAATGAGTGTATGATGCAAGATTTGAATTCAGGTCTTTTAAACTTCAAATCCAACACTCTAATCCTAAACCACCCAGCTGTTTTATGCATTATGACTACAAATTAAATAGGCCAAGCCAATTGATT